>NW_024719307.1:0-537500 GCF_018991925.1 Homarus americanus
AAAGGCAAGTGCTCAGTCACACTGTATCCATTCATCATTATTTATTACTTTTACTGTACTGTATCCATTCCTCATTATTTATTTCATTGTAGATTTTCTATTTATTTTTTTTTTGTAAATTCTGAAAAAAAAATTTTTTAATTTTTATTTATTTATTTTATTTTTTATCTATGTCGGACTTACGACCATTCAGACTTACGACCTGGATTTGGGTCTCAGAGACCATCACCAACCCTCCAGCTGACAACAAATTCGCTGCCCTACAGGATGCTCTGAAGATGCGATACCAGCGGCCCCACACCAGTTTCCTGCAAGACCTAACCTGTCTCTCCCTCGGCAACTCAATGCCTGCACGCCTCTGGGACGAGATGCGTAGACTAAACTCCCGCCACACAGACAGGCTTCCTGACACTATCCTGCGCCAGCTTCACACTCAGAAGCTCCCTGCAGAAGTTCGTCTTGTCCTCTCAATATTGGACTATTCTACTACCTCGGCGACCTATGCAGCCACGGCAGACAAAGTATTCCACGAATACACTGCTGTGCGCCATGCTTCCGCGAACAATTCAGCGGCCACACTCTCACTTTCCTTCAGTCTCGTCAACCTGATCAGCGCTCCCCAGACAACCAACACCTCACAAGACATGAGGGACCTGCTACTGTCCCTACACCGAAGGTTGGACACCCTTGAGCAGCTCTGCTCCTCCAAGCCTGCAGCTGCTCCTGTTCCTGCCCCACGCACTACGTCCTACCGACCCCAACACACCCGTCCTGCCTCAGACCCAGCCCCCAGCACAGTGTATCTACCCCCTGTTGGTACCATCAATATTTTGGTGCTAATGCTAGACGCTGTGAGGTTCCCTGCAATCACACGACGAAGCGACATCGACGGAGACTGGTAGGCGTCATAACCTCCGACACTATCAAGCAGCACATCACACGCCTTGCTTCTGACCTTGACCACTTCACTCCTGCTGCCCGTCACAACCTACTACAAACACTACGACAGGCAGTAGTTACATTCAAGGCTACTGCCCCATGCCAGCCTCCCCATCGCCCTGAACACATTCATCCCACACCTCTGCCGCCAGTTTGCCCACCATTGCCACTTACAGCACAACCTCGCCCACAACATTTCTGGGTACCCTCTTTTCATCCTCAGGTACCTACTGCTCCTGCAGCCGGCCCTATGGACCCAGACACCCCACCCGGCGCCCCTGCGCACTGTGCACCTGCCGCGAGAAAAGCACCACATTCCTCGCCAGTACAAACTTCTCTTATCCACAACCCTCCTTCTCCCACAGATTGCGTGTCTCTAGACAGAGTTGTCTCCCGTAACGGCCGGCTCATCCACACATCTGCTTGTTATGTCTCACTTGTGGGATACAACCCTGCCGACAACAAGTCTCCTGCTGTGCCCGGAGGGGAGGGGGAGTATTGTAGCGGATACTCTTCTCTACAACTACAACTGCCATTTGTCGCTGACCAGCCGATCCCTTGTCAAGTTTCCCAGCCAAAGCCTCTTGGTCTTACAGAGCGGGATCGGGTACTAGCAACGTCTACCTCCTCCTATATAAAGTTCCCAGCCACGCCGTGACAACCCTTCTACCTGAGCCCCGCAACACCCTCTCGCTACTCCACGCTCCCGAACCAACAAGACCTCTCAACAGGCTCCTCACCAGCCAGCTCCCTCAGCAAGCTCCTAACCACGCAACAACTTCCCAGCACCAAACTGCACTGTACATTCAAAAGATTTATACACTGATCCCTCGGTTAACGAGTTACCTTCCATAAGATTCTTAACTTCGGTTAACGAGCAATCCCTCGATTAACGAGTTTTTTAAGAGCCAACCTCAACATGTTTTCGCTTGCATTTGGCGGTCCACCAGCTGTAGTATTAGTCCGCCATTACAGTAATCGGTTTTAGGGCTTAAATTCCTTACTATTTTAGTAAATATCAAGAAGTTTATACTAATCAATAATTTTAAAAGTTTTATATAAAATTTTTTTAGTCATTTTAACAATTATATATTGAACATAATTGAGGTAGAAAAAGCTAGTTTTTTGCGCGCCAATCAGCCTGTCGACACACCATACAGGCGTCAGTCTTTCTGTGTTTTCAGTAGAGGTAACATCTTGCTTCAGACTCTCTTCAACTAAATGCTTTTTTTCTGTGTTTCCAAGCAAATTATTGGTCGTTTGAAAATTATTTTACATGTTGACAATATATAATGCAGTGCGGTGTTGATTTAAAGAAAATAATCTTGAATTACACCAAGAGAACTAAAATTTTATGGGTGAAATGACACCATGGGGTGACTTTTCTTCCACCCCAATGCCTTCTCTTCTCCCTTCTCCTCCACCACCATTCTAATTCCCATCATCATCATCATCATCCAGGAGCCTTCTACATACACACCTCAAAGTAAGTGTACTTTACTACCTTTTTTGTTGATGTTAGGCAATTTTCGGTGAGCTGGAACCAATTACCCAAAAACCCATTGAAACAATGGTTTCGGTTAACGAGCAACCTTCTAGAACGAATTGTGCCCGTTAACCGAGGGACCACTGTATAAGAAAACCACCATAAAGAGTTTCCTTTCTCCAACCCATCCTGAGTGTGAGACAACATCATGAAACCCAACACACTCAGCATGTAAACTTTGTGATAAACCTTTAAAGCATACACTTGAACATTATATTATTGAATGTGGCACTGTCAAAGAATTCAGGCCACCTGGCTTATTGTATCATGAACTTTGTAATTACTACATTGAATCGGGGGTGCTTGAGGACCAACACTGGAGCAGGTTCAGGTACATTCAGGAGCCGATGCATGCCCAGTACTCAGTGCATAACAGAGACGTGACCGATCGCCCAAACGGCTAACAAGCCGATCATTTGGTGAAGAGGATAAAAGTAAAAAAAAATTATCCCAAATTTGCTGACACGACAACCCCCGTGTATTCTGCTTGTAGACTGCCATGGGTAGAAATGGCTAGAATGACCAGTCTGTTACATGAAGTTTAAAATTTAGATGTAAAGAAAGATAGCCATGGACTTGTTTTGTTTATTATTTCTATAGTCAACATTTAAAATAATTTCACAATAACACAAATACTAAAACAATGCTATCTCATAGTTATGTACTTATTGCAATAACAGGTTCAAAGAAGACTGTTGCAAGAGATCCTGGAAATTGTATATAATCACAGACTTTAAGGTTTTTGCTGTATCCCAACAAGGATCAGTTTTCATTTTGATACAGTGGTAAAATGAGCCTTGTTGAACTTAAAGTCTCTGATCAAGTTACAAGTACAACTGTGAACAGATATATTTCCTTTGTCACTTACTTAACAACAATGAAAGATTCTCAGCGCATGTTGAATGTTGAACATTATACTGTATATGAAAATGATGATTCACTTTCATTATGGTAATATGAACAGCCTTGAATTATCACTGAGGATAACATGTAGGATTTGTATAGTAAATAATGAAGAACTTTGCCAAGAGCTAGACAGAAATTTTTTTTAAGGCATCATACATATGTAAAATAGAGGAAGTAAAGGCTTTTTTCATTCATTATGCACTTTGCATTTGTCATGTGGCATAATCTTGTCAATTTTAATTAATATGGCACTAAGTAACTTCAGTACTTAGGTTAGTTTACAAAACAGACTTAATAATTATGCATTCCCTTGTATAAATTTTTTTTCTTCAAATTTTCAGTTTCTTTTTTAATTTACTGTAATTCAATATAAAAACTACTAAAGAACAATAAATGTGTTAAAAAATATGTTGATGTGTAACATGTTTGATCATCCTATGTTATTAACCATTACGGCATCTGTCAAAGTAACTGCACATACTGTAGTATCCTTAACCATTGCAGTATCTGTCAAAGTAACTGCATATACAGTAGTATCATTTAAATTTGACTCTTATATTCATAAATATAAGAGAAATGTAACTGAACACATATTGATCAAACTCCTAAAATGGGTTATTGACAAAACTTTAAGTTAGTAACAAACTTTAAGTTATTGAATCAGCTCTGGAATAATTGTAAAATGTCATAAAAAATATTTTCAGTTGCCTATATTGTCATTTTTAACAACAGAAGGACAAGAGCTTCCTTATACAGTAGTACAGGGAATTAAGTAATATTGTACTTATCATTACTTTAGTTATTAATTAGGAGTTATTTCACAGTATAGGTTATGATTTCTATCAAACTTAAAATTTGATACAGTATAGGAGAATATTATGAATGGAAAGTTGAAGAATTACTTCATAGTACAGTACACAGGTATTAGTTTTATTGTTAAAGTGTGTACAATACAAAACACACCACACAACTTAATTTTGCCATGAATATTTAGAAAATTATGATCTTTACATGCTTCAAAAATATTTTGTTCATCACTCACATAAATTTTACATCTAACCAATAAATTAAAATTTAAACTTTATATATTTTTATACCAAGAAACTTTTTTTTATCCAAATATTAAAGAAATTTTTTACCAAACTAGTTTACCAATATTTTTTTGAGTTTCTACACCTAATAATAATAGAACTCATCCCTCTGTCAGTGAAGCTAACCCAAACTCTTGTAGAGGACGCTCATAATAACAATTATTTTATTATTTGTCTTTCCACCTTTTACTTGACAAGGTCTGCCTGTAAGGATTTTGGAATACATGATGCTTTGCACTTAAAGATAATGGTTGAACAAGTGGGGGATAGCTTACCAATGTTTCATAGGATAAAAATGTCTTTATAAAATACAGTATCAGTATGAGCATATACATAAAATTTATATAAAACTCAGATTACTGTAGTACAAACCATGATAACTGATTATTGTACTGGAAGGACTTGATGTATATAACCATATGAGATATAAGCCAGCAGTTTCCAGTAATGGCTACCAATTTCACACATAGTAAAACTTCTTAGTTTTTTTCATTTATACCTTAAGTAAGAAAATAAAAAGGTATATTTACCAGAGGAATACATTTATCTACCTCCCTTCTCTTTGAGTTTTGTAGATTAAGGACAACAAATTAAGGTAAGACATGGAGTGAGAAGGCAATGGCTGTGGCATCAAGAAGTTTATGTTGTAACAATGTCCTAATAGAATATTAACTTCCCATAGTTTCACTCTGAGTAACTTACTACATACAGAATCGTATGCAGTACCATTTAATCCAAGTTAGCATATGTTTAGAAGTCAACAATTATTCCTTATGATTTAGTAGAAGAATTCTTAATACAGCACATTAAAGACAAAGTCTGAGAAATTGTTCTCTTAAATACCAATCTCTGACACACAAGATTCAGGTTGCATATAATGATGTCATTCCTTGGCACACCTCTCTATCATGATGTTAGACCTTGATACACCTCTCTATCATGATGTGTTTCAAGGTTAACTTCTGGGCAGCAGAAACTGGTGATTTGTGTTAGTGTGTTAGCAGGTAAGCACCAAGCAGCCAGCATTATGAAAGTTAAATTGTATTGAAAAACAGTAACATTGTTAAGGAACAGTACTATAGTGATATATGAAGTGTTCAGTAAATATAATTTTCACTTTGAGGGGGCATAAAAATCCAGTTGTTTCATGTAATAACTCCACTGTTTAGAAACTGTAAATAACAAGATGGAGAAGGTTCACATAATTAAAACATCTGATAATTTCATGCATTTTCTTGCTAGTCAAGCTTATAATCATATGCTTAAAGCAAAATTTAAAATGGAGTAAGCACAGAGTTTAATGTCAGGATGCTGAAGCTCTCCAGGAGGAAAACTATACTGTATATTGTGTTCAACTTAGAATCACACATTTCCTCCTGCCAGTTACTGTGTGTTTGTTTAAAAGTAAATTAAATTTGTTCATACTTGGTATACAGTATATCTAAATTTACTTCCTGATATATTATCAGCTTATTTTTGTTATTTTATGACTTTTGAAAAGCACCTGATGGATTATTATATTCTTGGAGAAAAACAATAAAAAAGACATTATCTTGTAAAAGTGAAGTAGAGGTAAAAATGTTCTCTAACAAAACTTTGTCTCAGTAGTATTAAGAGGATTACGTGATTTTGCACAAGATCATACAGTGATCTATACACATGAATGTCCTCCTCAGTTGCTTTAAGTATGATACAATGTGTTAGCTATTAGGTATTCAGCTTCCAAAATATTTGTCATTTTCCACACGCTTAGTTATATTGAAAGATATTTGTGTATGGTTTAGTGGTTACTTTAAGATATGAATTAGATATACAGTATAGATAATAAATAGATATACATAGATAATAAAAAATGCTTTATGCTAAGTAATAGGTTTCATATGATTTATAGCGGATGAAGAAGTGCATTAGAAGGATGAAGAGGACATCAACAGTAGGTGGGTGGACATTCCAGTGTCCAGCTGTGTTAATACTGATGACACTTTTCACTTTCACTCATGGCAAGTTTCACACATCATTGTAATTAGAATTTCAAATTTAGGAGCAGATGAGGTTATTTTGTCAAGTTGTAGCATAAGCCCTTGCAATCCAAATATCATTACAATTTATACATAGTCAATCTCAAAACAAAGTCACCCCAGCTAATAAATATAATAATATTTAAGAACCTTTCATTCATATGTCATAACAGAACAGTGTTTGTAAGTAAAATTATTTAACCTGACATTACACAGTTCAATGGTCCACATAGTAAGTTAAACTTTGCATTCATAAATACTTCTTTTTCCTTGAGAAATTATAAAATTGAGAGAATAATCCTGAAATCTTATAACCGAACCTGGACTCAGAGGCTTGTGTACAGTTTTAATAACCAAAGTCTATGGGTTGGAAACTTAGGTACCTTGGAATAATTAGTTATATATCTTCCAATACAACCATTGCTCTTAAAGATGGGGGTAATAAAAGTGACAACTTCCATTGAAGGATGGAAAGTATTACATCACACTAGCCAGGTACTTCATGATTCCAAATTGGCTTGGTTACAAATCACCATAATCAGGTAAATTCCTCAGTCCCAACCTACCTCACAGCCACCCTCCCTATGAGAGAAGTGAGGGTAACTTTTGCCATTCAATCTTGCAATTATAAAATGGAATACCAGGATCAATCCTTCATTTATAACCTAATGCATAGCTCAGCCAAGTACAGTAATGTATTTTGAAGCCAGCTAGATATGGGAAAGAAGAAGGTTAGTGCAACTACACAATCCAGAAGTGGGGTAACTCTAATGATAAAAGGAACTATCTTTCCCTAGTTCCCTGTATCACACAGCTGTTAACCAGGCAGTAACTAATATGAGACATCATCAATGCTTGGGTTCCCCTGAAGATAAATGAAAAAAGTAGTTCTATTTACTTCACACTCTGATCAATGGTTAAAAAAACATTGATTAATAAATCTGTAGATCCCAGGTCAAAATAACTAAACTTGAGACTGAGAATATGATGAAAGCCATTCCCAGTTTCCCAACCAAGGAAACAATCCTGTGAGCTCAATAAACTACAAGTACTTGTTATATGCAGAGACAAGAATCTGTTCTAAACTCATACTTGACACTTGAGAGAAGACTCGGGAGACAACACAATTGTCCTTTCATATATCATGAGACTGAGTTCTTCACACTGACCACATTGAACCTTACAAGAAGAAAAGTCTCCTGGGGTATTGAAACAGAATGTAGTGAGCCAACTTAAGTCTGAAAGCAAAACAACTTGCTTGTGGAAACTCATATGAGATTCATAGGAAATTGGCTCATGTATTCAACTAAAAGCTAGAAACAAACCAGAGAAAGGAGAAGTCTAGATGATGGGAGGAAAAAACTATCCTACCTAAAAGCGTAAAATATTCACCATTCTTGACACATTCTGCCGGAGTGAAACAAGTTTTAACTGACGGGGGTTACCATCAGGTGCTGCTGTGTAGAAAATAGAGATATCCATTTTGAGGATATTTAAATTAAAATAGACTACATCCAGGCAGTTGGCAAGCCTGAATCCAACTGTTCCAATGATATAGTGCAGGGTTGTGTTGGTCCCACAGACAAATATATCAGCTTATTTTCAACTGGAACAATATAAAATTTAAACACTCAGATGGCATTCAGTTGTCAAAAGCGATACAGACAAGCAAGGAGGATCCTATCATGCAGTTTGAAAAAAAAATTATACATGTTGATAATGATTTGTGACTAAGCCAAATGAGTCACAGAGTTGCCTTTCATACTACATTTCTAATGGCGATGGCTGTAACAAGAAGGGTTTTAATAAATTCTTATGTCAGTTACAACGATCAAAGTCACATGTTTTGAGTTTTCAACCAGTAAATTTTGGGAATATGAAGTAATTTGATAGAGCCAAGCATTGGTTATAGCATTTAATAATAAAAAATAACATACCACACAACCCTAATACTTGTAACTGAACTAAAACTAGTGGACCTCAATGAACTGTGTTAATTGTGACATGATACTGTAAAGTTACACTAAAAAAAATATAACTTGCAGCTCTTTATGAACACTGCTACAGTTGCCTTAACCGTGTGTATTTAACAATGTTTTTCCATCTTGATTCATAATAATATTACCTGGAGCTGTACTTATCATTGTCACTAACTCTGAACTTTCACAGCATGGAAAATAAACTTTATATATATTTTCAATCTCAATGTATATTTTTAAATCTACGTTACAAAAAAAAAATATCTGATTTATAACAACCAACTAAAAAATGTCAATGACTTCCATATTCCTCTCCATACCCACTCACATTTCTCACATATTTCGTTTTAGAATCAATCAAGTTTTAGACATTTTCTTTTGTAATAACAGTACTATAGATCTATTTTACATTACTATAAAACAGTTTTGAAAATTTAGCATCTGTTAATAAAGCTTTTAAACTTAAGAGGGTGGTATATAAACAATGACTACATATCTCAATTACTGTAAATACATTCTCACACCAGTTCCATATGAAAGAAATTCAGTGTAAATACAATATTTCTACTTACTTTTTTTTCCAATTAGAAATTCATGGACTATTTCTAGGAGAGATTGTGTGATTGCTGGAGGAAGAAAACAGAAATGAGAAGCCACATTAGCTGGCTCTTACTGAACTGTTTGTTGTGAATTTTTTTATATTTATTTCTTCCATTACTAATTGGCCAAAAATAAAATCATTTATTGGTGTAAAAAGAATAATATGAAATATTTAATACATTCAATGTATATTTTAAGTACTGTACCTACTATAAATTTTTAAAGCTTAAAATTGAGTGGTTATCTGAGTGCAAACAAAAGAACAATGCCATGTGCACCATAAAAAGTACCAATTTACATAACAATCATACTTTACAATCTTTATTGTCATATCTTTGTCAGCTGTCAATGTCTTTAATTCTTAACCTTGAATTACTAAGCATTGACAATATTTATTTGAACTAGCTCAATAGGATTAATTATCAATATGAAAAAATGACCTAGCACCTTGAAGCCTACACAAAAATTTGCCTTTTAGGACCATTAAAATGAATAAAATTCTCCTTGTAATAGCACAATAGCTGTAACTTTCGGTAGGACATCTTTAAACTTCGATCTAGCATACAGTACTGAAAGCCCAACGGTACCATGGCATTGTTACACTGTTTTATCAATGTGTCATGAACTGTAGGTTCATCAGATGAAAGTGTATTATCTAAGTACAGCTCACAGTTTATGGATGAGTATGCCATATAGTTCCTTCATATTAATTAATTGTTAATATTGTACACCCAGTTAAAAATTTCTTTATAAAGTACCCATTACAGTGTATAAATATTAATTTTTTTTACTTAAGTGAACAAAAATATCATAAGCTGAAGTGGCAACATATTGGCTTACAAGCACTTGTGTTATAATTGGTTTGTATTTTGATCTGTTTCAGATATGTTATTTTGGATGTATTATGCATCAAACTTTATACAGTATTTCTTCTCTATGAATTATTGTATCCACCCACACAACTTCCTTTCCAAAACCACTATTCAGAGAGTTTCCTCTATAACAATCACTATACAAGATAGAGAGTTTCCTTATGCTTATGAAATGCCATATCTGTATTTCATTTTTGTATTGTTTCTATGCAAGATTTTCTAAATAACCCCCAGGTAAAGCCTTTTGAAGAAAGAAGGAATCAGTCGAGAAAATCTTTCAATTTAAATTAGTATGCAGTGAATCACTTTAACATACAGAGTTTTCTTACTGAGTTCAAACAATCCATTGTAGAAGAAGTCATCAACATGTTTAAAAAAATCCTCCACCTCCAAATTTTCCAGTAATCCCTCCAATACCTTTACTAAGACCACCAAACACATTGCCCACCTTCCCTGCAACATTTCCAGCAACATTTGAAACCTGAAATGAGAAAAAATGGATATACAGTAGTTCAATTGTTACATTAATGTCAGAAATGAGGACATGAAATTCCATGAAAAAAAATCAGTGCTATCTGATATATGTTACTTAAATAATAGAGGTAAGTTGTACCTGTATTAAAAAAACAAAAACATTATTTGATGTTACCACCATCCATGCAAACTTATAGTGTGCATTATGGATTAAATTCATTAGGCCTTATGTCGGCAAGGGTATGATTTTAGCATGTATAATGCAACATATAAAGTAAAAGCATTATGATACTTGTTTTTATGAATCTTAATTGAAAAATAATATGAAATATCATATCAACATTCATAAACCGAGTCCAAACCCCCCTTGCATGATAAAACTGGACACTTGTGGTGGTGGTAAGGTGATGGTGGTAAGGTAGTGTTGAGATGGGTTGGAGTGTGGGAGGCATACTGGTGCTGGGGAAAAACGGGGAGGGGTTATGTCTAATGTCATGTATGGTTGCCCCCTGTAATTAGTAGTTTGTTTTAGATTGATACACATATTGTCACAAATGATTCATGTCAATCGCCATTCTTAGAGGAATATACCATAATTATATATTATGGATGTGCTAATTAAAAAAAATATTGCAAATGTACCTGCTATGTGCTAGCTGGCACATCAATGCACACATACCTGTACTACATTTTCGTAAATGCTACCAAACATTATATCAATCTGGCTGTAGGACATGTGACTGTAATATAGTTCTACTGTATCAATCTGTGAATAATATGTAGAGAAGCCCATAAATAACACATAGACATTGTGATATTGTGTTGGCAACAATATTCTATAGGAAGTTGCCAACAACCTATCCCTATATCTCACGTACAGTATAATAAGAGCTCAGTTTGTGTGAAATGTCGGTTCTTTTATTCTCATTAAATTACACATACAATGTCATCACAGCTCAAGTCATGTCTTCGCTTACTATCACCAAATATATTTGACCTGATGATTCCTAATCATGACGGCACAACAGTCATGCCCGACTTAGCTTTTACCCACACAGTTACCCAGCACTTGAAGACCATCTGTCTCTGTAGCATATTACTATTGCAGTGTCAAATTGCATCAGCTCTTACAATTACACTATTGTTTATACATTTAATATGACCAACCATATTGTGCTGACATAAAACACACACTTACTGTATAAAGAAAAGTTATCCCCATAAAAAGGCTCTCACTCCACCAAGTTTTAATGGAAATAGAGTGTGATGCCCTGCTGTATACTGTGTAGCTACAAAATCCGTAAGAACAAGGCTAGAATTATGACCTTAGTGACAAGTGTACAGTATATACTGATGCTAGTAACAAAAAATATACATCCATATGCTGTACTATTTACACATTTCAAATTTTTGTACCATTCTGAATAGAGTACAGGTTGTACCTCTCTAGTCCAGCAACCTCGGGACCTGACCGGTGCTGGACCATGGAAAATCACCCTTTTCCTGGATAGATAGTGACTTGTGCTTATGCTTGGAAGCACTAGCACCACTTTCTCTGCATCATGGTCTCTTTGAAGACATATTGAAGGGTTAAATGTCGTATAGTAGCTTCTCAAATTTCGCGAGTTTTTAATTCTTAACGTATTTTATTGGAACACAAAAAAATAAATAAATAAAAATTTTGACGGCGGAAACTTGTATTTCGACGGGTTTGAACGGCCCGCCAACGTGCAGACGACGTGCATAATCGTGTAAACAGCGTCATTTCTCTTATGTACAAAAGATTCATTATTGTTTATTACTGAATGTCTTTTTTATTGAATTAATGTTTATGTGTGCAAAATGAACAATACAATTTATTAATAATACGTAGAATATTAAAACACACGAGGAAATGACACAGCATTGTTTTCGTTGATTACAAAACCAGTGACTGACTGGTTTTACATATAAAACTGAGGAAAATAAGACCTTGGTTGTAGCTGTAGTAAAACTAATATGTTGTTTTAAGTAATGTTCTTTAATGTTAATAAATGGAACAATAGAAGTAGCTAACGATAATGGTAAAGAAAAAAAGAGAGATCGCGTATGTAAGTGAGCATGCGCACACGTGAAAACATATCGTCGTTACTTTACATAAGAATATGAAAGCAACACTTATTTACTGCTCATATATATTGAAGGGTTAAATGTTGTACTCTGTAGAGAGAGAGAGAGAGAGAGAGAGAGAGAGAGAGCAGCCGAACTGCCGGATGTAAACAAACCTTAATTTCCCGCGGCTTTGTTTTTTTTTTTTTAAGGGGATTAGCCCACCCGGGCATAGGTCACTGACCCACATTGGGGCCTGAGGAGCAAAAATTTAATACTCCTGTATTAATAATAATAATTCAGATAAGTTTAAAAAAAGAAAAAAGAAAAAAAAGCTGCCTATCTACCAATTGGACAAACTAAAATCGTTCCGGACCACGGGAGTTTCCAGACCACAGAATGCTGGACTAGAGAGGTACAACCTGTACTATCATTTTCCTGCTAAGTGTAATTTTTTTTTTTATTTTAGCCCATGAAAGTTTTGCAAAAATCAGGAATTAATACAACATTCAGTCTCTAGTGCAGCGATTTTCAACCAATGTGACGCGGCATATTAGTGTGCCGCGAAGCATCCGTAGGTGTGCCACGGGAGTTTAAATAGCATTTGGATAGCATTTAAAAAAATAGCATTTAGATACGTTTTGACATTACTGGTACTTTTATGGAGTGCATTAAACTCCTTTTTTTCAATGATGCAATAAATAAACATATGTGTTGTTCATTAAAAGCCCAAATGGCAGTTTCAAATTCTCTCATTAATTCCATAGTGTAGATCCGCCAATCAAATCTATCCTTAAATACTGATAGTGTGCCTCAGCCATTTTAGTGCCTGGCTCACTGTGCCGTGAGATGTAAAAGGTTGAAAATCACTGCTCTAGTGTATGTAGAACTCAGAGGTTACACTGTATGTTGACACATAAAGCAGCCAGTACAGTATGTGGTATTGCTAATGTATTTGTGTGAATTTATTTATGTTAGCTGCATACAGAGCAAAGTTATAATAACATCAAGTACTGTATATGTTCTATGATCAAAATATCATTACACAATATACATGAGTTGCACTACTTCAGAAATAAAATTAAGATAAATATGAATGTAAAGAAAATAAGCAAGTTACCTTGGTCACATAGTTGGCAGGATCATCACCCAAGGTCTGGCTAAGTTGAGCTGTAACCTTTGGCTTCTTCTCTGCCATATCATCTTCAATGCCTGTCTCTGGGTAGTCCCTAAAATTGTAGTTATGAATTAGTATTTAAAAACCAAAACTTAAGTAAACAATAAACTGTTATCTAAGAAATACATAAAAAAACAAAACATGTACAGTATAAGTAGAATAATAAGAAAAACAACAAAAATATATCAGAAATCATCAGTGAAGATCTTGGTTACTTCATATTTTTTTCTCTTTACATCGTAACAAAATGACATTCTGTCCGACAGACATGACTTTTATAGATGACTGTTACATAAATTCTTCACAATATTTTATCGTGACAACACAAATAGAGCCAATTTAAATGGGTAACTTACTGCATTGATCTTGAGGCTAACTGTTGCATATTACCTGCTGTGGTATACAATATTGTCATAAATTTATGTATTGTACACTTGCCACAAAAAGTTCTTGAACTGCTGGGCACAACAGATTTCAGAATAAGCACTATGGCTCGTATTATCTCAGAATGGTTGGTATACCTGGTTGCAAAGTGACTCTCAATAATTTGTAATAATATATGTGGCTCATCTTTATAGTACAGGTATTTACAGATGAAAAAAAGTAATTTAATTTCTAATAAAACTTCCTTGGAGCAAAGTTCTGATTTTTCGTTCATTTTGTCATATTGTATGATTCTTAGAGCGTTCGAGAACTTTTTGTGGCGAGTGTAAAACAAAAGACAGTGTTTTGGAAATCATGGAGCAAAAATAATTAAGTATTAACAACTTTTAACAACACTTATTTTCTGATAATATTCTATATAAAAAAGTTACAGTAGTGTGCTTATTATGATCATTATATATACTGTACTGTACTACTTAATAAATTATAAATACCATTTCTTCCATTTAACTTGGTTTTAGGGAACTTGACTCTAAAAATGCCATTTTTTTTTCTAAAAACCAGTTTTTGTGATAAAGGCCAGAATGTAATGTCTAGCTTTGTACCTGCATATGTATATACCCTGAAGAATCCTCAAAGCCAAGTTAAATGGAAGTGTTTACAACCTAGCAGCTCTCATGAGTCCCAAGACTTTGCAATATAGTAGAGTATTGTCTATATATACAAGGGTTCCCCAACTTACGAACACTCACCGATACAAATGGGGTAAAACTTTAAATTTACATTATTTTATTTACCTGATGACTTATTTTTTACTTTCATTTCTTCTTTTCTCTAAAATTAAGTGATTTTTGATGTACCCCTGTACAGTATATAAGGACTTAGGCCATGATATAATGGGATTTTAAACATTGCTCTTTAAGTACGGTTTGCACATACAGTGATCCCTCGATTAACGAAATTTCGGTTAACGAATTACCTTCCATAAGAATATTCAATTCGGTTAACGAAAAAAATTTGGTTAACGAATTCCTTACGAATTTTTCCCAACATGTTTTCGCCTGCTCACCAGCTGTAGTATTAGTCCGCCAATACAGTAATCGGTTATAGGGCTTAAATTCGTTACCATGTGAGTAAATATCAAGAAGGTTGTACTATTCAATAATTTTCCAAGTCTTATACTGTATTAAAATTTTTAGTAATTTTAACAATTATTTAACATAATTGAAGTACTACAGGGAACTAGTTTTTAGCGTGCCAAACAGCCACTTGACTTACCCAGAATGGCGTCAGTTTGTGTCTGCTCAGTGGAGGAAGCATCTTGCTTGAGACTCTCTTGAACATAAACTATTTTTACGTTTTTACAGTATAATTATGGGTCATTCTGAAATTTATTTTACATATTGACAATATATAATGCAGTGCAGTGTTGATTTAACGAACATAATTTTAAATTACACCAAGTGAACTTAAAATTTTATGGGTGAAATGGCGGCATGAAGCATGGGGTGACTTCTCTTCCATCCCACTGCCTTCTCTTCTCCCTTCTCCTCCACCCCCACTTCTAATTCCCATCATCATCATCATCATCAACCAGGAGCCTTCTACATGCACACCTCAAAGTAAGTGTACTTTACTGCATTTATTTTTAGTTTGTATGTAATTTTCGGTGAGCTGGAACCAATTACCCAAAATCCCATTGAAACAATGGTTTCGGTTAACAAAATTTTCAGTTAACGAACGACCTTCTGGAACGAATTGTGTACGTTAACTGAGGGACCACTGTAGCATGTGTTCCGACTTACGTACAATTCCAACTTAAGAATGTCCTCAGGAACAGTACCCGTTCGTAACCCGGGGACTATATATATATATATATATAGTATATATATATATATATATATATATATATATATATATATATATATATATATATATATATATATATATATATATATATATATATATATATATATATATATATATATCAGAAGGCAATATCAGATTCATCATAGTTTAAATAGATACAGTACAGTAAAGTACAGGTATAAAAATTTTAGTATTACACCAAAAAAATTATAAGGTATTTAATAAGAAAATCAAGTAAGTTTATTACAACTGCACAGCCCATGCATGGTCTCTTACCACCTGTACTACACAACTAATACTGTACAGTAAAAAAAAATCATGATCCTTATTAAACATACAGTAAAGTGTATAACAGGAGGAAGAATATAATATCTATACAATAATTCATAAAAAATCTCATGTATTTAAAAGGGCAAAGCTATTACAGGCTAGTGTATTAATTATCCGTATCTTTGTCTCTTAAATTTTAAAAATCTCCAAACTTTGGCTATTTTTAACTGAGTAGTTCAAATGCAACCCATTTGTTTTAAAGGAATGTGCCTGATTAGTTTGTGGACAGGTTGTGTTAGTGGGAACCCACAACAAACCAGTTTGTTAATAGCTGCCATTCTTCTCCAGCCTTCTACATTTAATATTCTTTTTCAGAAGTCAGTACAGTATCTTACTAGTATGATACAAGAATATACAGTATTACCTCTTTACACTGAACTTCTGTATACCGTACTGAAATTCGCTATACAGTAAACTGTACAGTATATGAAACCACTCCTCAGATTTCTGTATACTTTTCTATTCTGAACAAATTCACTATACAGTACCTGTACAGTATACCAAACTCTCTTCTGAACCTCTCCTCAAATATCTCAAATACTCATATATAATGCTGTAATACAGTACTGTACAATGCTCTAATGTGATTAAGAAACAAATAAAATATAATATAAAAGTATAAAATAAGAAAAATGAGGAGTGGAACATTAATTGCGTGTGAACCTTCACTGGTTATATGGAAAGCCTTTAAAGGTTGCCAGCAATTTCATATGGTTTATGGGATACAAATATCAGATTTTTTTTCCTGTATTTGTGAATGAGAAATTTTTATACCTGTATAACAATATATTTTAAATTTTTTTGTATAAATTATTTTTTCAAGTATCATTATTCATAGAATAAAGGTATGTACTGTACTATACATATCAATAGCATTAGTTAATAAATCTCGGTACAGTAATACTGTACACTGCTTTAACTGACTAATTACTGCATTGGTTGGCACAGAACACCATAAATTCTGGTACAGTATATTGAAATTTTACCACGGCAGTACATTATCCCCCTCTTACCCAAAAAATGATGGCGCTTTCATCAATGCCAGTTGGAGGGCTGGAAGTTCATTTATTATAACTCAGACTAATGGCATCGGACTAAAGAATGGTCTTAGACTTAATGACTAAGCATTTACTCCACAAGCAGACCTGTATATGTACAAACATACCCCTTAAAATGTGGTCTCATTATAAATGTTCATCCTTCTGGAGAAAATTTCTGATACAGTACCTGTATAAAACAATTGAACAGTTCTGCATCACACCACACAACAAATAACACTCTTATTTGAAGCACTCTGATGACTGCTCAGTACAGTATATCAATGCAGCAGCATGAACACTTCTCACAGATTTTTTTTTTTCCACAGTGGTACTAACTCTTTATTAACTTATTTTTACCCATAGTGTCAAGAAAAAGGCTTAGAAGTGATAATACTGGTAATGATGCCAAGCAGTAAAGGAAAAGTATCAGTATGGATGTAAAACTGCAGGTTATAAGGTATGTGGAGGCAAGTGAGTGTCAGGTTGATATTGGTATTTGCATTTTACTGAATATGAGGTAGAGTCTGTTGGGGATGCGGCTGAAGATCAGTGTGTGTTACGAGAGACAGCAGACAGTGGTCAATCTTACACATGACTCAACTGAATATGCTGGGAGTTGGTAAATTATTGCCTATTGCATCAAAAGCTTGACTTCTTTTTTCTTTTCCTTTTTTCATTACTCTACTGTCTTCTCTAACTTTGAAAAATGTCAATAAAGTACTCTTTCACCTCAAAACTTTTGTCTAAATCAAATATCATATAATACTATGTGCATTACAACCTTACTCTGAAATACAAGAAAAGCTATACGTAATGTAGTTTTCTTCTCAACAATATTTGTTTTTTGTTTTTTTTATCTTATGGCATTTCACTATAGTACCCTCCAAAAAAATGGTTCACAATCACAACAAAACTCTCATAAAAGATCTAATATCCATTCTACTGTAATCTTACAAAGATTTCAATATCAGAGAAAAAGACCATGAACAATCTACCAACACATTCACTGATGTGATGATGTGGCCCAACTATTGTAGTAACCAAGACATTTGTCTGGGCTATTACTGTTATAAAAGACAGACACAAGTGGGCAGACCTTAGTCAACAGATCAGTTGCTGCACAGAGCACACACAACTTGGCTACCCTCTTCACTTGCATTTCAAAAATTTTCTTAAGCCTGTGATCTTCCTCCTTTACAATGGGAAGATAGAAACCCTTGGCTTACACCTACCTAGCTGAAATATATTGCACTTGAGGCACACATTCCTCTACTAAGATTCTGAATCTGTTCTTGGTATGTGTATGTAAATGTCAGTAAGTATCTGTGCATGTATGTATGTGTGTGTGTGTGTGTGTGTGTGTGTGTGTGTGTGTGTGTGTGTGTGTATGTATGTATGTATGTACAGTAAGTATGTATGTATGTATGTATGTATGTATGTATGTATGTATGTATGTATGTATGTATGTATGCATGCATGCATGCATGTATGCATGGGGGATATGCTTAAGTATACATACTGTACAGTATATTGCATGCTAATGTAATGATTAACAAAATTGCAAGCCAGAGGCTTCAGATTCAATCCCAAGGCAGGGTGAAAATACAAGTACATTTTTTCACACCATTTGGGTTTCTATACCCAACAATAACTGGGAACTTGAAAGTAAATTGGCAATTGGTGAATTGTATGACCTTCCTATGTCATTCCTTAATTAGGACCAACTGTCCTTGAATCTAAGAGGCATTGTATATGAAGGGATTCTGTCTCATGGTAGCAAAGATGTTCAAATACTAAGTACCTGTATAGCACTGTACTGTACTAAGCTTCAGGATAGTTGATACCCCAAGTTTAATATTTGTTAGCCATAACACTAGCTCCTTTCATCTCATTACCAAAATAAGACAGTGGTAAAAAATGAAGCATGAAAGACTTGTATATGTAGAGAAGACATGCTTGTATAATCATTTAATACACTACCCTGTAATGTACGATGTTTCTGCACACCTTTTTGGTTTACAGTTAACATTACACACATTTTTTCTTTTAAAAATATTGAACTGTCTAGGCAAGACTAGTATGTTTTGTGTACTATATTTATAATACTATCTTAAATAAGATCTGATGATAAACATAGTTACCATTAAATATAAACAAACAGAAATCAATATCTCCACAAGTTTCATAAACCGGTGACATGCCAGTGCAACTCAGGAAATTGTGTGGCTTATGGAAACAATATTTCTTTAAAAAAGAATTTAAGTTTACTGAATGCAATAAAATATTTTAACATTTAAATTTAACTTTAAATGTCACTATAAAATTCCAGGAAAAAAGTAGAATTATTGAATCTTAACGGAGTGTATGTGACAACAGGTGGGTAGTCCACATGCACAACACTTCTAAAAGTTAAACAAATCCAAAGATTTTGAAACACTGAGTTAGAAACTCCACTGAAGACTTGTCTCCAATGTACTGTACCACATGTAATCATAATGCATGGCTTCATGTTACCTACACATCATCTCCCAAAGTTGCACTTTTGAAACTTCCAAAATTGTGCAACTTAGAGAGTAAGTTACTAATGGAGTAATTACTATGTTGGTAAGTAAATAAAAGCATTCTATATACAATACAACTATAATATAAGAGAAGAAATATGCCTTCATGCAAAGAAGCATTCAAGCATTCACCATATAAACATTACTTACTCTCCTTCGGCCCCCTCAGGAAGACTGGGGTGGTGAGTGGAAGGGAAAAAATAGGGTCAATGAGGACAAGAATAGGAATAATAATCAAGAGTGAAAAGGGTTTGTATAGAAGTTTTAAGGGAGAGATAGTTGTTTGTTCACAATCTAAAGAAAGGTGTTCAAGCTAAGGAGATTCTAATATTAATCTGTGGCCATCAGACTTTATTTACATTTGCATTTTTTTCAATCCTTTGTTTTTCTTTCAAAACAATACTACACTGAAGTGTGATGAAACATTGCTAATATTCTTTAAGTTTGCATTGTTAAGAAGGAATAATCGTGTTATTATAAGAGAATTTTGCATGCTTTAAATGTTTTAAGTATTCTAATGGAAAATTATGAGTTAATTTTCATTCTATAAATTAAATCTTAATTGTTTTGAAAAATCCTTTTACACCTAGAAACGAGAACATCAGGATGATATTTAACATTATTACTTCGAGTATCAGCTATTGGATTTGACATCATTTCTTAATTGAAATTATAATACCAATGCCAATTTTTTTGTGTTATTTTTGGCAATTTCCATAAAACTGATTGATACAAAAGTAGCTTAGTTATAGCACAAATAATGTTTTAAAAATAAAAGGCCAGAAAAATAACACCATGGACAAAAATAAATCAAGCTACTGTGTAGGCTTATTATTGTACTGTCACATATACATCCTCAGCATCTAAGCACAGTCCCCATTACTGTACTTCCCAAGTTCACAGTTCATACTCATGTAGGGGTGGTCAGATGCCTGATTTTCATAATTTATATCTGATAGAAAAAAAATTAATAGTTACTATGATATGTAAACAAAAATTCACATGTGATTACCTGGATTTGAACCAGGAGCACCGAGGTTTGCAATTGAACAACCATCCACTGGACCATCCATGATGGCTGTCTGACTGCAAACCTTGGTGGTCAGGGTTTGAATCCAGGTAATCACATGTAAAAAAATTTTACATTGATTTACTTGGTGTACATTTGAAGTTCTGATATATTTACTAAATATGTTAACACTAGTAAATAGTTCTTCATTTGGACAATTCTATTATGAATGGTTATAATGATTGGATCAACAAATCATAAAATAAACAAACATATTGTGGCATTCATATCTTTGCAGCATCTTCCCTGCTAATTCCTGATGTAACATGAAAGATATGTTGATGGAGTCAGATGCTTGATCCAGTTTCTGTTTTCCCATTAAATTTTGAAAAAGGGTTTGTATAATCCCTTTATTTAAAAAAAAAACTATGTCCAGGAGTCTGGGTGTCCTTTAAAGAGGTAATATTTCATTGCAGATGTCCCTTAGACATAATGAACATTTTTAGTGATATACGGTACTGCACTTAATAATTTATTTCTTGCCTTAAACACACTCTCCTGAAATATAAATTTTTCATTCTCCCAGAATCAAAGATGAGAAGTTCAGGCATAAATTTCCAGACTGTGAACTGTGTCTAAAAAGGGGCAAATTTCCTATAGAAAGAGAAATGATGGCAACAGACTTTATAAGTGTATATATTACTTTATGCAATCTACTTGTATATAAAATGTGTTAGTTAACAATGAACAACAAACTTAGGGTTATATACTACAGGATCTACATCTGTATACAGGGTATAGGGTGAGCAATCTAATACAATACATCGTAAATTTGACTCTTGCATAGTGGACCAACCTTATTTAAAAATTCAATTTAAGTACAATATTATAATGAACAAAATTATAAATTTATAATAAATACACAACCTATCAAGCATGCAGAATTTCATTTTTATTAACAATTAGAAGAAATTCACAATGTTCTGAGTTATCACCTGTAAGTAAAGAAAATATATGGTTATAAAAAGCTGTCTCATCTGAAATCTTTATGATGTTTTCTAATATACTGTACAGGTACTGTACTCCTTCCCCATTTCCATAAAACCAGATAGTACCCATGCTGTCAACTCAGATCTGTATAACTACAATATCTATCTCTCTATAGCAAATTCTCAAATGATGGCAGTGTTTATAGATTGTGTTTACATAGTGGTCCAGTAGGCAAGTTTTTATGTACAGTACTGTATTGTTTTTTTATGTAGTATGCCAATAAGCAAGTATTTACGTATTATGCATTGATATAGTGGTCCAGGAAGCAAGTACGTATTGTGTGTTTACATAGTGGTCCAGTAAGCAAATGTTTATGCAATTCTATACATGCAATAACTTATCCCAGAACTCATCCTTCACTTAGCCCAACTTGTGAGGTGTACAGTACAGTATACAGAAAAAAACCCATTCATCAGATCCTTTCTTACGAGCAGCTTCAGGACCATAATGTTTGCACTCACCCTTTTCACCTCAAAAAAAGATGATTTTAGACAGCAATCACCATTTACATGAGAAGTCAATTAATAAATCATCAAATTGAAAAAAATAAATCTGATTTCTGCAGGAAAGGTATGAAAATTTATACTGTATATGTAAAACAGAAGTTAAAACATAACATTGGAAGGACATGGAGTGTTGGTGGTACAGCAGTAATGCACATATTTTTCACTATTACGTTATGGGTTCGATTCCCAACCCAGGGCTGATGTGAAAAAGGTGCTGTTATCGAGCATGACCCTACCAAACTTCACAGGTTTTCTCTAAGTACTATATTTTGGTTTCCTCCTGTATTTCCACTAAAGAAAGAAGGACAAACTCGTGAAGGATGTTGGTGGTACAGCATATCTCTCACCAATATGTCAAGGGTTCGAATCCTGCTTGGCCCGGATACACATTAGAAGGGTGTTATCCAATGTGACCCAACCAAACATCACAGGTTTCCTTGATTCCGGTTTCCTCCTGTACTAACACTGGATAGACTAACCGCCCGAATGGCTAGTATGCTAATAAGTGGTGAATATGATAATAAATGAGGAACAATGGGGAGATTAATTAAGACCCTGGGGTTCTTTTCCCCATCAAAGCAATAAATTAAAAAAAAAAATACTGCCCTCCTCTTGGTAACACAAATAATGTGTCAACCACAGATTAGGCTCAACACCTAGAAACTCTACAGTAGTGTGGTTGGAACTAATCTTATGATCAGTCCATAACCCTGTCAAAAAGTGGGTCTTAAAATACCACACATCAAGTCCTCCCAAAATACAGAAAACATAAAGGCTTGCAAGTCAGGATGTTACACTGGCATATGACTCACCAAGGCCAAAGAGTCAGCCACATTAGATGAATTCTTGGATCATCTGCTCAGTTTCACCTATACCACCACCTGCACAGCTGTTACCTGCTTCACTCTGCTTCCTTGTGGAGCTAAATGCATTCTCCTTCACAGTGTTAGTACTGGGTTAAATGTTGCACAGCTCTTATTGTTAGCACTGGGTTAAATGTTGCACAGCTTATTGTTAGCACTGTGTTAGATGTTGCACAGCTCTTATTGTTAGCACAGTCCTTATTATTAGCAGAGTTTTGGAATTCAATTTTGTTCTTACAGATGCAGATCAACTTTCTCATCCAGTCTGTTTTTCCTTGGCCTTCTTCCTAAGTACAGTATGTACATACAATCCTTGCCTGGGGTGCAGGGCATCAATTAGACAGATTTACACAGTGCTTGGTGCAGCATATTGAGACAGTGTAGCATAATGGAGTAGTTTGCCTTGTCACCTTGCAGTACTGTGACACAGTAATACTTGGAGGACTCTTTGACCACCTCCTCTTATCTTCTTGCCTGCTTCAGATGCTTGAGTTACCACAGTTTGGTGACAGAGATCGTATAAGAATTTGTCCCAAACACAATATCAGAGAGACATAAACAAAATAAAAGTCACTCAATTTCCTCACCATGCTAAGATGTATAAATATCGTATATAAAATCCTCGTTGCACTTAGTATTTCAGCTATTACAACACAAATTCGCAGAGCCTTCTTTGTGTGTCTGATTCGCCAGGCAAGAAGATGAAGGTGGCAGTGCGTGTGATGGAGGGTGCGGGAGGGGGTTTTGAGAATTGCAATTAAATGCCAGGTAGCAACGTGTCCTCCTAATATTACTTATTTAGTAATTATTAGACGTTTTAATTGCCTGTATGTTGGCCTGGCGCAATGGCTAGAAATTAACATACCTAGGTAGCATTTGCTGACGTTGCATTCAGAGCTTGAACAAATATATATATATATATGCAAGTAAATCACTGTGGGTGCGCGTGATCCAGGTATATGCTGATAACCACAAGGAAAGAAGAAAACACTTAGTTCCCAAGTGCTTACATGTAATTCACATCTTCAGGGGTGAGTACAGACTAAGGAGAAGTACAAAACAAGGTATATATATATATATACAGAGGAGGGTGAGATTAAGTCCACAATGGTCAGGCATGAGGTAATGACCCTACTAATCTTTTTGAAGCGCTTGGAAAACTTCTTGTTTTCTTCTTTCCTTGTGGTTATCAGCATATATTGTACCTGGATCACACGCACCCACAGTGATTTACTTGTATATATATATATATATATATATATATATATATATATATATATATATATATATATATATATATATATATATATATATATATATATATATATATATATATATATATATATATATATATACAGTGAACCTCACTTTACGCGGTCAATTGAACCCACGGCGGCCCGCGTAAAGTGAGAAACGCGTAAAGTGAACAACATAACATATGGGATTAATTGAAATAGAGACCGGGCAGACCCCGAACTCCACTTTCAGACACAATACCTATGTTGTAGTAAAAATAACTTCTTAATTTTATGATGGTATGCACACACAATTAATAATTAAGAGAAATATCAATAATATTAGGTTTTTTAACACTTACATTAGTAGAAAAGATGGCTGGGCACACGGGGATGGGGGGTTGGTTCCGAGGCAGAGGGCAGATTATTGGCCCTCACCTGTATCACTTGTATCAATTGTATCACTATCCACCACAGAGGCTTGCAGGGCCTCTTTGTCAAACCCCTCAAAGTCCATATAAGTCCATATCCTCACTATCATTATCACTATCACTGACTTGGGCCGGCTGTGGTGGGTGGCGGGTGAAGAACTCGGTAATGTTTTGATGACTGGGCGACCTTGTGCGCACCCTGCTCGCGCCCTCTCCGCGTAAAAGGGTACACACACCGGAAAGTGAGCATTCCGTGTTCAGCAGGGTACCGCGTAAACGTGGAAACGTAAAGTGGGACCGCGTAAAGCGAGGGTTGACTGTGTGTATATATATATATATATATATATATATATATATATATATATATATATATATATATATATATATATATATATATATATATATATATATATATATATTACAGATGAATTACAGGTGAATTACAGATGAAAATTTTGTGTGCGTACTGAATTTGGGACTCGAATTGTCAGAATTTGTTTTTCATATTACTGATGTGTCACTATTTTTTTAAATTTCATTAACTGGGTATAACACAAAATAAGGTCACCCTGAAAGTCCAACAATGCAATATTTGGCTAAAGTTAATCATATTATTGTAAATCAAAGACCTTGGGGGGACCTTATGTCACGGCAACTTTGTTGGTGGGTATATAGTACTTACAGAGTACGTAAATAAAATGTCTACATTTACACTAACAGTTTGAGAACCTTTGGTTTTTAAGACTCATGTTCTTGTTGCACAAGAATAATCATTACAGATCTTACAAAAAGAATCTGTTTTACTACCAACACTACATTATCAACAGCATGCAATAATAATATAAAATGCAGTCAACAACTGTGGATGGATACATACGATTGATTACTGTGCATAGCATGCAAGGATGGGAAGAAAAGGGGGCCACATTAGCAAGTAATATTTTATCATCATGGTGTGAACTTAGAATTATTAAAATTACTTCTAAATAATACAGTTAAAGCTGAAGAAGCCAATACAGTACAAGATTAATGGCATATTTATAAATATAACAAACCTTATACATAAACAGTAATTTAGAAATCTTAATAATACACTTATACAGTAATACACATTTTACGTAAATAGCTGATAAAATTTGGATAAGTTTCTTGCATCCCAAAATTTTAAATTCATTAGTTTTGAGCTGCAGATGAATTTTCATAGAATTACTATAGTTACAGTATATAAAACCTTTAATGTAAACCTATTATAAAGAACAGCTTTATATTCATTATATATCAGCATTCAAATTGAATATAAAGTACATACTGTAAATTGTACTTAATTATACAATTACAGGTAGAAATTGATTTAGGGAAGGGTAACGTTCCTGAAAAAAGTGTGTAAATGAAGAAGGTTTTCCCATTGATTACCATTATAAAATGAGAGAAAAGTTGCCATGAAAAATTGTATACAGTTAACCCTCACTTTACGCGGTTAATGTAACCCGGAGGGTCCCGCGTAAAGTGAGAAACGCGTAAAGTGAATAACATAACATATGGGATTAATTGAAATGGAGTCCGGGCCGACCCCCAAACTCCACTTTTTGACGACACACAACTATGTTGTAGTAAAAATATTATCTTAACTTTATGATGGTATGCACACACAATTAATAATTAAGAGAAATATCAATAATATTAGGTTTTTTAACACTTACATTAGTAGAAAAAATGGCTGGGCACACGGGGATGGGCGGTTGGTTCCGAGGCAGAGGGCAGATTATTGGCCCTCACCTGTGTCACTTGTATCAATTGTATCACTATCCACCACAGAGGCTTGCAGGGCCTCTTTGTCAAACTCCCCAAAGTCCATATAAGTCCATATCCTCACCATAATTATCACTATCACTGACTTGGGCCGGCTGTGGTGGGTGGCGGGTGAAGAACTGGTAATGTTTTGATGACTGGGCGACCTTGTGCGCACCATGTTCGCGCCGCTTACACAACATGGCGGATGGCGGGAGGTTTGGATCCAAAAATGGCGCGGCTCGCCAGCCGCTCTCCGCGTAAAGGGGTACACGCACCGCGGAATGTGAGCATCCTGGGTTCCGGCAGGGCACCGCGTAAACGTGGAAACGCGGAATGTGGGACCGCGTAAAGTGAGGGTTAACTGTGTGTGTATATATATATATATATATATATATATATATATATATATATATATATATATATATATATATATATATATATATATATATATATATATATATATATATATATATATATATATATATATATATTTCTGACAAGTAATAAAATGATACTAAACATATTTTAAGAACTTTTTAAGGAAAACAATAATGTTAAACAATAATAATAATCACAACAGTACAGCACATGCAATATTAATGAGTTTAATCCAAATTATGTTTCTACTTACGAGAAACTGTGGTGGTTGGTGCTCAGGGTGGTTGTGGTGTAACAGTATGGTGGTATGGTGGTGCATGTGAAGTTATTGGGAAGGTGAAGGTTGGGCAGAAGGAAAAAATCATATTTACCCAATTACTGTACTCTCTTTATAGATACACTTGATCCTCCCTTTATGCAAGCATCACAAAAATTGTAACCAAGTCCCAGGTTGCTGATCTGACTTTCTGCCTCATTTACGCACAATTGCAGGGTCTCAATTGTTTCTCTCACTATTGACAACACAACATACATATACAGTACTTCATCGTTTCTCACTATTGATTTATTTTTTATTTTTTCTATTTATTTATGGTTATTATTATTATAATTTTATTTCTTTATTTATTTTTGTTAAATTTTATTATTTACAGTGTACTGTAGTCTCGTTTTAAGCGGTCAATTATACCCATGGAGGTCCGCGTATAACGTTAAACGCGTAAACGAAATAACAGAACATATGGGATTAAATGAAATAGAGACTGGGCCGTCTCCCAGACTACCCTTTTCCCGACACAATACGTACTTTGTAGTAAAAATAACATCTTAATTTTATGATGGTCTGCACACACAATTAATATATAAGAGAAATATCAATAATATTAAGTTTTTTAACACTTACATTAGTAGAAGAGATGGCTGGGCACACGGGGATGGGGGGTTGGTTCCGAGGCAGAGGGCAGATTATTGGCCCTCACCTGTATCACTATCCACCACAGAGGCTAGCAGGGCCTCCTTGTCAAACCCCTCAAAGTCCATATCCTCACTATCACTATCACAAAAAACAAAACAGGTTCCAGGGCACGTGGGAATATACGCAGAGACGGGAGACAATGGGATCGACGCAGTCAAGGTCATCGACTCATCGCCCCTGGTGGCAGGGCAAGCAAAGTTAAATAGACCAATCACAGCTCGAGGCGGAGGGGGTGAGTGGGTGGTAAGGATACGGGGCCCAATCACAGTCCGCGACGTCATCGGCACGAGTCTGACATCAGCGACCAGCAGCTTGCCCGCCACTTCCCGCGTAAATTCAGGAATGTACCGCGTAACTAATAATTGGCGCATCTGGACAGGTGCTGCGTAAATGACCAACCGCGTAAGGAAAATCTGCGTAAACCGAGACTATACTGTACTATTATTATTATATTTTCAACCCCCCAGGCCCTGATGTGGGTCAGTGAACGGTGCTCGGGTGGGCTAATCCCAGTAAAAAAAAAAGATAAAAAAAAGTGACTCGTGGCTCATGGCAACTGTTACTTTACCGTTAAGTTCCCCATTCTGAACAATAAGTTGATATTTTCACTCAATTTCAGCCTTAATGTGGCACTAATAAGAGTACTTTCTTCTCAAAGGTAACCTTGGTGACTATGTGAGTTCACTACCCAGTTCACAGAGTTTAGCATTTGGAATGTCTTGAATGTGATTTTTTTTTACGGAGCCAAGCAGCTGCACGTTGACACTTCTAACTGTATGTGCATCATATAGTGTTCAGGTAAGTCTACTTAAATCTGTTAATAATTATGGCTGATGTACAAATGCTTGCAACCTATCAACAAATGTTATGGTGTATATTGTATAACATGTACTGTAGGCAGCATCATGCCAAGTGATTCCAAGTCCACTCATTCCAGCTAGTGTTTACTATCCATGTACAAACTGCAACACAGTGTAAGTACACAGGTAAACTGTTCCATATGAAAGTACTTAATCTTCCAAGGTGAGTTTAATTTATCCCTATGAACTTCACCTGACTATGAGTCTGGGGAGTAGTGGCAGAGTTACTTGAAACAATATTCCGAGATATGCGAGGATAGGAGGGTATGGGAGGGACCACACTGCTGAGTGGATATAGAATGATTTATGAATTAATAAAAATAAACATGTGTCACTTTAGGTATTCTTATTCTGAAATTAAACCATCATAACTATTTTGAGAAAGTAAATTACATTTACATTAACTTATAAAATGGGAAATAAAATTACCTTTCTCTGTGATATTGGGATAATTCACAGTTTTTCGTAAACATACAGGGTGAAATTCAGCTAGAGAAGCTAAAGGAATCATAACAAAAGCATGCAATTATGCAGAGAATAATAAAAAAAGAAAATATTTTGATTGATGTTGGAGAAAATCACATACTGAAATGTTTTACAATTTCTGAAAACACAGACTAGCAAACAGGTTAAGTTAGTGTCATAAGATTTTCCTGGCATGAACATCAGCAATGAAACCCAAAGACACATTTAATGTTACTCACATGAAATAACATAAACAACTCATTTCACCAAATTCTTCAAAACTAATATAAATTTTGGTGAGATTTGAGATGTTTAACTCACTACTGTACAAGAGTTCTTCCCTCTAGCTGGAGCAGATGCTTCTTGGAAGTTTACATGCAACTAATATACTAGTAAGAAACACTCACTCATCATCAGCTTGTCTACTTCCTTCAAGGAGTGCACAGGCAGCTTCCTCAGTGGTCATTCGCTGACTGATTGTTTGATAAGTTTTGGTGTTTAGCTTTTCCTCCATTATTCCTTGTAGCTCGAAGTCCGTATAAATTTTCTGTTGTGGGGGAAATATTGAATATTATTGCAGATATTTCAAAGGTATATTGTATTTCATTAGTTATTCTGAAGACAGCTACTTCTGATAGTACACTAACTACAGTATACAGTATTAAAAAAAAAAAAAAATGGAAAAGATGCTTTCAATACTTGGGATATGAATAAGCAAGAAACTAGTGACACTCTTAGAGGATGACCGTTATCTATATATATATATATATATATATATATATATATATATATATATATATATATATATATATATATATATATATATATATATATATATATATATATATATATATATATATATATATATAAAACAGACCTTGTTAGGTTTATCTCAAAAGAGATATGATTCTACCAGATGAAGTGTTGTATAGTGGCCTGTATAGTGGACCACACTTATCTGCATTAATATCAAATTCACCCACTAGGTAGCAAACCCAGGGGGATTGTGGGGGGATCACCTGAATATATGTGCCCCCCATGACCATGGGACATATAAATAAATACTATTAACAGTATCTGAATGGCTCAGAGCCTGTTTTTAACTTTCTGAGTAATGAATATTTTTAAGGCAAGACATCCCTAAACCTATAGATTGCACCAAAAAGTATGACCATCATTAATTACTATGCAAATCACTGAACTCCATCAAGTAATTATTAGATGTTTTAATTGCCTTTATGTTGGCCTGGCGAGTTATTGCTAGGCATTAACATACCTAGGTTAAAGGCTAGGTGTCGCATTCTGAGGTTTGAACAAAAAAAAAATTTAAAAGTATTATTTAATAAGCCTGTTGAAAAACATTCATCAAAAACTTATTTTAATTCCAAAGAATGCAACACCTTTATTAAGTACACACACTTTTCTTTATAAACATTACAATTAAAAACATCCATGCTGATGGCTTAAATAAAACATCCATGCTGATGGCTTAAATAAAACACCCATGCTAATGTATTTAAATAAAACACCCATGAAAAGTCACATTGTAAATTAGTCATTTACATCAACATTAAAACACAGTACATCTTACAGACCAATCAGAATACACCTAAGGAATATAATTATATGATGCATATGTTAGCAATACTGTACAAGTAAAAACTAAAATGTATGAGTATTTTTCTAATGAACTGTGTATTTATACTGCAGCATGTTATCTAGAACCTTACTGCAATGTGTTATGTAAAACTTATACTGTGTTAAGCAGCAATTATACTGTACTTTGTCAGAATTTTTACTGACAAGTACTGTGTTATATAGAACTTACACTGTACTGTTTTATGATTCTGAACAGAACTGTGTTATGTGGAAGTTGTACTGCACTGTAATATGTATAGTGAAAGTTACGCTTTATTGTGTTATGTTCAAGTTTCCCCATAATGTATTATGTGGGAGATACTGTATACTGTATTATATTGTGTAATGTAGAAATACTAATGTACTGTTTTAACTGGAAATTGAACTTCATTGTATCATGATCAAGTTCTACTGTAATGTGTTCCGCACAACTTAACCTTCGTATTCTGTGTTATGTAGAAATTATACCACACTGTACTGCATTAGATGTAATAAAGAGAGCACAATACTGAGTCATGTGGTAGATAAGCTGTAGTGTGCTATGTTGTATTGGTCCACCACCAATTTTCTGGGAACGGATGGTCCGGCACCTCTTTCAATCCGGACAAAATTACAAAAGGGCACTTAACTTCCCTCCCCCCAGCCTGGGTGAAGGTAGTTTTAGGCATAAAGTTTTTATCTTATAAAGTGTAGCTGACTAAACTTAGCAGAATATAACTTGCATTGCTGGAATCATTGTAAGATAGTAATTAATTTGAGTATAAACATCACATAGTTTGCACAAGAGATAAAACTTTTAGTCTACTGTAGTACATTTGAGTACAAAATGTGTAGAGTAAAGTTGCTCAAAATTATGGCTTTTCACATTTAATTTACATTTATTATTTGTTTAATTTAAGTTTCTAGCAGTCCATGGTGCTTTAGAGACATAGGAGGTGTATAAATACATGTAGTGGGTCAGAGGTGTATTGTTGAATTATTATTACCTGACCTCGGTTGGTCTGGCAAAACGGATAATCTGGCAAGGCTTTAGAACCATGGGTGCCGGAAAATCGGTGGTGGACCTGTACTGCATTAAACTGAATTTAAACTATACAGTACGGTGTTATGCTGAAGTTACATTAGTGTTACATTTAAAGTTAATGCATTATGCAGAACTTGCCATGTACAGTACTAAGTTACATGTTAGTCATACCATCCAGTTATGCAGAATTTTTTTTACTATGCCATGTTATGTTGGAGTTATAATTTCCTGTGTTATGTTGAAGTTATAATGCAGTGTTATATAAATATTAAAATTTACAGTCAATTACAGTATTAAAGTTCATTCACCTCTCCAACTGAACCAAGAACCCGGAGATTCAGACCCGTGAACCCAAAGCAGTAGACAGATACATTATTCTGTCCATAAATAAGTCGGATTCAAGAGTCTGAATCTCGGGGTTCGTGGTCCAGGGGGGAGAGGTGAGCGGACTTTAGTAGTCGACTGTATTGAGTTATATTGAAGTTATAATGTTTTGTGTTATGTTGAGTTTATAATGTACAGTGTTACATATAAGTTATAATGTGTTATGTGGAAATTATAATGCACTGTGTGCTATGTAGAATCAGATTAGCAAATATTTATCTGCAAAAAAAGCTCTATCACCAACATAATGTTCCAGTTATTACATAATTATATATATTGTATATATATATAGGTATATATTGCATAAGCACCAAGAAATAAAAATCAATAACAAATTACCCAGTAGTTCATGCTCATTTTCAAGTTCAAGTCGAACCTTTGTAGGAAACTGTGGACTTCTCAACTTAGGAAGACTAGTTCTGATTTTGATACTTAAGAAAATTTCATTATCAGTGTATGTCTGAGTACTGTACTCTCCTCTTACTGAAAGATCATACTTCAACAAAAAAATTTATAAATCCCTTCATACACTGAACAATACCATACTGTATTTGCTACTTTCACACTAAAAATACAATAACCCAATTATTAAACACTTCTTGGAGCGCAGGTGAGAAACTGAGAAGAGACACAATGTAATATCCTAAACTTATAAACCTGTTTTGAGTTATTATCAGCATTTATCTATAATGGTAATAAATCTAGTTCAACATGACATACAAATTAAAAAAAAAAATTACAGGTAAAACTTAAAAATCAATTATAGTTAAAGATATTTTTAATTTGGTGTAGATACTATATGTACAGTAGCTAAAACAACTATCTGTGCAGGTGGGGGTCAATATACTCCGAAATTTTACGTGTGACTAGTGACAGCCCTCATATACCAATATTTATCGTCCATGGTCTCACATTGTTTCCCCACAAAGTATGCACAGATAGTTGTTTTAGCTACTGTGCATTATTTACAAAAGTTATATTCGCATACAGTACAGGTAATGTACTTATTTTTCTCTATACTGGATGAATTCCTTAAGAGCAGAAGTGCACTGATAAATACAGGTCAACAGTACTTCAGGTTCTTCAGGTTATAAACTGTCAAGAAGGAAAACCTCACAAGGAACAACAGAGAATTTAACAAGTCACAGGGTTCCTTTATCCATTACAGTATAGTAGTAAAGAAATATAACGAAAGCAATTCAAGAAACAAGGATATACTGCTATGATATACGGTTTCATCTATTAAAAAAAAATCATTTAATTTAATGCAATACCCAGAAATTTCAGTACGGTAGTTTATGTGGACAAATGAAAACTAATATCTAAATTTGTTGTAAATATAATATGTAATATACCCCATTGCCAATTCAACTTTTTTATATAAAAATATGACTGAACAGCATTTCGTATTATATATACTACACAGTATACAGTAATATCGATTTAGAATATCTATACAGGTAGCCCTCAACTTTTATTGATTTGACTTCCATGTTTCAACTTTTCAGTGATGTAAAATATGTACGGTGCCAATTTAACATTTGCGGAGGGGATTTCAACAGCTCAACCATGGCAAGGTGATTCCTAGGCAAAGACCTATAACTGCCATATAAAGACACAAAGCTTTAAATATTTTAATGTATGATAAACAGAACCTTGGAAACAAAACAACACCTAAAAATAAGAACAAAAGAAGTCACAACTTTTTACTTTTACTTTCATATTTTCTAGCTATCTTCAATGGTGACAAAGTCAGTGCTGGAGCTTTGAGGAAGCATCCATTATCTATGGATTATTCAAATTGTGGCAGGAAAAATCAGAGCCATGATTGTGGCTAGCAGCTATGTGCCAAAGCATGCCACAACTGTAGCTTAGAGCAATGGCAGGACTTATCAGCTGGCCATCCTGTGTCAAAGAATGCTTTCTGCCTCATACACGGGATATTTTTACAGTTAGCATAATTTTACTTAGATAAGCTTCAATACTTTAGGTTCCCTGTAGCATTTGGTATGATCTACTGACATAGCACTGTAGCTGAAATATTGAGTAAATTTTGACAGACTTTCTCCCAAATTTACCAGTATCTCATCACTGGTAAAATCAATGAGATATTTTTTTTTTTATATACAGTACAATACAGTACAGTATTTACACTAAATTTTCCTATAATGCATGTTTGGATAACACAATGAATGTACGGGTACACTACCGATTTTCCGGGAACTGATGGTCCGGCACCTCCTTTAGTCCAGACAAAATTATGAGAGGGCACTTAGCTTCCCTCCCAGCCTGGGTGAAGGTAGTTTTAGGCTTAAAGTTTTTATCTTATAAAATGTAGCCGACTAAACTTAGCAGAATATAAATTGCATTGCTGGAATCCTTGTAAGATGATGATTAAATTTTAGTATAAACATCAAATACTGTAGTTTGCACAAAAGATTAATTTTTTTAGTCTAGTGTAGTACATGGAGTACAAAGTGTGTACAGTATGTTGCTCAAAATTACGGCTTTTTCACGTTTAATTTACTGTACAATTAATATTTGCTTAATTTAAGTTTCTAGCAGTCCATGGTGCTTTAGCGACACAGGGGGTGTATAATTAGTGGGTTAGAGGTGTATTGTTGAATAATTATTACCTGACCTCGTTTGGTCCAGCAAAACGGATAATCCGGCAAGGCTTTGGAACCAAGGGTGCCAGAAAATAGGTGGTGGACATGTATGAGGGAACACATTTTTTACAATGCAGATGCGAAGTAGATATAACTCAATTGAGTAAACATACTGTGTCACTCAAGTAGGAATAAGAGGTTACGTGTAAAAACAAACAAGGCGGGATGTTGCCCACGCTGTCCACACACTGTCACTTCAGTCTTTGCTTAATTTCCATATGCATAACACATGTCATCACAGACTGTGCTTTACCTTAGTATCAATTTTATTGCTATTAATTATAATGAGTGGCAAGGGTGTGAAGCATTCAAGTAGTCAAGACAGTTGAAGTGAAGTGAAAAAACAAAAGATATTACTCTTGAACAAAAATACTGTCATCACATTGATTTCACCTCTTCCACCATTTGTCTCAAGCAGCCATCTTCTCTTCTTGTGGCGAGTGTTTAAGCATTTCTATAAATTTATTTATTTATTTATTTTATCATTTTCATTCTTCACCCTCCATGGTTATGTTTTCTATCACTTAGCAATGCAGTTAAACACACTGTAACACACTACCCACTAAGATTACCAAGTAAAATCTAGCTTATGTACAAATCTTGTTACATAACAATTCCAGGAAAGTCTGCATCTCTTTACTGTCTTTCATTTTATTCTGAATAATTAATTCTCAAATTTCCCTTACATCACCATTGGTAGTGTCCCTAATCCCATTTTTCCCATGAGGTTTAAATATTAATATTCATGGTTTTGACTCGTGATACTTTCAAGAAACATAACCACCATGAATGCTGAGGTCCACCTGTATAGAGTAATAGATTTTAAAGAGCATATACAGTATAAACACAATGTCAGCTGAATTGACTTGTTATAAATGTTTTACGAAGAGTGATTTTGAAGATTGTGGTACCAGAAGAATATTTATTATGGTAGTACGTATGTAATGAACCACATTACAGGTTGACCCCTCTTATCTGGCAACCTTGGGACCTGGGCTGTGCCAGATGATAAAATTCCTTGCTAAATAAAAGGCTGATGCATTAGCCTAATAAAGCAATGGATGTCTTTGTATACAAATTTAAAATTTCAAAGTGAATAAATTTAATAAAAAAACAAGTTATGTGAACACATTATTTACTACAGTGTACAGTACTGTATAATAAATGTGTAAGAAATTATATAATAAAATAATGAAGTCATTTTTTCTAAAAGCTTGCAGGCCCACAGGGTGGATATCCCAACACCTCCCAACCACCAAAATTGAGGTGAGAATGAGAAGACAATGGTGCACATTTTGAAATGTGAACCATGAAAATCAAGGGATAAATAGATACCTGTATATGGCGAGTTTTTTAAGTCGATGATGGTATTTTCGTTATCGGAATGCTAACAGGAATTTTTTTTATAAAATATTCGTTATCAGCCCGCCACAGTGTCAAGTACTGTAACAGTAATCCTTCTCAATCCTGTTTTGATTGCTCATGATGGCTTTGAGTAAATCTAAAAAGATGGTACCCACTGCTGCCACAAACACAACCCTTCACTCACACCACATTCCATGCTACAGGTCTACTTCTATCCTCATTTATATGTGATAAGGGTGCCATCCAGTGTGACCCTAAAAAATATGACAAGTTTTCTCTGGGTATTCCGGTTTCCATCTGTATAGTGCTAGTAGTGTAAAATAAGGTTCATAACAAAGAACAGACTGACTTTTGATCAGCTAGTGAGCTGATAAATGGTGGAAATAGATAAATTAGAAAATAAATGTCTACCGATCAACTGTGGTACAATACCACTGTCGTGTCTGGCAGCACCATGCTACAGCTGTAAGATGTCACCTATATGGGCATCTTTATGTAAATTTGAAGTGTGTTTTCATCCTTGTTTTGCTGAAAATACTGTACTGTACTCTGAATAATTATTTTATTTGGAGAGTATTATAAAAACAAGTCATTTGTATACAGTTCTGTACTGTATATGAGTTTAAACAACTCTTTTCAGCTTCAAGACCACATGTCTGCCAGTACAGTGTAAGAGCTTCTAATTCAGCTCAAATAGATGGAGTGCACCACTGAAATTCAGTATTCTATTTGATATTTTATTGTATTTTTATGATTATTATTTTGTTTTATGGAGTGATTAATGTTTGAATGCTGTGAAGTACTTTGTACTGATAGAAATGAGTCCATGGCCAACTGGACAACAACATGGTGGTTGAATATGCTGTGAATTTGGAGGTTTGTCAGATAATGTTTTTCTACAACAGTGTTGTTAATTGGGAGTTGTCAGCTGATTGAATGCCAGATAAGAGAGGGTAACCTGTACATTGGATGGCAGACACTATAACAAAACGAAATAAGAAATAGCTGATGTGTTTATAAAAAGCTAAAATGAAGCTAAAAAACTAGTGATATACTTCATGCAAAACCTATTTCATTACCATGCAATCTGATCATAGGAACTATACATCCTTAGCCAACAGATTTCTGCATTAACAAATAATCACTAAGAACAAATACATTATCAAAATTTTTTAATATGATTAATAAAATCATGCACGACATAAATGACTTAGCGTTTGAGGTCAATAACATAGGACGAATTATAGGAATTTTGTTTAGCAGAGGAATACAAAGGTTATTATATCAGTCATGGTGGAAAATGATCACTGGAAGAGGAGAAAAAATTACTAGACTGATTTCACTTACTTATTAAATTCACCTGCATATGTAAACAGGGCAAGTTTAAGTGTGTTCTTGAGATAACCGTATGGTTCTTTTAGGTCATTGGCTGCTCTGTCATATGGTCTTCTAAACTTGACACATCCTATTTTCAGTCATGTAGCAACTATAACTTATACGGTATATATATATATATATATATATATATATATATATATATATATATATATATATATATATATATATATATATATATATATATATATATATATATATATATATATATATATATATATATATATATATATATATATATATATATATATATATATATATATATATATATATATATATATATATATATATCTCATGTAGATCCACAATGAAAACATGGATAAGATAAATCTTGATAAAATCACACGGGAAAAGGGAAACAACGGAGCACCTTAGCTTTCGTCTTTATTCAAGACATCTTCAGAGGCAACTGGATTACATGGACAGAGAGAGGCTTAAATATAATACAGGGTGACCTTATAAAACATGAGGTCAGGTCATAATGATCTGACCTCATGTTTTATAAAACGAAATCTATATATATATATATATATATATATATATATATATATATATATATATATATATATATATATATATATATATATATATATATATATATATATACTGTATATATATATAAATAAATAAATAAAATAAATATATATATATATATATATATATATATATATATATATATATATATATATATATATATATATATATATATATATATATATATATATATATATATATATATATATACCCTGTATATAAGTAGTCATAAAAACAGATGAAATATTCCTTAAGCTTAAAACATGTAAGTGACAACTAAATACAATATTGCATTTAGATAAATTTCATGGTTTCAGTTTTGAAATGGGTACAGAGAATTTTGAGATCAAACAAACCTTTGACTTGCATCTATGTCATTTAATTGTTACCAGAAAACTTATAAAAAGATTGATATACTGTACTGTAGCTAGAGCTATAGGAGAGGGATTAAAATTTTATTTCCTGATAATATTTAGTACATACAGAAATCAAGGAAGTAACAATTGAAGAAAATAATGAAGAGCTTATGACATACATGTAACTATTTCTGGATTGTTAATTTACTAAAAATACAGGTTTTATCCTGATACAGTACTTCCATTTCTAGCTGACTCAAAGCTAGGCAGCTCTCATTTGTGCACTTGCCATTTGAAGGGTTTAGCAGCTGGGGGGCTAGATTATAAAACAACCTTTCCCTTCCTTTTGAAAATTACCTCCCTCAAAAAGCATGGAATAGTGATACCAGTTGCTTTCTTCTGACAGGTACTGTCCTGTATAATCAGTCATATCTGCCTAGTCAGCACACACACACAGTGTCACAACTATGACTCAATCTGACATTTTGGATCAGTTACCCCTAAATATCCATGAACCCAGGAGAGGAGGGAGGATATCCAAGCTGCTTGGTTAAGGAGTTAGCTATAAAGAGATTTCTATTAATCCTCCATTTTTAGCAAGAAGTCTTCCCCCCAGGCAGCTCTCATTAATAGAAGGCAGCAAAAAAGTAGAGAAAGGTGATACTATGAAGGATCCCATGACATGTAAGCATGCACCCCACACAAGAGTTACCTCACCTACATTAGGGAGGAGATTATACAAGGTACCAACATATACTGATTTTTTAACTTTCCTGTATCATACACTTCTTCAATGTTATCCTGGAACCTCAGGGCAAAGATTGAGTCATCAGTATAAAAAGCCTCGTAGAACAGTAGATGCTATGCATCCTCTTTGAGAGTCCAAATAAAATTATCTCTAAAAATATTTGAGCTCATATCATGTAGGGGAATGCACAAGAGAAAAATTTCTAAAACCTCTAAGTTGAGACCAAGTTGGGTGCCAGTCCCCTGTCAAAACTAGGGAAAACTCAAGGATTAACTCTGAGAACAAATCCAAGAGGACTCGCTATCCGCTATCTAGCATTCAGTTAGAAGGTACTGTACCACGATATTCTTGGACAATTCATCGTCTTTAACAATTAACCTCCCAACAATATGTAATACACTGACTGAACAGAACAGGAAAGGTTTGATGCAACATAGAACACGCCTTAAAAAAAACAAAAACAGAAAAGGTCTAAATAGACCCTGTTTGTTTCTTTTTTGACTGGTTACAGTAGATGTGTTTTTGATAAATAAAATATTTTTCCCCTAGAGATTTTCCCTGTCTAAGAAAGTAAAAGAATAAAACACCCATTCAAGGTTTGATGCACAAACTGCAGATGACAAACAACTTATGCACCATTTCAAGATTGAATAGAGTCTACCCAGGAAAAGCACAACTGTATTTCCACTACTGTATACTTGTATATGTTTTGTACATATACTTGTATTTGGACATGAACAGTGTTTATATTTACACCTGTACTTATACAATGAAACCCCTACTTAACGGACTACATGAAAAGGAAAATCTGCTATATTGAGGGTCCGTTAGATGTGAAACCTCCATCTAACGGATTATATGGAGAGACGAGTCTGTTATATGGAGGCATGTGTCTGTCTATGTGTGCCTGTACCAGTACCTGTATATGGCAGCTACTTGTCTTAGAACTGTGCCTGTACTCATATTTGTACCTGTACATTATTATTTTTTCTGCTTGTATCCATACTAGTGTTTGTACCTGTGCTCACATACAGTATGTACCTATAAATGTATTTGTACCTCTACTTGTATATGTACCTGAACTTGTATTTGTACTTGTACTATTACAGTGTTTGTATTTGTGCCTGTATCTGTACATATTGTATTTGTGCTAATACCTGTACTTAAATTTGTACCAAAGCTTGGGTCTTGTCCAACTAGACCTGACAATGGGAGTCAAAGGTGAACCCATGGGAGTGCCAGAACTCTCCACCAATCAAACTAAACAAAATCAAGACCTGACATATTTTAAGTACCACACTGCTCACACACAATGAAATACTTGATTATAATTAAAATGAAAAAAAAAATCCACCAGAGTTGTCCTTCACACCTTGAGGAATAATGACAAACTGTAACATTGTTATTGCAGTGACCAGGTCACATAATATAAAATCATAAGGTTAAACCAGCCAACCCATGCTTTTACTCCCTGAAAGCAGCCTTTAATACGGAGACATAAACTGCGTGTACTCAGAGGTATGTATGTAACAGAGTTACAAATTTGAATCTAAATTTCACATTGGAATCAATAGTTAATTCAATAATGGAGAATGTATCTCAGACTTGTAAGAAATACATGAGGAGATCATTGGACAACATTGTGGAAATTTCAGTCACTGAACCAACTCAACCTATCAAAACCAGCAATCATGCCCCTGAGTGGTCTGTTTATGATTCATTCTAAAAATCACAAACAAGCACACAAATTGTCCCAGGAAACAATGGGGCAGAGATTATTATATGCAATCCAGCAAATCTATTGATCTGCCTAAAATATAACCAATTTACACACAGTTTTCCTGAAACCACATGCCAGTTCACCCCGCAGTTAACGTGCATGGGAGCTAGGCACAACTGTGACTATTATGTATGTGAGAGTGTGGGCAGGGTACATATCTGCCACCAACCTGAAGGAATTTTCCTGAGCATGTTCTTGAACCAGCCTCAGAAAAGTGAGAAATGCATGTAAACAACACTTGTAAAATATTTAGAGTAGAGGTAAATTCTACTCTTACTTTATGTTAATATCTAACCACTACAATACTGTACAGTTGTCCCCTCCACCACTCAACTGGAGAAAGGTATTACTCTTAGTGGATCAATTTTAGGGGGTCACCCTGAAAAGATGATGATATAATATACCTGTAGTGTAAAGATTTTTAGTAGCTAGGTAAACACAATTTTAACTAAGCCTACATCTAAAGGGGAACCTTTGTTTCTAATCCATCCTTTTTAAGCCACATTATTATGAAGGGGAGGAATATGGTGAAGGGTATCTCGCCAAAAATCTATATACAGTATAGTGTGGATTTACGCGGTTTTTGTTTACGCGTTTGGTCATTTACGCGGTGCCTTGCCAGAATGAAATGTTTTAATTACGCGGTAAATTTCATCATTTACGCAGCGAGCGGCTGAAGAGGTCCAGACCGCCACGCTATTTTTTACTCACACGGTCCATTCTTGACCATACGTGGGAAGCGGCGCGGTGAGTGGTGCGCATTAGGCCACTTTTACGTTATCGCTGATGTCATATGACGTATTGGACTGTGATTGGGCCACGCATCCTTACCACCCACTCATTCCCTCCTCCACTAGCTGTGATTGGTCTAATGTAACATGACGTGCCCTGCCACCAGAGGGTAGAAGTCGCTGACCTAGCCGGGCCTGCCTCATTGTTCTCAGTCCACTTATACAGTTTTCTCTTGTGCCTGCTATTCCCCTCACAATGGCTTCCGCTGGACCCCCACCACCCGAATAAGACCTTGAATTACCTGGACCAAGCCATGATTGTGTGAAGGAAATCATCGAGTTGGGGGAGAAAATTAAGCTCATCCTTGACAACGACCCAGACAAGCATCGGTATGAGGTGTCTAATAACCTTCTGTCAAAAGTTATGGAGCTGTATATCCAGATCTATCTCAACAACATCAATGCTAGTCGTCAAAGTAGTATTGAGGACTACCTCGCCCGCAACCCACCACAACTACAGCCAGCCCAAGTCAGTGATAGTGACAGTGAGGATACGGACTTTGAGGGGTTTGTCTGGGAGGCCCTGCAAACCTCTGCGAGTAGTGAAAGTGATTCACTGGAGGGCAACTAATCTGCCCTCTGCCTCGGAACCAGCCGCCATCCACGTGAGCCGACCCAGCTTTTCTACTAACGTAAGTGTTAAAAAAACCTAATATTATTAAATGTCTCTTAATTATTAATTATGTGTGCATACCATCATAAAATTAATATGTTATTTTTACTACAACGTACGCATTGTGTCGGAAAAAGTGGAGTTTGGGGGTCGGCCCAGTCTCTATTTCAATTAATCCTACATGTTGTTATTTTGTTTACGCGTTTCTTGTTTTACGCAGACCTCCACAGGTTCAATTGACCGCTTAAATGCAGACTATACTGTATTATAAAATACTGGTAATAAAATAGGTAACAGCATATATGTTGATATAAAAAAATTACTTGCAAGCTTTTAATAATAATTTAAAAAAAATTTCACTTTTCATGATATGACATCCTGGGAATATAATATCCTGTATCCAGTACTGTAGTGCTGTATTGCAAGCTACTTATTTACACCATACTGTACTTCTAATTTCATACATTTAAGGTAAAGATGATGATGTACAGATTCATTTTAATATATACTTACTGTACACTCATAGCTTACTGAAAGCCTGTGAAAGTTAGGCTTGAAATTTTTTTCCAAAATCCGGACAGGGATAAAATAAAAACATGAAAATTACCGATAGCTCAAAACGTCAAATTGGCACTTATACCTCTGCTTTAGGCATATATATATATATATATATATATATATATATATATATATATATATATATATATATATATATATATATATATATATATATATATATATATATATATATATATATATATATATATATATATATATATATATATATATATATATATATATATAATTGAGTTTAACAAACAAATTTCAAAATATTTCCTAAAAATTATACATGGTAGTGAGAACTTATGTTAATGAAACGCATGCTGCCTTCTTACATTACGAAAATGAATAAATGAATTGTATGTACACAGGTGAGGCAATGAACACACTTATGGAAATATGAGATGATGATGATAAGCATCATCAGCTAAAGGAATGGTTATTTAAGATTAAACTGACAGACTGCTATATGAGGCAGCAGTGTGAAGATGACTTAAGCTAGATAAGGAATGACATTTTGTTGCTGGAATCTCTGGCAGTCAATTGCTTCCATGGGTGATGAAAACTAACCAATATGCTACATATATATTTTTTTTTGTATTATTACAGGTATTCATATTTGTATGAAATGTGTTTTACAATGTCAATACAGTATACTATATTTACATTTTCATTCAAATGTTTGCTTTATTATTTTCATATTTAATTATTGTCCTCCTTCCATTTTCTTGTTTTCTAATTTGGTGATGGAGATGCCAGTGATATAAATAATGAACGTTTACCATTTTAGGCTATATTTGGTGACTACAATATATGGATATTGGGAACCCTAATGATGATAATATATGCATAAAATATCAATAGTTCATAACAAAGAGAACACAAATAAGTAGAATTAAGCAAAACTAAATTACGAGAGAAAACTAAAAATTTTAAATAAAAAGATTTTTTAAATTTTCTTTAAGAACCAGCTGTCAGTGTTTATATCATGGATAAAATTTGAAGCTGGCAGTTATGTTAAATTTAATTGGCTGGGAATCAGGAGCTGGCAGATCAGTATCCCAAAATGACATAATTCATTCTAAAACATCTTAAAGGTTATACAGATGCTCCCGACTTACGACAGGGTTAGGGACCGACATCCAGGTCGTAAGTCGAAATGGTCGTGTCGGAAATGCTTAAATAATACATAGAAAATAAAAAATGGGGGTCTCTTTTTCTTCTCAGCACCACCAAACACTCACTTTTAAGCTTGCCAGCCATTTTAAAGTGAATTACAGATGAAAATTTTGTCTGTGTACTGACTTTGGGACTTGAAAATACGTAATTTGACCAAATTTTGGTACGGCTGAGGCAGGTTGTAAGTACGGGTGGACGTAAGTCGGGGAGGAGCTGTACTGTATGAGAAAGTTCCACCACCACATTCTCACATGTAAACACCTAAGAATAAGTTCCAGTGCTGACAATTTTTTTTTAAATTTTCCAAATTTACTTAAGTTCACTTTGGCAGTTGATATCAGGCCTCTATGTCCAGATATCTACCTGTTTATATAACACTAATCAGAAATAAAATAACTGAATTAGTGATTCTACAGCACATATTTAGTTATTTGTAATCATCTATGGCACCTGGATCAGCCCAAAACTTGTTAAGTCTTCTTAAAGTCAACAGTTCTACAGAACTGACCACTTGCTTAAACAAGCAATTCCCTGCATTCATATTAATCAATCACCTGTAAAGGGAGTTCCTCTTAGACCGAATTCTTCTGGAAATTTTTCTTTTATTTAAATCTAGGAAATCTTTATCTTTAGATAAAGATTTCCTAGATTTAAATAAAAGAAAAATTTCCAAAAGAACTTGCTCATTTCTAGCTCCTAGAAAACATCACAAAATTGCTTCCTTTATTACTCTCTTAAGCTTCATGGAAGCATCCTCCCACCATTTTATCTGTATATCAATAAGTGGCACAAGTGTACAAGCACAGCAGCAAACAGTCGGACCCATATATCATCTCAGACTATGCTAAAGTTTGTGATTGTTCACACATGCATGCATATACATACTCACATATACTACATTTTACTCATACATATATGGTGTGACATATAATATTTATACACATTTGCTAGCCATACTTTTGACTGGATTTGTCTTACTTTTGGCATGTGGCAAGCTAAATAGCTTGGGGCTCTCAATATTCTTGTTTATCTGTGCTTTTAGTTAGCTTTAATTCATCCTTTAATATATGTACAGTATAGTCTTAGAGGGACCAGCAAGTGGTGAAAATGATGGTAATACTAAGTAATCCTCAACAAGCTTAAAAAAAATATCAATATAAACCCTCAGTCATCTGGTTTAGTTGGGGGATGGGGGTGCCTGGATTAACCGAAAGTCCACAATATCCTAAATAAAGAAAAGAATGCTTGTCATATGTAATGAAGCATGACATATGACATCATTACAGTTTAGGTAAATGTCCAACTGAATAATGGATATAGTACAGTATTTGTCCTTCTGAAAAACAATGCATTTAAATATTTTAATTTAACAAAGGTATTAATTAGGACTACTGTATTCCTAAAGAAGTTTTTGATGAAGGTAATTAAGTTGTATTTTTTGTTTTTAGCTTTGACTACATTACTGCATGTGTATGTACAGTATGAAAAACGCACGCACGCACGCACGCACCTCCTGCTCCGCTTAAACAAATCTGTAGGTTCGTTCCTGCAATTCTTTGCTTGGACAACACTATCGACACCCCCGCTTGATAAAGCTCAATTGGAGATATTTTTTTTCCCTCTAATTATGGTAATCATATCAATAAATGAGTTAAATAAACAAACAAATCATATCAATAAATGAGTTAAATAAACAAACAAATCATATCAATAAATGAATTAAATAAACAAACAAATCATATCAATAAATGAGTTGAGTAAACAAACAACAAATCATTTTCAAATTATTAAACTGTATTCTAATGAGAAGTTAATGGTAAAAACTCTTGACAAACAAAGGGTGACTTAACAGAAGACTATGAGCACCTCAGGCCCCAGTCCCTCATATGGGCCATTGACCTGTGCCCAGGTGGGCTAATCCCGTAACAAAAAAAAAGGAACTAACGGATGCTTGCTCCACTAGAGGTCACAGCCTCAGGTTAAAAAAGCCACAAATTCAGAAAATTGTCAGGAAATTTGTTTTTTGGAGTTAAGAGTTGTGAACTCTTGGAACAATCTGCCAGAGAGTGTTGTGACAGCACTGAGGGTGAGCTCATTCAAGACCAAACTTGACCAACAATAGCACAGGTACAGATACATTATGGAGCCAGTAAATACCCAGTACTCGTCAATAGCGCATAACAAAGATATGATCAACCTCTCACCAAAGTGGCTAACAGGCTGATAACTGGCAAAGAGGATAGTGTAAATATATTGCTGGATGCAACAATAGAGACTTTTTAAAATTAATGAAACCTACAATAAGAAAAATGTCTTTATTCCGTGTCGGTTTCATCCCTTGGCTGCTGGAGGTTACCCTAAGTTAAATAAAATGGTAAGTGTGGGACTCGCTGAGAAACCCTCAATTTCCTCAGCCTAAAAGTTAATGATTTCAATATACACTACACTGTACAGTACAGTACTATGATGGACCAACTTAAACTAAAATTAAAAATTCCATGACACCATTCGCTATATGGCCAGTGCCCGCTAACATATGTACAATGTATGTACCGCTAACATATGTACAATGTATGTACATCTGCAGATAAGTACATTTGCACCTGTACACATCTGCAACTGGTGGTACTAAGAAGAAAAGTTACAGATTACTTTTGATGAAAACATTGAAATAATAGAGAAAGTTGAGAAGGGTGAGACTATGGTGACTACGAATAGGTCAATAATAAATACCATGGTGAAAGGGGCAAAGAACAAGCTCTGAAACATGTGAAGAGTGGCATAGGTAGTCAGCAAATTACTCTAACCCCTGCAGGTTGTGGTATAATGAAAGTGATAGAAAGGCTTCTGAAATTGTGGATGGATGATCAATTTCAGTATCATGTGCCTCTTAGCCTTTCCATAATTCAGGAAACATGAAGAGGCATATATGAAGATCTGAAAACTCATAAGGCAAAAGATGACAATTGTAGTGATTTTGACACTATAAAGCAAATTGAGGGCAGTTTTGCAGTATTAATATACAAGCTGGTTTGTAAAAATCACAAAAGTCAACAGCCACTAGACATCCAACCCTGTGAGCCACCCCTCTACCTTATACAGTACGGGTACCAATAATATACCTTCTCTCCTCCAATTACATCCCCTGAGAGCCAGAGCCACCCCTCTACCTGGAAGCAATAATTTATCCCTTGAAGTCTCTCTCAGGTTTCTTTTGTTGTTGCTTTTTAATGTTTTGGGACATATCTCATTTTAATACTGTACAGTACAGTACATGGGTTTCTATAGGAAAATGTATGGTGGGCATTGACTGGACCAAGGATGATGTAGGGCTACGAACAAAAAAAAAAAAATAGTGCAATATGTATCAGTAATTGTGTGTGTGTGTGTGTGTGTGTGTGTGTGTGTGTGTGTGTGTGTGTGTGTGTGTGTGTGTGTGTGTGTGTGTGTGTGTGCATGTGTGTGTGTGTGTGTGTGTGTGCGTGTGCATGTGTGTGCATGTGTGTGTGTGTGTATGTGTGTGTGTGTGTGTGTGTGTGTGTGTGTGTGAAAAGGTGCAAGGTGGATAATGTCTCCATCTTAAGAGGTGAAATTGTCAAGTTATCTAATGAAGCTGGATATGAAGAGGTAGACAATGTTGAATTTGTGGATGCACTTGGGTCACACCAAGAATTAACCAATGCAGAATTGATCCAGCCAGATGAAAAGACTGCTATTAAAGATGACATGCTGATTTACTTGTTTGCATGTTGACTTCCAAAAGAAAGTCAAAAGCATTAAGTGTTGCTGAGTACATGTATTGTACTAGCAATCTTCGATGAAGATTATCCTGATAGACTACGCAGCTTTTAGGCGTCAAGAGCTGTAATTGATACTTTCAGTTGTGATCATCAGTTTTATAAAGAAAAACTGTCCATCAAAACAACTGTTACACCACACTTTATTGAAAAAAATATGAAAACACTTCTACATGTGCTATTGCCCATGTGCAGGCCGTCAACCTCAAAAGAGGGTGTAAAATTCTCCAGCCACTGTCATCAACACCGCCAATTCCTCCTCAGTAAACAACACGCTCTATCCCCACCACCTACAATTCTCTGCCATGCTGACATCAACCACCACAAAGGTACTGTATTTTATGGCATATAAGATGCACAGGCACATAAGATGCACTCATATTTCAGCAGGAAATATTTAGGAAAAACTTTTGAGTGTATTTTTTTTTCCTGTAGCCATAGTTTTCTTAAAATGAGGGTAAAATTAAATTCAAAGTGTTAGTATTAAGCAGTCCAAAAACATGAAATGACAACTGAATACAAGTCTTTGGTGCACGCTGGTAGATGACATTACGCACTAGTGAGACACTACAAACGTGTGGTGATGGCTGTCGGCAATATCCACCGTTATCATAATTTTAAGTTCCTTTCAAAAGCGAAAGGCTGTTTCCTAATAAAAATAATAAGATAAATGTTGCAAGTATGGTCATTAATAGATAGTAATGCTTGTAAAGGTTCAGAAAAGATTATTGCTTAGCTCTGAAGAGATGGGTGCCATGCGGATGCTAATCATCTTGGGTAATCATCATCAGTAGTTTTTATATTTACAATAATACCTTTTCTAATGAATTAAAAGTATTAAAAATGTGTTTAAGTAAGCAAGAGCATATTCTTAATTTTAGAGTTGTAATAGGTAGAATTTAGCCTTCCGGATACAGCAACTGGAGGATTCATTACCCTATAGGAGACCGCAATTTCACATATAGGATGCCGGGTCATTTTTTTCACCCATTTAAAAAAAAGTGCGTCTTATATGCCATTAAATTGGGTAATTAAAACTTATTTGCATAAATACTATTTATGTATTATACTCGACTTATATTGTAGCAGTGCCGACCTGACTGTACTAAACGCAACACAGTTAACCTTGTTAATCATCAAGTTTCTGCTCTCTTGTACCTTCGCTTTTACCCTCCAACATGCATCTCTTACCATTTACATGGCTTTAAATGTTTTTTTAAAATTCATTTAGCATGAAATTATAAAGCACGATACTTTTTATAGATCCATCTCCCGTATTAAGTGTGGACTACCTGTACTGTACTAACATAATACTACAGTTCGAGTACATTATAGCTACCGGTACACAATAATATAAAACAAACTTTTGTGTCAGGTATTTCAAGTACTGTACTGTACTGTATAAGATGAAAAGAAAATGAAAAGTATATAATCAATTTCATAAATGAGAAAACAGTAAGTAAATCTAGTCCACTGTTGTCTAAAAAAGGAATGGAAAATGGTGGTGGATTCTAAAACTGCTAAAAATCAGCAAATAGATATTCTAGTACAGTACAAAGTAAATAAAAAATTTACAAATTTACAGGTACCCCATCGATTTTCCGGCACCCTTGGTTCCAAAGCCTTGCCAGATTATCCGTTTTGCCAGACCAACCGAGGTCGGGTAATAATAATTCATGAAAACACCTCTGACCCCCTAATTATACCTGTACGCCATGGACTGCTAGAAACTTAAATTAAAAATTCTTTAAATGTAAATTAAATGTGAAAAAGCCATAATTTTCAGCAACATATTACTGTACACACTTTGTATACTCAAATGTACTACAATAAAGAACTAAAAACTTAATTTCTTGTGCAAACTATATGATGTTTATACTCAAATTAATCACTATCTTACAAGAATTCCAGCAATGCAAGTTATATTCTGCTAAGTCTAGTCAGCAACATTTTAGAAGATAAAAACTTTAAGCCCAAGACTACCCTCATCATGGCTAGGAGAGAGGGGAGTTGTTGACACAGCAGGCGGTGAAGGTTGCCTAGTGTGTATTTATCAGTCATATAGAGGGAGTAGGTTTTTCACTTATAAAATGTCATGGAATTGACTTGGCAGAATATAACTTACATTGCTGGAATTCTTGTAGGATAGTAATTAATTTGAGTACAAGCATCCCATAGTTTGCACTAGACATAAAATTTCTAGTAATTTACTTAGTACATTTGAGTACAGGTTTGCCCTTAGGACAATTATTTCTTTTAATTTTGTTCACAATATGTATTTAGGATGGTGTGTGCATGTAAATGAGAAAACACAAATAAAGAAAATTATGTATATCCACCCAAAAAAACGAGTTGAAAGACTTGTACTCAAATGTATTACACTAAAGGACTAAAATTTTTATCTCTTGTGCAAACTGTGCTGTTTTTACTCTAATTAATCACTATTTTACAAGGATTCCCATCATACAAGTTATATTCTGCTAAGTTTAGTCTGTTACATTTTATAAGATAAAAACTTTAAGCCTAAAACTGCCTTCACCCTGGCTGGGAGGGAGGGAGGAAAGTTAAGTGCCCTCTCGTAATTTTGTCCGGACTAAAGGAGGTGCCGGACCATCAGTTCCCGGAAAATCGGTGGTGTATTGTACCTGTATACAGTAATATAATTTTTGTGGATATTTCCATACTGCTGACTAACAAGCCTACATATAGGTTAGTAAAAATAAATTACAAAATTACCCCCCCCTTACTTCAGGGGGTAGACTTCACCTCACTCAATTCATTGTTTTGCTTTGCTGGAACACTGTCGGATATATTGCAGGTTTCTTTGTGCTGAATTAAAATTTTACCCATGAAGTTTTGCCTTGTGTATGGGAAAAAATAAAATGGTAGTGATGACAACCCCAAACTATTATTTTCTGCATGGGTGTTACTAATTCTTTTTAGGATATATTAGTAATTCGTATTTTACTTCTAGGACAAATACTTTCCATAATTTGTGGTACAACTTCTTACATCTGAATTTCTATAACACAGTATTTTCCTGATTATTTGCGCATAGAATGACCACTGGAAACTATGACAACAGTTAAAAGTGAATGAAGAGGAACAGTTGTGAGTGATTACAGTGCTGTTTCAAGATTTCTGGCCAGTTTTATCTTTTATCAAAGTTTTCACTGGCTGTTCCATTAGGCTAAATATTCTCAATCATACTATTTCAGTTATAATAGTTTGTACAGTATTGTGCTACATGCTTTAAGAAAAAAGAAAAAAAAAGACAAAAAGCACAACATGAGGACCCAATAAATCATAGAATTAATTTATAAATTCTCATGACTTATAAGCACATTGCTATTGAGCGAGAATATCTTCCTTGTCTTCCTCAGCATTGTTTTTAACTGAGCAGAAGTCAGAACAGAAAACCAAATTTTCATACACTGTAAAATGAAAAGTAACGACCGAGAGAGAGCCTAAATTGAGGCAGTGTGTGGTGGTGGGACATTGTGTGCCTTAACTGGCTCAACCAGGTGAGGTAGCTTAGCCAAAATAGCTTACTGGTTTTCACACCAATGGTATATAAAATGTGCTGAGGAAAGGGATTCCCTCCTCCATCTCCAAAGACATCTTTATGCTTTCAGCTTGATGTAACAGCACACACAGAAAAATACATATACGTGAACATACAGTATAGCTACGGTAAACAACAAGTGTAAAAGCAACAGACTTTAACACTAAGCTGATGGCTATGTATGGCCAAAACATGGTCCCAAGATTCTGGCTGCAATGGCAGAATTTTTTGGTCAAATTTTCATTCTCACTCTGAAATACTGTACACATAATTTGCAAAAAAATATTTTAGCTTAAAATCTTTACTATAAAGGAACAAATAGGGTTTTTTTTATCAAAATTAATGGACTGTTGGATGACATAAAAGGCCCATTAGTTATTCAATATTAGCAGATTCTATATGTGTTAGAACTTTTTGGCACATAATCTCTGTGGAAATTTAGGGTCTACCATTTGTGTATGTGTGTGTGCATATGTGTGTGTGTGTGTGTGTGTGTGTGTGTGTATACAAGTTAAAAATTTATGTCCACATTTGCATCTTTCTTCAATAATATCCCCATCATTAGTTAATAAATATAATGTACTACACCACGTTCTGTATTGTAAATGGAAGCTTTAATCTGATTTCCTTCAAATTATTGCCCTTTACAAAAAGAAAGGAAGAACCTTGTATAAATAAATGAGGCCAAATTTTCATTTTTTATTAAACAGAAAGAGAAAATAAGGAAGGGTTAAGAACAGCCTGAAGGTTGTAGTGTGGAGCTATCAGAGGGTAGCTCTTCCTGGGAAGAGGGTTTTACAACTAAACTAAAAGTTGAAAAGAGAGAAATGAAAAACTTAAATTATAGATCAATAGATTAAACATTAACTAAGGAATAATATGTAAATGTAAAAATTTTCTTAATCTTGATAGTTATCCTAATCAGCAAGATTAACTCACTGGTACTTTGGAAGAACCTTGATGTGAACATCACATACTAAATGTTGTGTATCTTTCCATGTGGTGGTGTGGGCAATGTTGGAATACTGTACTGGTCTTTTTTGTAATTATTAGCAAGATAATTTAACCGCTGTCTCATTATATCATTTAACACACTGTGGGATGCTTAAGTAAGAACAGAGCACTATCAGGTTTTATAAAGAAGTATTAATAGAGCACAACAACCTCATCACGGGAAGTACGATAATAGGAATATCCTATACATGCCATTTTTTTGTCAAGAGAGAATGTGAAGTAAGGCATTGGTTGTGTTATAACCCCTTTTCTTCATGTCATAAAAATTGTGTAATGTGGCTGAATTTATATATTCTGAAGTTTTCAAAAAATAAATATAAAATTTTGTCTCAAGTTGAACATTGCCTTGCATGCTACAGAAATAGAGGCAGTTAATGAGCATTCATGAAATGATTGCTTATATGTTACTCAAGTTTGATAATTATCTTAATTTTGGATGTTTAAGGAGGATAAGTACGGTACATAAAAAAAAATGTCCTTTTTCTGATTTCCGATTCTCTAGCTGAGCTGCAATCTTGAGGGAAACAATATGCATTATAATAATGACCAAGTTCATATAAACTAATCTTGAGTTAAACTTCAAGATTGTAGCCCAAATTGGAGGACAGCGCAGCAAAATATAAACATCAAAACTGTGGTAGAGTTAAGCTTCTAGAAGATGTCATTACACATGTAAAGTAGGTCGTCAGCGGCCACCTTCTCCACAGTAGTTCGAGCGACTTCCAGGGGCCAAAGGGAAGTCATAGTCTGTGTTCAGGTAGAGTGTTTAAACTGCTGTTAATACTTGAACCTCTTCTATAACATTTTCTTTGCATCTTTTTATCAAATATCTGATGCTTTTACCAAGACTTCTTTATGAAGAAAATCTTAGATAAAGTTGAAGTTAATTTACTGGATTACATTTTTATGTATACTTTTGTCTTTCAGTCTAAAATATCACTTTTATCAATCTTTGAGGTAGAAGTCCATTTATTCTATATACATTATCAGTTTTTCTCAAAACTTAACAGATATTTAAACACTCATCCTGCCATAAAAAGAGCCAAAGCCTAAGACAACAACACGGGACACGTTTTTGACGGTGGGAAGGGATGACTTATTCCTTGAGTTTGCCGCCTCGTACGAGTCGCTGATGTTCTGCCTCCACTCGCTGACTCACCACTACGTAGGCCTGTACCCCAGTCTGTTCGTGACCTAGCCCATACGCTGTGAAATCTGAGAATATGAGCTGAAAAAAAGCAAATAAACGGGGCCTCAGGTTGAATGGTGGCTGGTGCAAGTGAGAGATGAAGACCAGACAGATAGAAGTAGACATCTGGTCAATGTGAAAACAAATGTTATTATACCTCAATCTATAAATCATAAGTGAAAAAAAAATTAAGCTATGTTTATGTCATTTAGTAGCACTGTCTAATGAAATGATGACCAGTCTAATTCCATCTTCTGGATAGGAAGCAGAGGGGTGGACAGAAGCAGCAAGGGGTTGGAGATGTATGACCACAGAGGAGAAGGATGGTAAGGCTAAAAGAAAAGAAACGATAAACTGCATTGCACTGTTTTCAAGGGAAAAATGAAGCACTGTCTTAAATTTTTTTCTTATTATTCATGCATTTATTTTATACATTCTGCAGTTTTTAAAATAATAAGAAATTTTTTTCCAAAACAGGTATTTTTCCCAAGAAAATAAAACTTGTTAACATGAGACATACTAAGAGGGTAACTTATGAACTAGCTAGTGCAAATCCATTTCCAAGTTAATTACAGTAAAAACTTTATATTACACCCTGCAACAATTTTTCTACTTAACAAAACATAATTAAAGTAACTAAATGAAACTCAAATTGTCTGTGCAATCAACCTCAGTCAACATAGCAATAGGAAGTGTCAAAAGATGCAAAATAAATACTAGGGAACACTTACAAAGAATAAAATATACTCACTGTTCCTGCAAGCCCATCCTCTGCCAGATCATCTAACTCACCTTAACAATATGGGCGAGACAAGTACATTGGTATGGATGGAGGTTATGATCTAGTCTTTCGCTCAGCCATGTACATAACATTGTCACCTGTGCGGCATACCACTGCTGCAGAGGCAAGAATTCAAGTTTCAATAATTCATTCTATTTAAATGAAATTGTTTTTATAATTTTTTATTATACACTGTATTTAAATAATACTCATATGATTGTATCCACTGGGAAAAGATGTTAAATGTTAATAATAATGCAGTAATAATCTAATCAACAACAATATCCTCATTATTTTACAACATTACAGCTTGATTCATGATAAAACAATGAGCCATGGCATTATCACTTCAAGTAATAACTTAACCACATTATGTGGTATATATGGTGGTGTTGGAATCAAAATTCATCTTTGCTGTATGGCTTTACTCATTCTACTTTTAATAAGAAAAAAGGAGATCATGGTGGAGTCCTGTCCAATAGTTATATGTGTCACAAGATACAGACAATTTCATAAACTGTCACTTATTGTCCAGTCAAAAGACTTGTCTATGTACCCACCCACAGTACACATAAGTTGCTTATTCCCTTTCTCACACAAAGCCTGTAGCCAGGTGGGTTCTTGTCATACAAGCTGCCAGTTGGGATGTTCACTTTCCTCGCACAAACCTCACCTTCTTGTCACATCCATTGGGACAAATTGTGGAAATTAGGTACAACAGTTTTTCTCTAAATAGGAGGACTTCTATTAAAGGTGTCTATCAAATCTGCACACTCTGAGTTAAAAGATAAGGATTCACTATCTTTCTTCAGGTCAATCTATAATCTTTGAATCATTTCCGAGACAACTACACCACAACACCCACGGAGGGAGGGCGTCCAAACTTATCAGCTGCATGCTCTGCCAGAAAGAGGGATTTCAGAATAAATCCTGTGTTTCAGTGTTATTCCCATCACTAAGCAATTTCTTATAATCCAAGGTCAGGTAAGAGGGAGGAATAGGAACCACAAAGAGCTCCAGGATCTGTAAAACTAAACCCCCTTGAAAAGTTTATCCTTTCTTTTTACTTGCCATCAATAAAGGCCAGGGAGGAATATTGACTCCCTAAATTCAACGTATACAGTAGTACTGCACTTGATGTTATCTTAGAACTTTACATCATAAAAAAATAGCTGAGATTTAGCTAATCGTGATGTATGAACTTATGTCTCTCTCTCTCTGTATGCATGTATCTATGTTATGGCGACCTGTGGTGTAATGGTCAGCATGTTCGCCTCGCAAGCGAGTGGTCCTATGTTCAATCCCCGGGCAGGGTGAAACTATGGGCAAGTTTCTTTACACCATTTGCTTCTGTCTACCCAGCAGTAACTGGGAACCTGGATGTTAATCGATTTGCGGATTGTGTTCCGGGGTAATGATTAGCCAGTGCTGTTGCCGAGTTGTCCGGTCTTCTCGGACTATTACTTGACACTGGGTCACACAACTTGTTAACTTAGGGTGTGGTTGTGTTGGTGACAGCTTCTACACCTTAAACAAATTCACTTCTAGGTAGCCCTTGGGCCGGCCATCCTCGTTACACGAGGGGCAACCATTATGAACACCTACACAGATGCGTATACACACTTCGGCCTTGAGGTGAATGTACGTAGGACTCAGATTCTCTTTCGCCTGCCCCTGGTTCAGCCACACCTCCACCATTCATCCAGTTTAATGGCACTACCCTCACTAATGTTACCCACTTTCGGTATCTCGGCTCCCACCTCTCCACCACCACGGACATCGATGAAGAGATTCGGCATCGGATCAGATGTGCATCTCAAGCCTTTGGCAGACTCCGAGACCGTGTCTTCAGCTGTAGGGAGCTGAAATTATCTACAAAGTTGCAAGTACTGTATATAGAGCAGTGGTCTTCCCCACCCTACTAAATGACAGCGGGATATGGGTCACATACAGGAGGCACATCAAGGCACTTGAAAACTTTCACCTCGTAGTCTACGTTCTATCCTCCGAGTTCACTGGGAAGACAAGAGAACAAATGCCAGTATTCTTGCTGACACCAACTGTAGAAGCATTGAGGCTACCATTATCCACGAACAATTACGCTGGACTGGCCATGTTACCCGCATGGACGACAGTAGACAGCCAAAGCAGCTACTTTACAGTCATCTAACGAATAATAAACGTAATGCTGGCGGGCAACTGAAGAGGTATAAGGATAGTCTTAAGACAAAGTCTTAAGACAAACCTGAAAAAGTGCCAATCAGCCCCCCTCACATGGACGACGATTACTCTACACCGTAGCGCTTGTAGGAGCACCACACGAGAAGGTGTCAATACTTTCGAGTTAGCCCAACTGCATAACGAGGCAGACAAGTGCCAAAGGCGGAAAGATGCTGCCATCGCCCCTCCCGCACTAGATGTAGCCCCCCACATATGCAACTTCTGTGATCGGCCCTGCCAGTCCTGTATCAGCCTCTTTCGTCACCTCAGAACTCACCAACCTAAGTGACATCCTTAATAACTCATATCATTATATCACAGCTGGATGATCGTCATACTCGATTCCGAGTGACAGCAAAGTAGTACCGGTATGTATGTATGTATGTGCTTTTTGGTATATTTATTTACACTACTGTATATAAAAGTATTTTTAATTACGATATTGAGACCAAAAATTCTTATCATTCTATGGTTTTGTTTTTAAGACAGTTGCACAAAATTTCCACGATTCTCACGTCAATAACATTTATGACAACTACTGTACTTACCTCAAATAAGTTGAGAATCCAGAGTTCATCATTAACCTTTTGCCTGATTTGGTCCATGGAGTTTCTGGCAAAGTTGATATATGCTTTTCCTAGCTCCTTTCCTGATCCACTCACATTCTGCTGATACTGCAAGATAGCACACGGACAGCCCAATAATACACACCAACAACACACACACACACAAAAATAATATTACTATATCATTTGAGGATAGTTTAATAAATCTTATGTATTGTACAAAGGAAGTAGCCAAAATAAGATTAAAGCCAGGCTGAGAAAATTTGCATAGCCTGGCAGCCCGGATATATCACCGGGCAAGTTGACAAGATTTTTTTTTAACCCTGCACTCATACAGTCACCACTGCTGTGAGGTGATAGGTATAGTGTATCTAAACTTGCCAAACTATCTATGATTCTTTTTCAATTTCATCAGATATTTATTAGCCTACCTCCTTAACAAATAAGTTGTAAAAATAGTAAAATTTTTGTTAAGTATGAGAGAAAATAAAATAAATAGTTTCCTAGTTTCATACACAAACAGTTGTCAAATGAGAGAGGGAGGAATAGTGGCATACGGTATACTGTACTGTACTTGTTTGTATGCGACCATTTCTACAGTAAAACCCTCTTAATCCAGACTAATTACTATACAGTACAAGGAAATACAGTCCATATTAAGCAAATTTCCCGATAAAGCAATTTCCAGAGGGGAATTATTTAATCAGGAAAAAGTCTGAATTAACCGAGAAAAATACGGTTGGCAATTTGGATTGCCGTCTGTGTGTAGATACACACACAAAACACATACAAATAAATGATAATGGGAAAATCCTCTCACAAATAATCAGAAACAAGTGTATTAAAAGTGTGAAGAGTCTACCCCCAAGAAACTTCCCACTTTTAATAAATTTGTTTCTGATTATTTGTGAGAGGATTTTCCCATTATCATTTATTTGTATGTGTTTTGTGTGTGTGATATAAACACACATATACAATACAGGCAAAAGAAATAATTGTCCTAAGGGGAAACACACAAAGGGAATATACATTTATTTGCACACGAGTAAAAATGTACTCCCCGGTCAGCAAATGTTATTCGCAGATTTGGTTATTTGTGGCCATTTTAAGAACCTAACCCCTGCGAATTTTAAGGGGATGCTGTACCTGGAGAAAACCTGTGACATTTGGTAGGTGAACACTGGATAACACCCTTCTCACTCACATCCATTTGACCAGGGGATCAAACCCAAGATGCAGTAGTGAGAGGCAAGTACCCTACCATTGCACCACTAATATTATTGGTACTTTTTCCTGTAGAGATTCTGAATAAGTAGGATGATGAAATAAAAAGTGTACATAATCCCCAATGCAACCTCCTTAGGACTGAGTATTGCTTCAATCCAGATGTTTTATTTAGTTTGATGTATGGTTTTATACAGTAAAGCCTGAGTTACGAAAGAGTGTTTTTGTCAATAAGTTGAATTGTTGTATCTTGGATCTCTATTATTCATTCACTTAAAGCAACAAAAAATATTAAAATTTTCTCCAAAAATACTAATAACTGCACCTACCGTGAATGAAAGAATTGACCCGATGAAGCTTCCCTCATCATATCTACTTAGTTTAGAGATGACAGACTCCAGTACTGATATTAGCTTAGCCACCATTCCTTGGGTCATAGAGCTACTCGTTCTCTCAATCAGGTCATCAATCTTGGTGTGGTACTGATGCTAGAAAATGTATGAAACAATTAATCATATACTCCAGCAAAAATTTAACAAATATACAGACACCTCCTGGGTTCTGTTCCTGGAGGCAATCTGTAAGCTAAATTTTCCATAAGCCATTATTGATCCTACCATTGGTAATCATTGAACACACATAGTACACATAATGTATATATAACTACTAGACAGGTATGGAACCATTAATTTGACATGCTTAAGACCTGGAATGCCAGGCCTAAAATGTAAAGTAAACTCTGCGACTGGCTATGAAGCTTCTGTTCTTTGGACTTTTGTTTTTGCCTTCACTATGATGATGTCCCATGCCCATAAACTTTTTCTATATGGTTACCGGAGAAATACAACCATCTGTTGACACCTGTGTTTGGGAAATAACAAACTGCAATGGAATACGTAGCCCTAACTTAGCCATTAATATCTAGAAATATTTATCTAAAGCAATTGTGACTTCCTTGTCACTGCTATCAAATTTGTACTGAATGAATAGAATTTAATACTCACCAGGAATGGCAGAGTAAATGTTTTTTACATGAAATTGTGTCAGGTGATATCTTGTAACAGAAACTAGTCTTTGCTTATTTCAACATTTTTCTGTTTTATTATGTTCACTTGACTGCTTTATTCTCATTCATATACTTATGACTATTATAATTCACAAATTGATAGCATAGAAAAATGCATAATCTACAAAACATAGAAAATAATATATATATACAGTGGTCCCTCAATTAACGAACACAAGTGGTTCCACAGAGTCGTTCGTTAACGGAAAATTTCGTTGACTGAATCTATTATTTCAATGGGATATTGGGTAATTGGTTCCAACTCACAGAAAAAGTATACATACCGGTAATAGAACTAACAAAATATTAAATTTAAACTAAATACAGTACTGTACTGTACAGTATACTGTAAAATAATAAATAAAAAACAATAGAATACTGTACTGTATTTTAACTTATTTTGAGGTGTGTGTATGTCGTATTCCCGGCAGCTTTGTTTACATATCAAACAGCTGATTGTAGAGGCAGTCGATGATGACATGCCATGTTCTTTACAGAATGCATTGGTTCTAATGCCTTCTTCGTGTTTCATAATAATTTCTGCACTGTATATTATCAATATGTTAACTAGATTTCAGAATGACCAATAATTTGAATGTAAAAATGCAAAAATATTCAAGACACCAACAAAATCGATGTTTACTCCACTGTAAACAAAGTTAAACTGAGAAGCGTTGGTGGGTGATTTAATCAGCTGATGGGGACACAAAAACTGTTCCCTGTACTATATATATAATCAATATATTAACTAAATTTTCGAATGACTAATAATTTTAAAATAAAAAATGCAAAAAATATTAAAGAGCACAACCTTTCTTGATATTTACTCCACTGGAAACGAATGTAAACATAGAACCGATTACTGTATTGGCGGACTAGCCGATCAGTTGATGCACACAACAAAATGTGTTTTCTTGTAAAGCTGTCGTTAATCAAAGTTTTGTTTGTTAATCGAACTGAAAATCCTTATGGGAGCTAATTTGTTAACCGAAATTTCGTTAATCGAGGGACCACTGTATAAAAATTTCAACAATAATAGAGTATACAGGACAGTATATTCATTTTAGATAAAAAATAATGCATGAAAATTAATTACAAAAAGACCTGCCAGTGTTTTACTAAAAACACCTTCATCAAGAAGCAGACCTATAAAATGTAAATTCATAAAATTTTCTAATTAAAACTTACAAATATTATTTCACTCATTACATACCAACTACGTGTACTACAACATCTAATATTAACAAATTAATGAAATAAAATAAATATCCATGCAAATTACCTGACTCGTCCAAAATGTTTATCAATTTGGGGGGTAAAATACTAACCACATCAACTCCATCTACTGCACAAAGTTTGAAAGACTGATTCTTGGCATCAAGAATAACATTGACCATTGCACACATCTCAGATGGCAGTACATAGTCTGTAGAAACAAAGCCAGTTCCTTTCTTTAGCCACTGTTGGAATGCTTGGTCTGTTCGGGTAATACATGACTCAATCATGTCACACGCCATCAACTGAGGAGTAAAAACAAAGACACTTACAATAATATCTAAATGCTGTTTTAACAAGGAAATATTTTAGCATTAAAAAATAATTTTCATTAAATTTCTAAGGTAAACATTTGTCTGCAAATAACAGATAATCATTTATATATTCATTAATGTTACTTGTCAAGGTCTCTCACTTGAAGATCTAAAGGGCAGGCTTTTTCTTCTTTTTATGCATCCACTACATAAACAAATAAGGGATGATGTGTGTGCCTTACGTGCAAGGAAAGAACTTACTTCAAATTACATGAACAATGTTTTAACTTACAAGTCTGATGCATAGATCAGCAAATCTGTTTCAAAATGTAAACAAACACAGGAGCCATCATGACAAAATATAGCCAGTATTCATAAGCCAATAAGCTATAACAAAGATATAACGGGAGCATTACTTATGTTCACTGTATTAATTCTCTCCTTTGTTAACACAAACTGTAGACTCGTACTATGATCCTTCAGGTCTGAGTAAGACATGATCGTAGTTTAACCATTTTTAACTTATTCTTATAACCCCTAAGAAAACTGTAGGCTTGATCTTACGAGCCCATTTTATAAAAGAGCATTGAAGAACAATTTAACCATGTCACTAAAGTCAGTTCTTCATAAGAATTAATCAGCACTCAAAACACTAAAAAGTTAAAAACCTGAGAATATAAAAGAAAAATACACACACACACACACACAAAAGTGACAGTTCTACATGTATCATTCATATACTCTTATGTTGTAACACTTCCTACACCCCGTATTTCTCCATCACTGTACCCTCTTCAGGATCTTAAGCTTTCAAGAAAAGAAAAGTCTTAAGTTGTTTCTTAAAGACCTCCACAGAAGTCAGCTGGTTCTTGGATGCAGGCAAACAATTGTACAATCTGGGTGCTGTATAGGAAAAGGATCAGGTAGTAAAAGAACATTCCCATACTGCTCTAGGCTCCTCAAGGCATGAAGGATCATCACTATGCACTATGCAAAATCATTTTCGAACATGTAGTCAATTAGGCAGAGTTTGAACTGCATTGTAGCTTTAATTGAAAGCCAATGCAATTCAATTAAGAATAGGGATAGTGAGAGTCCTTGATGAGAGCACAATTAAGCCTGGCAACCCTGTTCAACACTGTCTGAACTTTCTTTAGTAAATAATTAGGTAGGCAGACACATAAAGAGTTATAACAGTTAACCCGAGACAAAATACATGAACATAATAGTATCACAAGACACTCTATCCAAAATCTGATTCACAGCATATTGTATAGATTTCGAATATGAAAGTTGCAACTCTTAACTACTGGATTTATTTGCTCATTAAATTCAGTTTTGAGTCAAAGTACAATCCAAGATTATGAGCAGAATCGATGGGCTGAGTTGTACTTCCCCAAAGTTTAAAAGAGCCAAAATCATATGTGCCGTCTCCCCTACTATTTTCTTGGATGACGATAATCTCAGTTTTGCTGTCATTCAGGTCAAGTTTTCTCCTAGCTGTCCAAATCTTAATATCAGACATCAAGGATTTCATTATCTCCTCAACATCCTTGACATTTACTATTTTCACATAAAGCTGTGCATCATCAGCATAAAATAGTAGGCAACACCATGAGTACTCAGTAAAGGTGCAAGACTACTGTAAACAGAAGTGGTCCCAAAACTGATCCTTATGATACTCCAAGCTACAAAGAGAATCGGGTCTGAAATGGTTTCACCAATCATCATACTTTGAGATCGCTCTGACAATTAAGACTCAAGCAGTGAGTGAGCATCATCACAGACACCAGACAACCAAAGATCCTGAAGCAACAAATGATGATCCACTGTGTTAAAAGCTGCAGTGAGATCCAGCAAGACCAGGAGGGAGGACCTTCCAGTGCAAGTGTTTATTACCAAATGGTTCTGAATTTTACATAAGGCAGTTTCAGTTGAATGATGCTTCCTATAAGCTGATTGGACAAGAGGGATCACTCCATTTCTCTCTAACGAAAGAAATAACTGATTCAACATGAGAGATTGGAGACATATTTTCAGTAACAAGACACAATAAAGCCGTTTCTCAGATAGCAAAAAAATTACCCTCTGCAAAGCATTTATTTATGATCTTACAAATAAAGTCTGGAGCATGTTCATAAGCAAGTGGTACCTTAGATACAAGTATCCAACAACCTATGATCTCCCTATCTATGACATTCTGCTTTAACAATGGTGATGTATCAAGACCACCCTCCTATTTACTATGTAAACAATCTGCATGAACGATGGTCATCATCTGGCCAACACGGACACATCTCCCGGTTCACTTGCCAGCTATGGTCTACCTGAGCGCCACCACGCAGCCATCTGGTGCACTAGAGTACCAAGCTTTGTTCCATAAGGATCACACATGGTCGTGATCATGTAGGTCAACGATTATCGGTCAGTATCGGTGTTGTTAATTATCAAAAGTGGTTTTTTTACCTTATAATGAAGACATCACTATTGTTCACATTGTACTCTGTTTTGGTAACTGTGAAGTGATTTTTTTATGGGTTTTTTTTTGTAACTGTAAGTAATTTTTTTTTTGTTTTTTTTTGTGACTGTAAAGTGTTTTTTTTTTGTGACTCTAAAGTGAATTTGTCTCTGTACAGGGTATTTGTGTACATGATGTGAGCAATAACGTTATCATCGTTTGCTCTGTTTTTGTGACTGTGAAATGAATAGTGTAACTTTGAAATTGTCTGGGAAGGCCAAAGAACCTAAGGAAAACCATGTCTCTGGAGGTGAAGCTTGACATTGTGAAGCCTCTCCAGACTCACCAGAGGCTGTGCATGAGTCAAAGTGATGTCTCCACTCCATATTGAAGAATCCCAATTGCCTTAAAGGGGACATGTAGTGTGTGTTGCTTAATAGGATCACGACTACAAAAATAGTTTTCTTCAAATCTTTGATATAGTGCAGAATGTTGTTCACCTCTATAGGACCAAACAATGGAAGAGTGATGTCTTAGGCGTAATTCTGTTGAAATACGACAGAAAATTCCTCATTTAAAGAAACACCATCAAGATCATTTCTTATAAGTGATATCCTTATCATAAAAAAAAACAAGGAAAGATATGAGGCACGCTGAACATCTGAAGTGGAAGGCATACTAGTTCCAGGCCTCAGGTCAAACAGCCCATTCATAACTGCTTAAATTTTTCTGAGCACTGTACAAGAGACTATTTGACTTCTGTAGTATTCAACCTTGCATGCCCTCACTGAACATCCAACAGCCCTACAATCAGTCATATACTCTGATCTAGTATGGTCTGTTCACTGTCTGCACCACTCTAGTTCAGCAGTTTTATAATCCTTTGAAAAGAATTTATAGATGAGTCTACCATGGAGTCATCTCATACTGTAATTCTCTTCATGACCTCTGGACAATAATGGTCTGCAATGGACTGGAAGACATCATATGTAATTTAACCATCTCCTCAGAGTCAACCCAGTGAAAAGAATGACTTTCTAATCAATCAGGGTCTGGTCAATGTTTCTATAACTCCTGAAGGAAATTGTTTTACTGTAAGAAAGGGGTTTTAGGGCATTAAAACCAAAAGTGACCAAAGCATGGACAGAGACTGCTGGAACAATCAGGTCAACTGCAAAAATCAACAGGAGAAAAAACTAGGTCTAGAGTGTGCCCAGAAAGATGTGTTGGGCATGGCACATGATTAACAAAAATATTTAGACAGAGAATTTCCAAGAACTCAGATGAAAAAGGATTCAGAGATGAGTTGTCAACCCATTAATTCAAGTCACCACAGATCAACCATCGCCCATTCTTTCTCGAGAAAGTAACAAGAGACAAGCCAAATTCATCTATAAATGCCTATAATACTTCCATAAATTCAATTAAGGAAAAACCAGAGTCACTACTAATCAGTCTATTGAGCAGGGACACACAATAAATCAGTGCCACTCTGTTGCAGCAGGTCTGTGAACATGAACAAGAGAATGTGTCTTGGAAAGAGCATCAGGAATAATGTTGATGTCAGATTCGTAAAACCACATTTCAGTTACGCAGAGGATATCCAAGTTGAATTCCCTCACAAACTCATTAACGTGACACAGTTTGTTTCAGATTGCATACGCATTAAGCAGACCTCTAATTTTAATAGGTTCAAAGAGGGCAGTATGTATTTTTTGAACAAGTAAAGTCGGTGTTCTCAATTACTTTTTTATGTTGGGAAGTCATCATAGGACAATCTTTATTGGATTTAAAATGACTGACTGACTCAGGTGGTACTGCAAGAGTGGAAAAATTTACATAACAGGGTGAGGTCTTATTTGAGCATGTCCTAGACTCATGACTACCTGCACAGAAGACACAAACTGGAGAGCCAGGCTTCCTGTAACAGCCTGAAGCAAAGTGTCCAAAATTTTGGCAGTGAAAACATAGTGACCCATAACCTGTCATATGCTTTGCATCTATTCAGTCCAACATGAATGTATCCTTGAAATTTCTCTATGGAATTTCATACTTCAGTAGACATCTTCATGACTGCGAATATACTACAAGTACACTACCGATATTCCGGCACCCTTGGTTCCAAGGCCTTGCCAGATTATCCGTTTTGCCGGACCAACCGAGGTCAGGTAATAATAATTCAACAATACACCTCTGATCCACTAATTATACACCTCCCATGTCTCTAAAGCACCATGGACTGCTAGAAACTTAAATTAAACAAATGTTAAATGTAAATTAAATGTAAAAAAGCCATAATTTTGAGCAACATATTACTGTACACACTTTGTACTCAAATGTACTAGTACTGTACACTAAAGGACTAACATTTTTTATCTCTTGTGCAAACTATGTTGTGTTTACACTCAAATTAATCACTATCTTAAAAGGATTTCAGCAATGCAAGTTATATTCTGCTAAGTTTAGTCTGATACATTTTATAAGATAAAAACTTTAAGCCTAAAACTACCTTCACCCAGGCTGGGAGGGAGGGAAGTTAAGTGCCCTCTCGTAATTTTGTCCGGACTAAAGGAGGTGCCGGACCATCAGTTCCCGGAAAATCGGTGGTGTACCTGTATCTCCTTATATCTTTGTGACAACAGGGATAACTTGCAGCCTTTATTCAGCAGCTCTTGAATTTTGTTATTTTTCTCAGCAATGCCTGGGACTATTTTGAAATCAGGAAGTGTAGTAGGAGTACAGTAAAACCTCGATAAATTGGACATCAATATAAAGGAATTCCCTTTTTTTTTTTTTTATCTCTGAGGCGACTCTGGTCTGCCCCTCATTTTTCCAGAAATGTTAAAAAGAAGTCCGGAAAATTGTGCATCAGTCCAGATGGTTTGTGTGTAAACATCCTTATAAATGGGGATCAGTTATGTGGAATCAGAATATATAGTCTGTAATAACACACCTCCTGGTCTGCCTGTTTAGCTGATCTTGCACTATAAACTTATGATTAAAAATGCTTGATCACTCACCTTAGTGTGCCTTTACATCTCGGGTATCTAACTGAGATGCTTAGTGTGTATCAAAGCCCAGGACTGAAAACACTATAAAATAAATCTAATTCATACTATTCATTCTTCATTATATAATACTGACACCAGAAGCTGGAGAATGAGGGTGAGCTCTAAATCCAGCGGTTGGCAGGTAACTATAAACAAAGTGATCTATGAACTATTATTATAAAGACTTACGATAACCTTTAAGTGTGTGAGCCAATCAATTCAAGTCAACATTGCAGATTCAGTGGACCTAAAATTCTTACTTGACCACAAATCAACCACTGGTTTAAATGGAATATGACAACCTTGAATAATTTAGCAAAACAATATCTGGCCACAAAGTAGCTTAGATTGTGTACTAGCAATTAGATTATATATTGTATTCTGTAAGGACAGAGAGAGAGCATTTAGCAGACAATGATTTCTTATGGGTCATTCACATAAATCTACAGGTTATAAAAATGGGCTTCTATTTATATACAGTACTGTATTTATAGAAGAAATTCTAAAAAAAAAAAAAAAAAAAATCGAAGTTACACAAACTAATATACAATATTTCATAATTAATAAAATAAAACTAAAACAAAAAATAATTTAGAAAATATGAAGATTATCTCATACCTTTAATCTTTGCTCTAGATGTTTTGCAAAGTCATGGTCAGGCCAGTGAAGGTCCCGAATAAAAGACTGTAAGGCATCCAGTTTCCAGAAGAGATCTTCTGATGTTGCACAGCCATTTCTGTCAGGTAACAGTACAATAAGATACCTTATCAAATTATCATATTCATATATACCACAGAGAGTTCAGACTTAAACACCACAAGCAAACATTTGGGATTATAGTTACCAGTCAGCTGCAACAATTAACACATTTGGGTTGGCAAAGCTCTTACATTTTCCCTTTCCATTTATATCAGCCCAGTATAATAGTTCCACAAATTATGCAACATTATCATAAAATTTGAGACCTTAAAACACTTCTTTCATATAAGATCAAATTTCAAGTTGCACTTAAATCTACACAGTAACTGTTTCTTTAGTACATATAGAGAGATCTGTCTCATAATTCTTAATTGCTGAAGGACGAGTCTAATTCTTAACCTTGTTACATACTTAAAAACCTTAGCTGTTGAAGCGTAGTACAATAATACATTATAACGTCAACTTCAATTATTGAGTATTTAAGTACTGGGCTTCTATTAGTATGTTCTGTATCAGTCACTTCTGTTGAGAAAGAAGTTATGAAGTGAAGCTCTAAAAGTAGCTAGACAAAGTTTTCATATTCATTGTTTTAAATCACATAGGCACATTTCTCTTTTTTCCAAAATTATTTAAAATCGAAAATTAATAAAAATTTAAAGTATATTATAGCTCCAATTGATATTCAGTATAGGAAGGCTGGGAACCACCACACACATATAGGAGGGCCATTCATCTCTAACTGCCCTTTCAATTTCCAATTTATACAGAAAGTAAACCTCATTAAGTTTATGGTAATGGGAAACAAAGCCCTGTGAAAACGAGGAAGAGTTTATTCAATAATTCTTCCTTCTGTCTCAAAGATCCTCAGTATATTGGCAAAAAGAGTTCAACTTCGCAGAATTACTGAAAAATTATCAGGATTACTGACATACTCATGAGACCTATGAGCTAAAGCCTAAAAAGCAAAGTCTGTTTGCATATCATACAGAGCACTCCATCCTTGAGAGAAGGCCGACAAGATAAGAGAGGATGGCAACCCATAATTTATATGTTCTACTAGGGTTCTCACTTTCCAAAACATGCCCTAACACATCTATCAGGTTTATCTTTGTCATTGCACAGAATGTAGCATCATGTATCACTAATACCATATGTACTTTCCTAAATGCTACTTAACACCATGCTTTCTAGTATTCTTACATATCACTGCTTCCTAAATGTCCACTCCCCCACATCTCTGATGCATCCTTCACCCCTCTTTAATTTCCTTCTCAGTTTTCTGCTCTTTACCCTACCATCCACCTCTGATTTACTGTACAGTATCTCAAAAAGTATCTGCCAGGATGGGACCAATGACTTTCAAAATGCTACATGCAATCTGTGATGTCCCGGGAGGGTTTATATGCATGGCTCTGTGGTATACGGATCCTACTACATTTGGTAACCGAACATCATATCAATTACACTGAAATAAATACACATTGCATTACTCATGTTAAACTATAATTATGCCAAAGTAAATGCATATCCTAATATCTATCATACGTGGTCTCATAAGGTTTCACACAGTGTATGGACAGTTATCTTTTTGTGATAATGTACATAAATTGTTTTGTTTTTAACTGATTTTTCACTTCCTATTTTTTAACTGATTTTTCACTTCCCATTATCTCGATACTCATACCAATTTAGCAAACCCAGTCAGCTCACTGTCTAATTCTTCTTTCACTTCCACATATCCTTGATACAGGTCTGTCTCTCCATATACAGTATATATCTCTGTGCATCAATTACTTTCTCTCCACTTCTTGTAAAAATTGAACAATCAATTAATTTTGGGCTACAGGTACTATTTTCATACAGTTGTGAACCTTTGAACCAATTCTGCTGAAGAAAACAAATACCTCAATATTTAACTAAGTACCATAACGCTTAAGATACAACCCGACACATTTCAGCTAAGAAGAGCAGTACTGTAAGGAAATGTTCTTTTGCTGCCCGATCCTCTTCCTATACAACACCCAGAGTGAATAATCCGTTGCCTAAATCCATGAAGCAACCGACTTCTATGGATGCCTTTAAGAAACAACTTGAGCCATTTCTTTTTTTGAAAGCTTATGAGCCTGAACGGGGATGGAGAATTAAAGGATTTAGGAAGGATTAAAACTTAGGTTATATGAATGACAGAATACAAACTGTCTTTGACTCTGTAGTGTTTCGAGTGCCAGTGAATTCTTTAAAAGAACCGGTGCTTTTGAAAAACTAAAGACCAGCTATTATTATTATTACCCTATATAAAGAAACATATGTACAATAGTATATGAAAGATGGGATAATGTCAGTTACCCTGATAAATGCCATATTGACTTGCCAAATTTGATGGCCATACAAAAACTGGCAAGGCAGTTGGGACATGGGTTTACTGCTATTAATACATGTATGTTGGCTCCCATAATTTCTTATGCCATATTAAAAGGACGCCTGTATTTCATTTTCATTATATTCTTATCATAAAATGATATACCATGTGAGTCATTTGTAAAAAAAAAAAACAATAAAAAAAATAAAGGAGTTAAGCTTGAAGTCCCATTTTATAGCTAAGGATTGAGGTGAGTTAGTGAGTGCCTGCTGAGATACCAGCACTAATCATCCCAGAGTAGAGCCCATCAATTGCCATGGAGCAGAATAGTTAAACAGGACACATTATTCAAGTTAATGTTGTATTTGCTGCCTAAGAAGCACTCTGCCCGGACACAGCCTGACCCTTTTACGATATCTAAAAGTGGTTATCTACATGAGCAGTTATGATACTCAGTCACCAGTTAGACTTTCAATAATCCCTGTACCTTAAGATAAAAATTCAGGAAGGAGGGATCCCAATTACTCACATTGGTTCTAATACATAAAATGAAATGTCATGCTTCAATACTTAACTTATAGCTCGTGTTCCTTGGTGGGTGACCACCGAGACTAGAATCAGCTCAGATAATGAAGTTGGAGTTCATTTGTCAAGAAGATCATTGAATGCTACTCAATTGTAAAGTCTGTCAGAACCTGCTATGCCTTATAAAACTTTGAGGATTAACCCTAGTGGCACACATTCTGGATGGGTGATAATTTTCTGAAGGTATTTTGAGATACAGTTCTAACTGAGACCCATGTGCCTCTTTCCACAATGGACTTGAACATCCGTTGCAGAAGGTCACAGTAGAGATCAAACCTCATAAAAAACCTTGCTGTGCAGTTTGTTTGGCTGAGTGACTCTATTTAGTAATGAATTTAAAAATGTATATTTCAATTTATCATTTCACGTCATGTCAGCTTACTTAATACGACTGGGTTAGTCTGAAAATGGCCTAACTTAAAGAATGACCAAAGTTAATGAATTATGATACCATCTTTGAAGTTACTGCCAAGAGGATTACCCTTTTATGCAGATTAATTTTAAGATAGGACACTACAAAAGTGTCTATTAATGATAGAAGATTCAGAATGGGTTACAAGGAGCATGTGGGATACAGATTTTGTTACAGACTTAGGAAAAAACTTACCAGAGAGATCATTAAAGACTTGTGGAAAGTTTAACTAAAAATTTGTCTCTAAGTACAGTAGACTTGCTGAATGCATTTACAAAATCCTGAAGTGTTAACAGATACCCGGTAATTCTTTAAGCTGAAAGAACCAAAAGAAAATCCATCAACAGTAAAATTATAAATTGAATTTGTTTTTATGTAGATTTATACTACACTGACTAACTGAAGATTCACAGATTTACTAAAATAATGAACAGTTTCAGGATTTTATGAAGAAAAAAAATTAAATAAATAAATACTTCTAGAAAATAAACATTAATTTTGTAAAACTGTGAATGTTGACAAAATACTAGAAACATACCTATTGTCTGAAGTAAAACTGGAAAAAGAATCTGATCAGGAGTTGAAGGGCACTGAAGGAAGATGGAAAAACACTGTGAAGGGAAACTACCAGGATTGTAATTGTATCCCACAAAAGCAGTCAAGTTTCTAAAGCACTTGGTATTTGTGATGGTATGGAGAAAACAATGTACAGTATATTTGTTCCTATTTACTTTAATACACAAAAAAGCACCAACCTCAAATTACTCCTCTGAGGGTTTATATGTGAAATGGGGAAGCTTGTGATTGTCTTGCAATGCAGAAATAAAGGATTGATCCTGAAATCCCATTTTATGCTTGAGCCCATATCTAATTCGTTCATGTAATACAATCACTAAGCCATTGGTCTAAACCAGGGAGACCTGACATTTGTAGCCGAGTCTAGTCTTATAACCAGTCTTTCATCCCCGTCATCCCTATTACAGCTGTCACCCTAAAAAGGAGAGAAGAAGCAAATAATTCCTCCCTAGTAAGCTAGAGAGAGGAGGATCAATGAGGATGTGATGCCTTATCAGCAAGTGCATACCTTGCTCTTCTTCTTCTTGAACTCTACCACAATGTCTTCTAGACATCAACACCATTCATTCTTGGTAGACTTTCACAGGAAAGATTTCAGCAAGTAAAAAATTTGGGATAAAAGCAGATTTGAGATTCTGCTGAAAGGATGGATTTCCATGCTGAAAACCAGTCTGGAAAAGCTACCTCCCATTAAACCTGAGACCAAAACCCTTCCTAACCAACAAAGGCTGATACTTTAAGACAGCTAATCACCACTGAGAAAGAATCCGTCAGAAAAGGCATCATAAATTTCTGTCTCAAAAAGGAGGATGGGGGAACTAGACAAGCCTAAAAACCTGCCTAGTACCTGATGGACCAAATTTTTTTTCTGTAACTCCTTTACACAATGAATTAAAAGCATTTCCTAATTGTGATACATCTAGTCACTGTAGAAAGAAGCTGAGGTGATAGATTATATGAAATTTAGAAAACTCCACATCCTGATACCTCTCAGAATTCTTCCTTCCTCCACATCCTCTGAGAGAAGAAATTTGAACACCATTAATGCTTGGGGCTCCTGTAAGTTGAATCAATCTTACTTCACCCATCACAGGCACAGAAAGATGATCAGTAGTACCAAACATTTAAATAAGAGAAAGTACAGGAGATAGAACACTTGTACCTTCATCTCAAGCCACACAAAGCACCAGCATCTGAGCAATTAGCTCCAATATAGCCCCCAAAGACTGGGACACCTAAAGAGTTCCTCTGTCCTTCTAAACATCTCTTATCTGCTTCTGACACTCGAGTTATAACCTCAGAAGGAGCACCTCCCTCCTCCTCCTAGATAATCAGAGCAAAATAGAAATTCTATACAGTAGTACCCCGTTTTACGTGGTCAATTGAACCCACAGGGTACCGCGGAAAGTGAAAACCGCATAAAGTGAACAACAGAACATATGGGATTAATTCCAATAGAGACTGGCCCGACCCCCAAACTCTACTTTTTCCGACACAATACCTATGTTGTAGTAAAAATAACATCTAAATTTTATGATGGTATGCTCACACAATTAATATTTAAGAGAAATACAGTCGCCAGGTTAATGTCCATTCAAATAATGGACTCAAATCCCCCCCCCCCTCTTCCCAGCTCACTAGCTCCTACCTCTCTGATTAATGTTTGGGTGAAAACTCTAGATTTTAACGTTTAGTAATAAATAATACCTCAGACTAAAGTTAGGATAATATAATTGACATTTCTGGATTCCTTGCAGGTCAGGGAATATTTTGAATGTAAACTTCATATATTTTGCACAAAAGATAAAATATTTGCTTTGTGTAAACCAAATTATTACTTTAGATCTAAAATTTGTATGTCTAATGCAAAATCCATGATGTTTATATTCAAAATGATCATCATATTGTAAGAATTCCAGCAATGTAAATTACATTCTGGCCAGGTAATTTGTATGAATTTTATGAGCTAAATAAAAAAAAATTATACTTCACCGCGTATATGAGTAGATGCACCGCGGAAAGTGAAAGTCTGGTTCTGGCAAGGTACCGCGTAAATGAGAAATCGCAGAAAGTGAAACCGTGTAAAGCGGGGTAATACTGTATCCTCAAATAATTTTTAGAGCAAATACTGCAGACAACCTCTCCCTGCTGTTTATTTAGCTCCCAAATACTTGCACTCAAGAAATGAGACAGGCTTCTAATGATGATAAGGGCTGCAGTACATAGTCCCTTGTACTGTATAGCACTTTCAATTATTCTGTTGAGGAAAACATAGACAAGTTCACAAGTGTCTCTTTAGATCTGTCAACAAGAATTTTATCATCTCATAATTATTTGGTGATTTTGGGGGGAATCTAATCTAGACTTATCCCAGAATATCATGAAACCCATTTTGTAAGTTTAAATGAGCTCAAAATTAAATAATCATCAAAATAAACCAAGTTAAAAATAACTATTCATCTAGTTCTTCATCTGCTCCTCTGACATTATCAATGCCATAACAACATGTGTCAGAGCTTATACTTAAGGACTTTGGGAAGGCTTTCTATTTGCCACAATTTAATCCTTTCACCAAGGTGTTACCATATTTAATATTTCATTTGGTTAACACCAGACAATTTTATTCAGCAGGGAGGGGACCCTATACACAAGTGGTTAAGAAAGGATGACTCCAAGTACAGTATATTCCTTCCCTAAACAATGTTAAAATTTATCAATTTAACTTCCCTAGTGCCTAAGTCCCAGAGACCCAAGTGATTACACAACTGAAATTTGACAGATTTTAAAAAGGATTCCTCAACAGAAAGAAGCAGGCAATATTTGTGGGTACATTACCAGTTCACAGACCTGGGGTAATATGTACAGTAACTGAGTCATCACTTTCCTCCTCCTTAAAGAGGATCAGATTCCTGTACATGATCTAAACTGTTCATCCTGTCTACCATGACTTTTGAGTCAAATACATATACTGTATATCAAGCTCAGTCATGGAGAAGAAGAGAAATCATTTGCTGAAAGTAACTGATTAAGTATTTTATGAATGCTACAGAACAAAAATTCACACACACACTCATATATATACACAAATTAATAATAAAAAACAGCTCTATAAAACTCTTATGTCACTTTTACACCACTGGATATCTGGGTGACAAGCTGCTTTGGCAGCAAATACAGGTATCCCCCAATTTACAATCTCCCTATCTATGATATTCCGCAGGAACAATGGTCATTGTCTGGCCAAACCACTTTAGAGTCACAAAAGACATAGCAAAAATCACCTCACAGTCACCAAAACAGAGTACAATGTGAACATTAGTGATGTCCTCTCACTGTAAGGCAAAGAAAAAACACTGACGATAAGTAACAATGTCGATCGCAGCCATGTGGGTTCATCATAGAATATAGCTTGGTATTGTAGTGCACCAGGTGGCAAACCACATATTTGTTGTTACTATAAAGTTCTATCATTATTTTACTTTATCATCATTTTGCTCAGTTTTTGTGACAAGTGCTTTCGCTCTGTTTTTTGGGAATGTCAAGTTAGCAGTGTTCTTAATGATGTGGCGAGTATTGTTTAATTGTTTTATGTATATTATTAGTGTTGGACTGGCTGGGAACGTATCCCATTGAGCCCAACCTACGATATTTTACGTAGTGATGGGTTTTTCAGGAACCTAACCCCATCAAAAATAGGGTGATACCTGTATGTTAGCTATTGAATAACATGTCCTGCAGTTGCCAATAATAATTGGTGGTCTCTGCCATGAGGTATTTTATTGGCTGGATTCTTAGATCTCTGTACTCACTCACATGGGCCTTAATTTTTTTATCATTTTATATATATATATATATATATATATATATATATATATATATATATATATATATATATATATATATATATATATATATATATATATATATATATATATATATATATATATATATATATAACAATGAGGATATATTAATAGAATGATAAGCAGTTTGATCAGCTATATAATCCCATTCCTTGAAATAATTAGAGATTAAATATGTCTCAAGTGCTAAGACTTATTAAATACTGTACAATGTTCAATGAAGTTCAATTGTTGCTTGTTATTTAATTGTACTAAAATTTACAAATATATATATTATTAGTCTGAACAGTCTATGATAAATGAATTAAATTAGATAAGAAAATACTGTATATGAAATCTATACAACTTTTTCCTTATGACAATTACTTTTACATGAGAGTTTTTACAAAAAATTTGCTTGATTTGCAGATTCAAAGCTGAAAGAATAATTAAAATATTTATAATATAGAAATATATTAATCATTATAACTTAGCCTGCTGTGATGATATAGTAAGTATAGGATGTACAGACCTTTAAGAGAAACAGAGATAGAGGATAGCAAGATTGTAAAGGTTTAGAAACAGTAAGGATTTCCTATAACTCAAATCTTAAACAAAGTAGTACTGTACTTATTAATCTCTTTAACATTTTTGTACCTGATAAACTTTACATCAAAGAACTACGTACTGGAGGCCGTTTTCCTACATGTCCTGAGTATGCAATTCTATGTAAAACAAAAATGCTAAAATTTGCCATTCTATGTGCATTCTTATTTAAAATATACACTCTAATAGTGTATGCAACAAGCAACTAGAAGTAGACTTCTACCCATATCTAAAAAAAAAAAAAAGTAATAATAATAGCAAGCACATATTAAATGTCAACATGTGAAGGTGTAGGTTCACCAGTTCCTGACTTCAAACAAGTTGCATTTCTAGCAAGTTTTCCATAACCTGAGAGAACAGTTCTTGTTTAAAATCCTGAAACTGGTACATTACATTAAATATACCATATGGGATCACTGGAAATTCTTGGTGATCCTTGCTGCTCTAATGTAGGAAATGGTTAGTATCAGCTACCTTCCTAGAAAATATAAGGAGATAACATTCCAGTACCGTGCATCTAAGGAGGCCTGTCATCAATAGTATATGGCCTTTACTTGGTTTGCACTGAGTCACCTCAATTCAACTAGTCCAAATTTCCAATGGTTGTTAAAGATAAAAATAAGAATGGGATCTCTTTTTTCTTTGCATGCTTATTTTAATTCAATCAGTTTGATTATAGGTACTTATTCTTCATCTTTATTTATATACTGAAGTTCATATTTGTTTTAATTGATGATATTATTGAACATCTTAAATTTAATATGAAAAGTTTCATACTTTCTGAAGATTTATATTTTCTAGAAACCTTTCAATTACCAATGAGTAATTGTGTACAGCACTTGTAAGATTATTATTGTATTAAGTTACAAATGGAAATCTGTCCCATATAAAATGAGGCAATACAGTTTACTTTCTGAGGCTTGACTGTAAATTATATTGTCATAGATATGCTTTAAAGAAAGTGAAGTAACTGATTTCCACATTTAAAGCATATACATACTCTCAATAAAGTAGTTTAGAATTTACTTCTGATGTAATGGCCAATGTTGTTTTCTGCAAGACATAATTTGTGATAGGACAAAAATTTTCTGTATACAGTATATAAATATATACTGTATATATATATATATATATATATATATATATATATATATATATATATATATATATATATATATATATATATATATATATATATATATATATATATATATATATATATATATATATATATATATATATATATATATATATATATATATATATATACATATATATATATATATATATATATATATATATATATATATATATATATATATATATATATATATATATATATATATATATATATATATATATATATAATTATTGATATTCATACAGCCACTATATCTGAATTTGTAAATGCTAAAAATATTTGTCAAGCGACAGAAAGATGGAATCTATATATAGAGTCTGTGAGCAATTCCTTCTCAGATAAAGGATTGTTCTGATGAGGTCTCATAAATTTCCTTCTAGTTTCAGGCCATTCCTTCTGACAGGCTTCCGGAGGCTACCTGGCGAGGGCCACTGGATCCACTTTTTTGGGGGGTTCCGAGTCCGATGGAGATGGAGGTTTCCTTTAGGGAGATGGTAGAGAGATGCAGGTTTCATTTAAGAGGAAAGATATAGTATGAGGGGAGGTGCCCTTCAGGGATTAAAAATGTGGCTTTTCACCCTGAAGGTTCAGGTAACTACAGTACCTGACACTTTGATATTGACAGAGATGCCTTAACAACGTGTATACACAAGACTTGAACTTGAAGATGTGGATAACAAAATAAGACAAACTACATTCATGGTGAAGATAAAATTACTACAACAATAAAACTTGGTTAACCGAGAAACAAATAAATAAAGTTGCGTGTACCATAAGGAAAAACATAAAAAAATGGTGCATCAACTTGAGTAATAAAGAAGAAATATTATTACAAAGATATAACTACAGAAATATTATCAAATATTTAATCATGCATTGTGATAAATAAAAATATGCATTAACATAAACATTTTGTAGCTAAGTTCACTGCATCCTTTTATCATAGAGAAATTACACACTGATTTTAACAATTTGTAAATACTGTGATTAATTATATCTTGATCAGTTTTATCTGTAACTTTCTTGATATTTATTTATGTGATTTTGTAAGTACTGTACTAATAATACTGAAAAATAATTACAATTATCAGTGAGAAAATAATTACAGCATTTATTATGGAAGATAGTCTCTCCCTGTCACCATCTACAGTATAATCAAACCAAATTTGTCTTTTAGCTTACTCTTAACATTCATCATATAGTATTGATCATGCACACTAACAAAATACTCATTCTTACCATGAAATTATTCTGCATCTTTATTTTTTTCTACCTTATAGATGTCTGATTTATACTAAATTTCGATCAGTATTGTATTACATCTCCAACTGAATCACAGCAGCTTTCTCATTATTCCTGTACAACATCTCACTTGCATAAATACTGAAGTCACATCGAAGACAAATTTCTTTCATTACACAAATAATTTAAACTTGAAGAAGTTTCTTTGATGTTTCGAAAGCTTAAATGTAAAAGGTTAAAATTTTATTCACCATACATTAAATATCTCCAATAAAAGATCCATAAATGAACAGTAATAAAAACAATCCCTTAACCCCTTCACTACAGGGACGTCACTTTTAGTATTCCATTTGGCTAACGGCAGACAATTTATTCAGCACAGTGGCAACCCCATACACAAGGGTTAAGTAAACTATCTTCACAACCCCTTCACTAAGGGAACACCACTTATAATATTTTATTTGACATATGCCAGATGATTTATTCAGCACAGAGGTGACTCCATACACAAAGTGTTAATACACCTACGGTTAAATATATGTCCTTTATGATCAAGCCAAGACCATACAACTCCAGCTACAGTCTCAAAACTCAGAAGCAGAGGAGACACGCAGGAGGTCCACTTTACTGTGATATATCACCACCAACCTGCCTTCCAGCAACAAGGTCAGTCACTACAGTCCAGTCTCTCATTTTTAAGTAGAATAAAGTAATGTGTCATAGGTAAGGAATGATCACCATTCGGGTCTAGTTGTAATTTTGGGAAGACTGTTTATTTAATGCTGCTGCTCAGAAAAGACACTAACACATGTTCTGGTACAATTTAGAGATCATTGATACACAGTAATTGCCAACACTGTGTAACAACAATGTAACAGAGACATGACCTGTCACTCATACAGCTATCAGTCTGATTAGTGGTGAAGAGGATACGATATGATACAAATGTAATACCCAGAAATGTCTTATACATCAATATGAAGGAAACCCTATACCTTGCTGACTGGTACTGTATTCTCTTGTATGAATATTCATCATTTTCTTACTATAGTATGTGAAAGCTATTCGCGAGAGTCAGCTGGGGCAGTTAGGTAGTTTTTTTCTCAGGAACTGAACAATAAAAAACCTACCTAACTGCTTTTACAAATTTTCTATTCTTACAACTCTTTCTTATTATATGAATGCTATATTCGCTTAAACAAATTTGATTCATTAAGGTAATGTCCAAAATTTATATATTATTAAATTATAGTAGAAAGTTAAATTTGTTGTTGTTTGTGAACCTGTTGAATTTATTTAGATATGACACTGGAGTTTTCTTGGAGTTGGTTAATAAATTACAGTACTGTAGTTAGGTATTTTCTTAAAATCATTTCACCACTTATCAGCTCACTAGCCATTCAAGCTATCCAGTGTTAGTAAAGGAGAATCCAGAAGTTGGGAAACCTGTACAAGGGTCACACAGGATAACACCCTTCTCACATATGTCTGGGCCAAGCAGGACTCAAACCCTTGACATATTTTTAGTTATGATATTGGGGTTTTCTTGTAATTGGGGAACCAAACCTTATTTTTCCCATATGTTATGTTATTCGCGACACAATAATGAACCTAACATATGGTTTTCAAGGAACCTACCCCATTCATAAATTGAAGGATATCTGTACAGTAATACCTCGGTTATTGTAAAGGATGTGTTCCTAAGTCATTGAAAATACCGAATTTGCAAATATTGAGGCAATTTTCCCCATACGAATTAATGTTAATCGGGGTTGATGCTTTCCCAGCCGACAACTTTCACCACATATTTTTAGATATACCTTCCTCATTATCCACGGATATTAGGGACCAGGGTTGCATGTAGACTGTAGTAAAAATAAATGTGAGGAATTAATATAAAGTATAATAATAAATATAATAAGAGAAGAAACACTGCATTGTCAATAGTTACACTACACACGGGAGACCGGAGTGGCCGAGATCTCCAACACTACTCCCTCCTCCCACAATCCGTGCGCTAACTACGAACATGTAAGAAATGTTTATTCCCTATGTTTTTGACTAAATGATAATATTTTTTTATTTTTTTGCATATTCTGTATGAATGAGTATGTGTGCATGTAACAGAGTAAAAAATAAAAGAAAAAAATAACATGTATCTACCCAAACATGCAAGTTGAAAAATAACAATAATGAATCCCACACCACCCAACACCACACTCCCATCACCACCACTATCTCACACCACCACACTCCCATTACCACCACTGCCTCACACCACCATCCAGATGCTGCACCCCCTTTCCCCTCCCATAATCGCACACTAACTACCACAGATGGAAGAAATGTTTATTCTCTTTATGTTTATGACCTTATGATAATCATTCCTTTTATTTTATATTTTTGCACATTCTGTATGAATGATTGTGTGTGCATGTAACAAAGAAAAATAATCAATCAAATTACGTATATGTAGCCGGAAATATTAATTGAAATATAAAAATAACACGGCTTAGCCTGGCAGGGAGACATAGCTACATGGACAATCTAATTTGGCAACATGCTAAGTCCACACATACGTTCACTTCACACACAAATACACTCATGCTTCATTCATATTTCTTATTTAATAGCAACATATTTTTTATATACAGGTACACTCCATATACGGGGTGATGATATAAGTTAGCTACAATACAATAAAAACAAAATAAAGGCAATAAATATACTCTTTTCGTCTGTAATTACTCCTCTTAACTAGTATGCAAGTGGACACAATAACTCAAGGTAAAAAAACCAAGACTTTATCACATTATTATTACAGTACAGCAGAAATCATTATATCTGAAAATTCGCTTAACATGGACTGAATTTTCCCCAATTACTCCAGATTAAGAGACTTTTACTTATATATATATATATATATATATATATATATATATATATATATATATATATATATATATATATATATATATATATATATATATATATATATATATATATATATATATATATATATACACACATACACACACACACACACACACACAGGCATCCCCCGCGTTACGGAAGCCCGGGTTACGGAATTTCGCTCTTACGGAATTTGTAAATTATGACCAATAATTTCGCGTTACGGCCCGTAAATCCGCCCTTACGGAAATTGGGGTAAATTTTAACAAACACAAGGCCTCACACATCCCATTCAGACTGACAGACTTGGCAAGTTTTACCAACCATAAAGACAATTGAAGCTTTAAACATCACTCACAATGGATCTTGAATATTCCAACTGTAATCAGACATACCTAAGTTGCCTCAACAATTGCAACCCCAGTTGCAATATCAAATTCTGTGTCACTACTAAAAAATAATAGTCTCTGGTGCACTCTTAAGATTAAGAGAAAACGGACGACTGAGGAGTGCTAAAGTGAGAGAAAACTGACTCCTATGATGGGGCACTCAAATAAACATACACATAGCTGTAAAATGCAATATTATGCAATATTAACCCCTAAATTGGTGTTTTAAGAAGGTATATCATAAATTATTTTATGTAATGTATTGTATGTGTTTATAAATGTTTATTTTCATTAATAAAAGTGCTTGAATTACTTTTTAGGGGCCAAAAAAATTCCTTAGGAAGCATCTCCAGTTTTATAATGGAAGTCAATGGGAAAATAGGTTTCGCGTTATGGAATTTCGCGATACGGTCAATTTTCCGGGAATGGAACCCTTCCGTAACACGGGGGATGCCTTATATATATATATTTATATTTATATAGTCCATATTAAGCGAATTTTCAGATAAAACGATTTCAGCTGTACTGTAATAATAATGCGAAAAACTCTTGGTTTTTACCTTGAGTTATTGTGTCCACTTGCATACTGGTTAAAAGGAGTAATTGCAGATGAAAAGAGCATATTTTTGTTGAACCCAGAATGCAACGTCTAGCTTTATACCTATGTATGTAAATGCTTAGCATTAACTCGCCAGGCCAACATACAGGCAATTTTAAAGTGCTGTTCCTTTATTGATGGCAAGAGGACCTTCCCTCAACATGAAAAGAAAGATGTATACAACTGGCATGAGAAGTGTAATGTTGTATGGCAGTGAAACATGGGTAGGTAAAAAGGATGACATATATAGAGATGAACAAGCTGAAATGAGAATGATGAGCTGGATGTGTAATGTGACACTGAAAGACAAGAGGCCCTGTTCAGAAGTAAGAGGGCGGCTGGGTATTGAGAGTATTGGCAAAGTCCCCTGTAGAGACAGGCTGACATGGTTTGGGCATGTGGAGAAAATGGATGAGACTATTTATTGCATAATATTTTGTGGTGGCACCGTTGCTAGGGGTACGCAGAGGCAACATATCTGTACATATTTCTAAGGTGAGCGTCGAAGGCAAGCAGTCAATGTTCCCAAGACTGTGATGCAGTGTGTATACGGTTATTAATTTTTTCATTTTTTATGCTTTCATTATTGCTTTTTATGTCCCTACAATTTAAGTGTTGATATTACAGTTACAGCTACTTTTAGGGGTGAATCTAGTGAAATTTAAAAATAGGAGTTGGTAAATGGTAGGAACGCAGTTTCAGAAATGGCAACTCTTTATAGGGTCAACTGTGGTGGTGGTGATCAAGGTCAAGATGTGTTGGTGAGAATCTGGGCCGGTATACATAAAGCCTTGTAGAGATTAAAGTTACTTCTAATGTTGATGTTTTGTTTCTAACAGTTAAAACCTCACTAAAAGTTATTCATACTAGATTTTACATCTTAAAAGCACTTTTAAGATTCGAAGTGGTGAGAGAGGACAAGATGGCTGAACAACAACAATGTTGGTGGCAAACCTTACAAGAAAGAAGAGATGTTCTAAATGAGTATGGTGACTCTGAGTTAATCAAGATACAGCTTAGACCATGCAGGCATCCTGGCAGTAATTGATTTAATTAAGGGTACTTTGCAGTCAAACTTGACACTATTTACATCCAAGACCTCGGACAGTACTTGTATGCAGTTCACCACATGGTTAATACAGTATATATTCCCTCAAAGTTAATATTTTTCATCTACAGGCATTCAGACTTTTGTTAGTCATAATGTTGTAATATAAAGAGGGTCTACTTTACCCATTCAGAGTTGGTTGGACTCGCAGTACTCTGGGTGCAAACCAACAATCCTTAAAGGCAAGTTATTACTGTATAGATTCAGCCACTGCACCTCATGTACATATATACAGTACTGTAATATAGAGTTCTATGAATATCAGAAAAATTATGCATGCAAACATCATAAGTGTTAATTTAGCTGAATGTTATATATGATGTCTTCCTAATTAAATCGTGATGCAACGACATCAAAAAATATATATATACAGTATTATGAAAGTGAAATATTTACTTTAAACTTGAATACCTTTCTACATCATGATGTTAAAATTTCCCCTCGGCAAAACATTTTAAAAACTACTTTATGGGATGTTTTGGGTAATTTTCAGTATATCAGGATTTTGTACAATGGTAGAGGTAAGTAATGCAAGGATTAAACATATTTGTACTAAAGTTCAGCAGAATGTAAATTGCCAAAAATGTACATACTGTAGGTTGGCAAATCATGAATATGAAATTGGTGGATTAGGTGGTACAGTATTTACAGTACAGGTTGATTGAGCATATTAAAAGTGCACCAGATTGATTATGTTCTTATTGGTAGAATCAAAATAAGATCAAAAGTAATAAATTTTGAAGGAAATAAGTAAGAATTATCAGGTAAAAACAAAAAGATGTAAAAGGATACTTCAGCGCATTGCAATTAGAATGCTAAATGTTTCAGAAAACTATCACAATCATAGAGGATGTACAGTACATAAATCAGATGTATGTGAAGTAAGCAGAAGTATGTGGGAAAAGTAAAGTAACAGAAATATTCACCAGTAAATATATAGGGATCATCAATTATTTAGTGAAATGCAGTACTAAAGCTCTGGAAATTTTCGAGTTTCTCCCATTCTGTGATCAAAGGAAAACTTGCTAATATATTACCTATTTTGATGAGCATGTAAAATTATCTGTAATTACTTCTGAGATGGTTCATGTCATCAATGCACTACTTATATATTGATTGGCTGAACGATAAATTAATAGGTAAACATGCAATGTATCATCAGACAAAATAAAAGCTTTAACACCAATATCTTGTACTGGATATACTTGGGTAACATTCTGCCATAGATTATTTTTAATGTTTAGCTTATATGGCACAGTCAAGCCAAGAGCATCCAATACGAATGATGTGTGAAGCTGGCAATCAGTTACTTAGAACACATTATGAACAATATCAATATGATCACTGTGTATTAAGCTGTTGTTATTGAAAAAATACTGTAAAAACAAAATCCACGCTCAATATGTATACGATACAGATGACTGTAAGGTGTACAGAATACAGTACAGCAAAAAACCCATGGTAATTTGAAATAATAGTTGCTCTGGCCCTTACGAAATATGAGGGACACTTCTCAGGAGGGAAAAACAACAATGGTTCTTTTATGTCATGTGCCCAAATCAAAATTGAAACATTTCTAAGTACTACTGTAGAGTAACAAGATTTAGGTGCTTGGTCCAGGGCTTTCAGATATAATGGCTCAAACTCTGAGCAATGACGGAAAAACATGTGGGGGGGGGGGAGTTTGCAAGGTAGAACATTGATGTACACTCCAAGACTGACCAACGTAAAACTGACTGTGACCGACACGCAGGCAGGCGGTCGGTGGTCGAATCCCAATGTGACATGTGCATCATATACTGTATATTCAAAAAAGTCTCTCATATTTGAAAATTTTACCAAATATTACAAAAAAGTAATATACAGTACAGTACAGTATATCATAATATTTAGATATGCCTCTCATATTTTGAAGTTGTACCAAATACTAAAAAAAAATTAATATATATTTTGTAACAGCAAAACATTACGAATTGTGGGTGATTTTGAATTTAGACGGGTACAAATTATGTTTTTTTTACTGTATTGTATGCTGTTTCTCATAGTATTTAAAACAGGGTGGCACCTTCACCATCTTCTGCAAGCACTTTGATGGTGGTTTTTCCAAATGACTAGAATCAAAGAACACAACACAAATAACTACCAATATTTAATTCAACACACGGTCTGACTGTCTTCAAAATGAGGCAAGCTTTTATTGCTAGCACTATGAAAATCAGAATACTGTGTGTGGTGATAAAAAAAAATGTCAATACAAACTTATTATTTCATGAACTGTCTATACTAGATTGTTTAAGTAGGCATCCTATGGCCTTTTTTGTACTTGCCCCGGTTATCGCAAAGGATGCGTTCCTAAAAGTCACTGCGAATAATTAATTAGCGAATTAATGTAAATAAGTGGCGATTTATTCCAGCCGGCATCTTTCACCACATATTTTTTAATACACTCCTCATTATCCGAGGCTGTTAGGGACCAGGGTCACATGTACTGTACTGTAGTCACAGTAAATGCAAGGAATAAATAAAAATTATATTAATAAATAAAATAATAGAAAAAATAATGAAGTGCCAGTTGGCAATAGTTTTAACTACATGCTGGGAGACTGGAAAAGCTGAGGCTTTCCAACACTACACTAGCTCATAGCTTAGCTGGTAGTGGGAGGCCGAGATACCTGATGCTGCACACCCCTCCCACGATAACACACCAACTACCGTGGATGGAAGAAATGTTTGTTCTCTATGTTTTTGACCTTATGATAATAATTTATTTTATTTTTATTATTATTTTTTTGCACATTATGTATATCTACCCAAAAATACCAATTGAAAAATAAAAATAACAGAGCTTGGCCTAGTAGAGGGACAGTCCTTGGCAACATACCTAGTCCACACATATGTTTATTTTACACACATACACACCCATACTCTTTATATTTCTTATTTTATATTAACATATCTTTTTTATATACTGTACAGGTACACTTCATATGATGCAATAAAATAACTACTGTACAATACCATAAAAACAATGCAAAAAACACTGAGTGAGTAAGTGAGTAAACATATAAACTAGAATTTAACTTTGCCATATAAAAAATTCTCAAATGCTACATTTTATTTTCCACACTGTGGTTTGGAATTACATGTACGTATAGGCATAGGGCGAGTGTCCCTCACGTGTGAATTTTACCACACATGCTCCGTGTGAATGGTCCTTTTGAACTTTATTAATTTCTAAACCACGCAGGTCCTCACTCGGAAAAAAAAACACTCATAAGAAACGGGCCTTACAGCGGAATATGAGAGCTGTGGCTAGCCCGCGCAGTTTGAAATATTACTGTAGGGTTCCATACTTTCTCTTTGCAAATAAGCTGGGTATGCTTTCAAAATATCAGAGGGGTGTTAAAAGTAAATTGCAGATAAGTGAGGTTGCGAATAGTGAGATATTTCTGTACTAACCAGACTCAATGAAAATTTTGTATTTATTAAAGCAGTTTTGGAACAGTTTTTGCATATTTATTGGCCTCTGGAACCAAACTAATTACAGTATTTCCATTTAATTCAATTAAACTATATTTCACGATTTGATAATTTATGATATTTTGAGGTATCTAACTCACAAATTATCATGACTCCACTGTACAAACAAAGTATATCCTTCCCACTTAACTCATAAGTTAAATATGTCCATTCATCCTTTCAATAAACCAAGAGCACATGATATCGAGGATTTCATTTCTATGTGGCATGTCAATAGAATCAACTTTTATTTCTAAAGAACAAGGAGACTGATGTGTGAAATTAGGAAGCAGGAAAGGCACATCCTGTTCTTCATTTTGAGGAAATATTTCCTTTGGTGCACTTTCATTACTTCTAAATACAGAGTTCTTCTAGTTTAGAGTCATACATACCATTCATAATGGCCCAGAGATCATAAATTAAGGATTTTGAGAGTGGAAACTCATTTTTTGTCCAAGAAGAGGAACCAAGGACCTGGAAACCTTCTTACTTCTCTCTGTAGAGTTATAAATTGGCAGGAAGAGGTAAGTGTGAAATTCTTATATGAAAAAGTCGGTCTTGCAGGTCAGTCACTTCCTCAACTCATTCATAAAATTAAATCTATTACTTCAATCTTTCATTATAATTAACAAATGGCCCTCTGATATCAGAATGAAAAAAAAAAGAAAGAGAGGAGATATTAAGAGACTCTTGTGTTGGAAATACTCTGCACCATTTAACATTCTATGGTGACAACAGGAACAACATTTTTCCACAGTACCAAAGAATGGCAATCTTTCCCGCCTGAAGGGTGAATCATAGTGCACTCTTGTGGATGAAGCTTTAAACTTGGGAAAATATTAGACTAACTTCATACTTAAATGAATTCCTGCATCAAGCATCCTGCCTTAAATCTATAAAACAACTCTACAATATACAATTTAAGAAATAAAGTACTGCCATTGGGATTTTTATTTTTAATTCTTTTATAGATTATTTTCCTAAAATAGCGAATATGACGAATGTATAAATATCGGTAAGATCTTTTTTACTTATGCATATATGTAAATTTAGTAACATGAAAGACAAGTAAATTATTGATTAAAATATTTTAGAGGATAGTACTACATCAGTTTTAAATTTATTTACACCTAGTGACATTGATATTGCCATATTCTACACATTCAGAAAATGAAGTTCTACGGTCTGATTGCCAACTAATGACCAGAAATTCTGAAACAGCAATTGCATATACTTGCCAAATAAAATTCTAATGTGTAGAAACTTTCCCTGAACTTAGGAACCCACTGACCAAAAACTACTCATTTCCCAGAATGCCTTTTTTAAGTACACAGACAAACAATAATTACAAAACTCTTAATCTACATTGTCTTTAATGAATATTATTTACTTTGGAAACTAAATAATAATCATAAAGTAGTAAATCAAATTATATATTACTGTAATCAATAATTCCAAGTCTTAAATTCTTTCTACAATAATGAAACTCATTTGATTTTCATCTCTTGTTCATATTCATAAATTGTATTGTCTATGTACCTGAAAAACTATAATATTTTACATATGTACTTCATTCATTATATGTATCTGCCTTCAACAAATTTCTACTAAAATGCTGTTTCAGAATGAGTGATGCAAAACTGAGAGTGGTGCAAGAAAAAGCAACAGAGTTAGTGTCACAAGTGTGTTAGGCACTTGTCTTATTTCCTGGTTTTGTGTGTTTGGTCTACTAACGGCCTCCATACTAACCCCTTATTCTCCCACCGTTCCTTCTCGAAGCCCTTGTGAATGGACTGAGCTATCGAGGATTCCATCAGGTCCACGTATCGAACTACCATCGGTGCAAACGTCTCTCTGAGATGTTGGTGAAATCGTCCATTTTTTAGGTTGTCTGTATAAAGAAAAAATAATAAGAACTGAAGATTAATCGAGGCTACTGTATAGCCAACTACCTGAAACTCTATCAACACTTTTCACAAAAAAAAATCATTAAATTCCTATTCCTACCTGATGCTGCATCCATTTGATTTTTTTTATATGACTGACTCTAGGCAAAGAATATGAGGTGGTAAATGAGATTTGACAAAAAAGTTCTGAATGTGGTTTTGTGTGCTGTATAAGATAGAGAGTTGGAATGGAATGAAACAGCTTTGTGGAATAAGGATGTGGCAAAAAAATTTGACAAGAGTCAAACAAGTGCATTCAAGTTGATACGGTCCAATAAATTTGCATAATCTGTATTATCATCCACAAATATACCTGTACTGTACTGGCAGTAAAGGTTGCTCTGCCATCTTGAGGGATAAGCCTCATAGTAGACCAATATACAGTACAGTATATGGCAACAAATAATAGATTGACAAGTCGAACGCTTACCACAAATATTTCGATAAAGCATCTCGTGCAGGAATTTTAAACGAGAAACTGTATACAGGTACTGTATACCTCTGGCAACAAAGCCTCTGGAAATGAAGCATCTTTATTATGAGGTTCATTTCCCCCCTCCTATTTGCTTATAATTAAAAAAAAAAAAACTAATGGGAATTCAACAAAAATGCATCGCCACGGTTGTTTGTTTTGATTTCAGGCCAATCAGAACTAAGTGCACAACTTAAAACATAACACACATCGGCAGTCAGATTACTGGTAATGAACTTATAAAAGTTGTGTAAAAATTATTTTAATACCCCCTGTACTCTAATGTGACTTAGAAATAAAGATAATGTACTGTAATATGAAACAATAAAATGACAAAAAATTAGGAGTATGGGTGTGTATTGTGTGTGGGTGGTGAACGTATGTTTAGAGGTCGTGGGTGGTTTGTCAATAGTGCATCAGGTAACTCAAGCTGGTTAGGCCTATTTCAATCTAAACAAGTACAGCTCGCAATCATCTCTACTGTAAGTTTACTTTATCTTGTTCCCACTAATTGTCAAGTTAGATTTAGTTACATTTAAACTAAGCTTAAAATAATTATTTTCCCTTATAAAACCTGGGTCTAGATCACACACACACACACACACACACACAGAGTACTGTACAGTACAGTGCAGTGCAGTACAGCAATCACACACACTCTCAGCTTCATATCACCCAGAGGATAGAAGGAGCTATTTCTTGTACATAAAATGTATACTGTACTCTTGTATCTTATGATGTTCCTACTAATTTCATTGCCTGATTCACCTTCTTCTCACTTAAGTTCATTGTCGACATCCACACCCAGGTCCTTTACACATTCGGTTTCAATTAATGCAGTCTCTTCATCCTGTTGGGACCTGTGATTTGTCTCCTTACTGTTGGTGCAACCCAGGTGCATCCTTTTGCACTTCGTGACATTGAATCTTAGCAGCCATTTCTCTGACCATTCTTTAAGCTCATAGAGATCTTTCTGTAGCTCTTCACAGTCTGCTTGGTTGTCAATTTCCCTAAATAACTTGGCATCGTCCTCAAACATTTGTTTGGAGGAGTGTGTAGCTTCTGGCATATCATTTATGAAGCAAACAAACAACAACGAGCCCAATACACTGCCTTGTGGTACCCCGTTTGTCACGGGTACATATGATGATTTCGTACCATTTATCACCACACACCGTTTGGGGTCATGCAGAAAGTCTCCAATCCACACTAGGGCACTTCCCCAAATCTTGTACCCTTCCAGTTTAATTTTCAGCTTTTCATAGGGTATGCTGTCAAAGCCTTGGCAAAATCTAGGTATATATTGTCGATATTTCCGCCTTGTTCTAGAATTTGAGTCCAAACATCCAGTACCTTGAGTAATTGTGTTAAGCAGGATTGTCCTGGCATAAAACCGTGTTGGCAGTGCTTTACAATGTTGTTTCGTAGTATATGTACCATCATGGCATCTCTTACGATGCTCTCTAGTACTTTGCAGACTATGCTAGTCAGGGTCACTGGTCTATAATTATTCATGGAGGGACGATCACCCTTCCTGAATATATGACTCACATAAGCCATTTTCCAGTCATCGAGGACCTTTTGCTCATCCAGGCATTTGCAAAACATGATTTTAAGGGGGTCCGCAAGCTCATTACACAGTTCTCTCAACACTTTGGGGTGTACCCTATCAGGGCGAGGACTCTTGTGAATCTTTAGCTTTGACAGTTTGTTTCTTATAACCTCATCCGAAAACACAATGTGGGTCAGCACTGTGTCAAACCGTTTGGTTGACATTTTGTGGCAAAGTGAACATCCAAAAATGGATGTGACTAAGTTCTACCTATCACAATTCCAGAAAGATAAAACACAAAAAATATCTATGTGCTGTACACATACATACAGTATGTATCACCAACAAATGTGGAAAATTTTAAATCATTCAAGTGAATATGAAATTAGCTGATTATACAAAACTAGCGGCTTTGATGTGTGAAAGAAAAACAAGTAAAACTATATAAAGGTGACTAGTTACCACTAAGAACATAAACGTACAGAAGGGAAATGCAGAGAGGAAGAAGTCGTATAACTTATGGGTATTTATAGGCAGTGCAGCAAGTGTGTGCATACCAAGCATACTCATGTAGCTATTTATGAGCTTCTACAGACTTTGAATTTATTCAAGGGACTCTAGCGTGTGCAATGTACAGTACGGACCTCAGTGGTAAGGTACAGATGCAATAAATTTCCTGAAAGAAAACACAAACAATCTGCCCCTGCAGCACAACTGTGACCACATCATAATTGTTGGTGACTTGAACCTGCACCTCATTAAATGGGGTTTCAATAAGCTCCTCTAGTTTTAACCTAAAAGAATTTCACAGATTTCTTGCCCACATCTTCAGGTCTTCCTTTCACAATGTTGTGACTGAGGCTATTGTTAGATGTAAACCTCTTGGGTACAAGGGATCATCACACCAAAAGCTTATCCTTACAAACCTTGACATCTCAACAGGGCCAGTGGAGGAATTTATTTGTATTTTGTGGCTGTGGGATAGGATTGACTAACACTTACTTTGATCAAAGCTTACTGCCAGTAACTGGCATACTAACTCGATAGTGTTCAGTAATCAAGTGAGAGCCTTCACCAATTGCTTCCTGGATCTTCAGCTCGCAGATATTCTACATCAGCAGTATAGTATTTGATTAAACTACAATTTTAATCGACAAAGTAACTAACGTGAAACAATGACAATGGAGTGGAAATTACATGTAACTCTTGTTCATAATCTACATAAACGATCTAGATACTGGGATCAGCAGTGACATAAGCAAGTTTGCGAATGACACCAAAATAGGGCGGCAGATTGAATTAACGTTTATATATGGAAAATGAATAATACGTACAATTCATTAATGCCTGTACTATGTAGATTATTAAAACACACAAGAGGATAAGAGACGGCATTGTTGTCAGTGTTTACATCCATAATGTCAGTTATCCACCTGAAACTGAAGAAAATAAGACCCTGGTTGTTATTGTAATTAAATTAATGTAAAAAATATGTATGTTTTAATTAATGTTATTTAATGTACACTAGAAGTAATCACTGATATTAAAGAAAAAGTGAGACTGGTAGTGGAACGCCAATGTATACGTGCATACTCAAGGAAACATAGTCATTTATCTTAAGAATATGTACAAAAGATTCATTATTGTTTATTATTGAATATGTATTTGATTGAATTAATGTTTATATATGTGAAATAAACAATGCAATTCATCAATAATATGTAGAATATTAAAACACAACGAGGCGACAAGATGGCATTGTTTTCGTGAGTGACGATGGTTCTACATAAGAAACTGAAGAAAATAAGACCCTGGTTGTAGCTGCAGTGAACTTAATTTAAAAAACTGAATATCTGTATGTATGTTTTAAGTACAGTAATGTTATTTAATGTTAATAAATGGAACACTAGAAGTAACTAACCACTAATGGTAAAGAAATAAAGCGAGACGATTGGGAACGCCAACGTATGAACAGTAAGTGCGTACACGTGAAAACATCGTCATTTCTTAACATATGAATGTGAAAGCAACACTTATTTACTGTTCATATATGTTTTAAATAATATTTACGAAAGTAAAACTAAAATTCTATTCACCAATGGCGGTAAAGTCTAAAACATAAGGACAACCAATGAATATTGTGCGAGTTGTACTCAGATGAAATCATCCGGTTCAACTCTGGCTGAAGCTGTTACTGAACTTGAAGTTGATGTTGAGGCTGCTTATGATGCTGAATTTGATGGTGTAGCTGAAGTTGATGGTTTAGGCCTTCGAATAATAAAGCTATCGAAAGAACCTTGCACAGCTGCTTTCTTTTCTCATTACAGTATACATCTTTATATAGAGGTCATTTGCATTTATTTAAATTTTAATGCTTTGTTCTGTTAATGCATCCACTTCAGAAAATATGTTCATTGCTTGCTCCATATAATATCCACAGACCTCCCACTTTTTTCATATCGTTTTAACACATCTAGTTTCTCGGCTAAGCTTATACACTTTCTATTAGCTTTTGAAACAACACTATCATCACTTGCTCTCTTGCTCATTTTGAATAGGGATGCAAAAATGCTGTAAGAAACCTGAGAAAGTCTTTCTCCTGTTCCGTTTCCAGACACGTGAAAACAAAAGGCCCGCCAAGCTCCGATTGTTGTTTACAAGTCATTAGCAAGGCAGCTTCTTTGCGCAAGGCGCTCTTCATTTTTACATTAATTTTTTTTATAATACATATTGGGATTTAGCTATTATTTATATGAAAATGTAAATTTATTTTATTTTCATTATATTTTGGTCGTAAATACACACACACACACACACACACACACACACACATATATATATATATATATATATATATATATATATATATATATATATATATATATATATATATATATATATATATATATATATATATATATATATATATATATATATATATATATAAGTACATATATGTGTGTGTGTGTGTGTGTTTGCTTGTTTGTTTTGTTTTTGTATGTGTGCTTGTGTGTGCAAGTGAAATGGAAGTATTCTTCCATTCAAACATTCCTGTTTATGTCTCATCAGGTAGCAATATGAAGAAACATTAATAACTTCTAGGAGTCTATTAAATATACTTGCCATCTGTTCTTAGGTAGTCATTGAGTATCTGGAAGAGCGGGAAGGAGTCCCAGGTATCGGGTGGTTGTTCAGCCAAAACTTGATCCATATCTACAGCAAACAGGGACCAGAAGATCTCTGCATGTTCCACCAACAGGTCGCTGAACCATGCAAATGCCTGAAAACAATTTGCCCAGGCATTAAGTTTATGGGAGGTAGTTGAGAATAAAGATGTCAATAATTGGTGGTGAAACAGAGAAGTTGGTAAGACTAACAAGATTCATATCTGCAGATCAAAAAGTAAAAAAATATATAATAATTTTACATTTGTAGATATAACAATTTCAGATGTCAAGTTAAGAGAAAAGTTGTAATATATACAATCACTGACATGTTCAGATATGAATAAACGTAACATTACATTACAAAATGCAAAGGAGTGCTGCACAAAAGGGTAACAGTGATACAGCTATAACGTTTAAATGCTAACAAAAACCTTGTATAACAAATGCTTCTATAGTTTAAAGGTCAAACAAAACTCTTTTTCTCTGACCTAGTCTTAGTTAGTAGAGTAAAAGAAACACTAAATAAACCAGGGATCATAAATGTAAATGTGTACCAATAACAGTGATTTAAAACAAGGCATATCAAGATAGGTAACAATATACTGTGCCATATCACAGTACAGTATACTTGTGACTTCTGTTCAAGTAAATGATTACTATAAAGGAAGGAACACTGCCATGTAAATTCCTTTGGTGAAACTTGAAACAAACACCTCTCTCTCTTTCACTAATTGGTCTACTTTTCTTGTTCAACTATAATATCAATGACAAAATGAACGAATGAGGGTACAGTACAGTATATGGATAGAAGTGTTTCGACTTGTGAAGACCCATTTCTATACATACTGTATTTATAAACAATATTTTTAATTATTACTCATTTTCAATACCAACGGAAGGAACACGAAGCAATGTAAAATTTATTACCTGTATTTATATGTTGTGTCATACAAGTGGAAGTGCTAATACTGGTTACAATTTTACATAGTATTAAAAACCTGGGGTCATGATTCACAAGATTTCCATTTAGTACATATATCCACAAATGAAAGATTTTTCATATAGTGTAGTAGGAGTTCTTGAACTTTTATATAAACATTTGGCTTTCAAGAAAAAACAGTAAGTTTAGGAGCAAACTGATAAACTACCCTGTAGTCTTGTTATTGAGGAATCCAGTTGTGAAAATCTAGCAACTAAGACAAAGATGTAGTGCAGTACAGTATACAAGCACTCCTCAATTTAAGAAAGGGCTCTGTTCCTGAAAAAACATTTGTAAAACAATAATTTGTAAATAAAATGCGATTTTTCCATGAAGTTCCATCTATAATTGTAGATACAGTACCAGTATACAGTTTAAGAAAAAATCCACCCCAAAACTTACTTATGACAGCTAAGACCAATTTAAGGGAAACTAAAATTTGTATAGACATATCCCAATTTACAAGATGGTTATGTTCTTAAAAAAATTCCAGTAAATAAATTTTTCATTAAAAAAAATTTGATCCTCAACTGATCAGCTACTGCATCATCCTTTGTTTATATGACAAATGCTGCGGTCACAGATGCTTGAGGTATGACTGATGCCCCAGGGAGTCTTGGCTCCTGCCAGATGTGCTCAGTACTCTCTGTTTAATATTGATTTAATTTTGCTTCCACAGTTTCCTCAAAAAACACAAAAGGGATATAACTGAGTTAAACACTGGTAGAAGTTTATGAAAAGTGCTAAGCGTAGAGAAAGGGTGGGTGGGGGATTTTGCAAAAACATGGATCAAGGACAGTCTATGAACATAGTGCCTAGATAAAGTGCTATACAAATGGTTCAAGCAACGAAATGTGAGTAAATAGGCACATTTTGTTATGTATGTTAGTTAGCACTTGCACCAGTTAGCAAGCTAGGCTTCGGACTCATCTCAGCTGAGTGAGCTGACACTTCATTCCTTGTGCATTGCCAGCATTCTCCACACCTCCAAACATTTTTTCACCTCAAAACTCTCTTATAACTCTACTCCTTTAATATACAGTGATCCCTCGGTTAATGAGATGTCGGTTAACAATTTACCTTCCATAAGATTCTTAACTTCGGGTAACGAGCATTCCCCCGATTAACGAGCCGACTTCAACATGTTTTCGCTTGCATTTGGCGGTCCACCAGCTGTAGTATTAGTCCGCCAATACAGTAATCGGTTTTAGGGCTTAAATTCCTTACTATTTTAGGAAATATCAAGAAGTTTATACTATTCAATAATATTAAAAGTTTAATATTAACGTTTTTGGTCATTTTAACAATTATTGAACATAATTGAAGGTAAAGAAACTAGTTTCTGGCATGCCATCCAGCCTGTTAACACACCAGACAGGCGTTAGTCTCTCTCCGTTTTCAGTGGAGGTAACATCTTGCTTGAGACTCTCTTCAACTAAATGCTTTTTTTCTGTGTTTCCAAGCAAATTATTGGTCATTTTGAAATTTCTTTTACATATTGACAATATATAATGCAGTGCAGTGTTGATTTAAAGAAAATAATCTTGAATTACACCAAGAGAACTAAAATTTTATGGGTGAAATGGTGCCATGGGGTGACTTCTCTTCCACCCCAATGCCTTCTCTTCTCCCTTCTCCTCCACCCCCATTCTAATTCCCATCATCATCATCATCCAGGAGCCTTCTACATACACACCTCAAAATAAGTGTACTTTTCTACCTTTTTTGTTGAATTTAGGCAGTTTTCGGTGAGCTGGAACCAATTACCCAAAAACCCATTGAAACAATGGTTTCGGTTAACGAGTTTTTCGGTTAACGAGCAACCTGCTGGAACGGATTGTGCTCGTTAACCAAGAGACCACTGTATAGTAAATGACTTTACCTAAAATTAAAGAAAATGATAAGTGAAGGATGCTGTGATGACATATTCTCTCCAATCTGTCTAAAATTGTATTTATATAGCAGAGTATGGTTGTGTTTAGTAAAATATTAAAGGTTCTCTACAATCATAATATATTTCCTATTTCAAAATTTCTGCATTAAGATAAATAAATCAATTCATGTGCACTCAATTAGAACCTTCTAGATGTGTAGACACGCTTGTTGTTTACATACATTCCTGTATTTATGAAAATTATTTCTTTAAACATCACCCCAAATCATGAGTCATGTGTCTAAAAAAGACTTGCCAGCGCTTCATCATGCACACCCTTCATCAAGAAACGGCAAAAGAGTGTACATTAATTTTATGGTGAAATTAGAGAATATTAAATTACATGAGCATCAACTTCTTCTGTGAGGAGAATATGATGGATATACTTCTCAATAAATCATTCATTGCCACATCTTGTATACAGGTATTTCATTTATGCCATAAGGTTAGTAAATTTTAGTGTAAATATATGAATGTGCTGGCTAGCTGATGTGGGGTGGTAGAGGTGGGTAGTCAGGTGATGAACAGCCACGAGATTGAAGTTAAGCACACGCAGTAATGGTAATTCAATCGCTGCAAGCTGTTTAACACTCTTACGGTTTTCATACGCAGAATTGTGTAGATATAAATTATTGCTTTAGGGTTTTCAGATGCAAATTTGCTCATGAAGTTAAAAATTTAAATAAAATAATTTAACGTTTACATCTGAATACTAGACACGCAAGATGCACATTTGGCAATGTCAGCGTGATCTGGCAACTATGTAGACTACACTCCAAGGTCACCACACCAGTCACCCTTTTGTGTTTAAAGGACCCAGGATATAACGCTGACTTACATTTCTCTTGCATTTTCATAACAGTATTGTGAGAGTATTGAACCACGCCTCATGTTGCTGGCGAGGGTGCTGGTGTGGGAAGATGTAAAAAGTGCAAGGAGATTGCACCATATGGTGATAGTACAGTGCCTCTTGATGCCTCTCCTGAGTGAAATATTTATGTTTTCACAACTTTTCTTCTTCAACCATTTTATTCTAAATATGTACGCTTTATAACAAGATTAGGTTCACATTGCCAACACATGAAATATCGAAGGTATAAAGTGATGGAAAACATATTCATTAAGCTTAAACAGAATGTGTTCTACTCGCGTTTATGTAAAGAACTATGTCTTTTATCGTGATAACTTATATAAAAGTGTTTGTAGATAATTTATTTACAATGTTAATGCAACAAATCCCACCTTTTTATCTCAAATATCAAGCTTGCTATGAATCATTACGTAGAATTATCTCTCGTGAGGCGCAGAGTGGGCTAGATGAGGAAGAGGTCATGTTCAAGGATGAGATGGTGTATATAATCAGAGCTGGGTTAAAGGGGGATGTACACACTGAGGATTATGAAGAAATGCGTAGTGGAAAAGGAAGGGGAAAGAATACTTGAGCTTGGGGATAATGTGCACTGATTATGGTTGTATGCAACACACTGTTTAAGAAGAGGACAAGTAAGCTGATTACACTTGAGTCAGGTGGCAGAAAAATCCAGATTGACTACCTACACAGAGAGTTCCATCTCTCATAATTTTTAACTTTTTGTGGACTTGCATCATTAGTAACCTAGTTATGCACTAAAAGACCTAAGGTGTTGAAGTGCATTAATAAAATTATAATGTTGGACACTTGTTTGGAAATCAGATAGGAAGTTTGTTGGGGATGTGAAGGTTATAAGAATGTGCCTTATATAATACTGCTTGTGACATGTTACTTAAAAGGTTCTGGGAAATAAAGACAGTATGTGTTCCAAGAAGGAGAGTTTAGAAATTGAAGGAGTAATACATAAGAGAAGCCTTTTATGTTGACTTAAGAATATTGGAATCAGCCTGCAGCGTGAGGGGTAGTGTATTGAGAAGCTGGGCCAAAATAAAGGATGTTTTGCTAAGTGCAGCTGACAATATGTGTGGATGGACAAAAGGCCCAGCCAGGCAAGCAGTAATATGGTGGTGGAATGATGACGTGGACTGAAAGATAAAGGAGAAAAGGTTGTTTGAGGTCTGGAAGATGGGTGGTGACAAGGAGGAGTACCTGGAAGCCAAGTGCAGGGATAGAAGAGAGATTTACAGGGCTAAAAAGCATGAACAGGACACATTCATAGATACGCTGAACAGTACCTGTACAGATACAAGAGACAAGGTACTCAGAATAGCAGTGCAACTAATGGGTAGACACATGGGCATTGTTCGTAAAGAGTTCTTGTGAAATGACTATGGTAATATGGTTATTGATAATGAGGAAATCAAGGATGCCTGGAGAAAATACTAAAGTCGACGACTGAAAGAGGAGAACAAATGGAAAAGGGTCAGCCTAGGAGCAGTAAAGCCAGTGCAGGGACCATGACCAAGGATTGAAAGAGAATGGGTGAAGAAAGCAACTGACATAATTAATGAAAAGGCAGCTGGAAGCTCGGGAATAGTTGCAAAAATGCTGAAAGCCTCAGACAACATAGGTGTGTAAATAGTGAGCAAGTTGTTTAATCAGGGGCAGATCAAGGAAGTTTTTTAGAATGTTTAAAAACAAATTATTTTCTGCAATAGTACTTGAGTATCTACAACACTTTCTAAGTCCTTTATTTAAATTTTAATAATCAAAGTTAATTACACTTCATATACAAAAGTATTTCTAGTTATAGTTAAGAAATACTAGCATAAAACTATTAAGCTGCATAACATGCATCACGGTTACTTCTTAATAAATAATTTTACTGTACAGTATAACCATATCTGTGTTAAGTACCATAGTTAACAATCTACACAATGCACTGCCACATGAGTTTTAGCTCCGTATTAGTCTAGATGATTGACTAGTGAGGAGAATCGTTAGGAAAAACGAAAATTCTGAAAATTTGTTTCTTACCTCTCAAACATCAAAAAAGGTTCCAGGAATTACTATGTTCCTAATTTTGCTTTCCCATTTTTTTATTCCATCTTGAACATGAACCAAAGTCAATTGGCTATCTCCAGCTGCAAATATCAGTTGTTTACATAAGCGACTGTAAGGCGAATGTCTCACTGACATTAACACTTCTGTCTATATATAGGTTATATAGGTATCCTTCATTTGACATTCATTCACTTGGCGATATACAATTCTTAACACCTTTTTTGTTTAACAATTGGTCAAAATTTGGTTTAGCAATGTTCGACTTACAGTACTGGGAAAAATTTGTGAGAAAAGTCAGAAAAACTGGAGATTCTGTGCTTCAAGTGCATATCATTACAATACTCTAAGGTAGCTTAGAAATAAATAAAATATAATATAAAACTACAAAATATTAAAAATGAAGAGCATGGTGGTGTACATGTGGGAAGTGAATTTGTGTACAGTATTGAGGCAGTGAGATGTAACTGTAACCAGCCGCACTCTCCCTCCCCCTATATGATGTCACGGCATATAAGAAACAGCTACAAGTTTCTTCAGCTTGGTGACTGCCTGGCTTATCTGTATCACGTGTATACTGTACCAGTAAATGTGAGGAATAAATAAAATAATTATAAATCAAATAAAAGAAAAATTACTGTGATGGCATTTGGCAATTACTTCATGGGACATGAGACAGAGAACAGCCGAGAGATCCCTTATGCCTCTCTTCACTCCTCCCCTCTGTCTCTGTCACAAATGGCACACTTACCCCCATGGACATAATTTTTTTTTTACTATCTTTATGTTTTTGACCCTATGATAATCTTTTTTTTCTGCATATTCTGTATGAAAAATTGTGTATGCATGTAACATAGTAAAAGAAAATAAATAAAGATATATATATCAACTCAAAATTATGAGTTGAAAAATAAAAATGACAAAGCTCCCACCACCACCACCACCACTACTACCCCCCCACCACCACCCTGACGCTGCACCTCCCTCCCTCTCCACTCCTATGATTCCTGGGGACATAATTAATTTTCATTACCGGGATAGGCTGTTGTTAAATAACACTTTACCAGGGTTGTTATTGTTGTTAAGTAACACCTTGCCAGGGTTGTTGTTGTTAAATAACACTTGACCAGAATTGTTAAATAACACAAGTGTTTTGAAAAATAGGTGAACAGATCACCCAGTCAGTAAACACACATAGGGAGCAGTAAAGGAAGATTAATCCAGTCTGCTGTGAACGGCAAGTAAGAGGAGCAAATATACTGTATACGTATAGCTAAAAGAACTCTCCCAAGGGCATTGTACAAGCAAAGGCTCGAATGGAAATACCAGAAGCTAATTAACTCATACACTGGAACTCTACCCTGAAAATTTCAAACCTGCACAATATACAGTACCTGTAAATATAGCTCATTGCAAAAAAATTCTTCATAGAGTGAGATTCAGACCACAGGAAAGTAAGACCCTAGGGCATATAATCCTACCAAGATCCCCCTCCATATGTCAACTGAATGGCTGGAGGAGAGAGGATCTGATCATACCAGTGCCTGAATCTAACACTCTTTCCATGATACCCTGGAGTTTATCATGTATATAGTTTCAAAACAATCTTCCACAAAATGAGTAATTACTTCAAAGAGTTTCATAATGCCTCTCTTAGGGCAAATGAAGGTAAGAATGTTTCCGATCTCTTCAACATACTTCTACAACCTTATCCTAAGCACAACCTTCCCCACAGCAATATCTGCTGGAAGGAAACAGTCACAAGTGGCAAACCTCAGAACACCTTGGTTGGGAACTAGCTTAAAAAGTACCAACAGACAGGCTTGTCACCCCTCCAAATAGCAACACTCCATGGGCAGATGAAGACAAGTTATGGCATGCATTAAGGGCAAAGCAATTCAAACAACAACAAACTCAGATCCCTACCCTTGACACAGTAATGTGGAGAGCTGACTTATGCCCTGGGGTGACATAGGTCTTACCCAATTGAATTATATGAAAAATATGTAGTTTAGTCATAATCTTAACGATCAAATTCCACATCAGCAGAAATGTATATCCTGCTCAAGATGTCCACTCTTACTCATAATGTAGTGAATTATGCAATGTCACACAATCATGAGGGCGAAGAAATGGGTGGCATGGGTGGGGGGGTTGCACCCCCCCCCCAAGCTTCCCAAGGGAAGGCTTCCAAATATGTCCGCATTAATCTTCATATACACGATAAAAACTGTTGCAAACTATAAATGATAAAAATAATTTAATAAGTTTTGAGCTAGTTTCTGATATATAATTATATCCCTATATTGTCATGAAGTATCATAATCGTATTTTAGCATAAACGGGTTACTGAGTGAGGAGGACGTGGTCCAGATGCGAACTTTACTCCCCTCAAGGAAAAAGAAATGATTCCCCTGCAAAGAAAACAGGCAATATGACCCTAGTGATCCTAAGTGCATTATCTGTAATAGTGGTGCCTTAGAGTAAGCCTGCTGTGCATGAGAGTGGCACTGTAAATGAAGAACTATAACTCAGACTTAATAGGTAACAAGATAACAAGCCCAATGACTTTCACTGAATGACCCAATCCAGCATCAGTCAGCTGCCAGGCCCCCTGAAAAGTTCCTCTGTTTCTTCATATAAAACACTAAACAGTAAATGATTACCTCACAAAATAGAATATAAATGAAGTCTTGATTCCTACCAAGGCAGCCAGTGTACCAACATCCAAATGGAATATTATTTTTTTTATTTTGGACCACACCAGAGTACAGTATCCCCTGCTGGGCTTAGAAATGACAACCTCATATGAAATGATTAGGGCTGAGATACACACTGTTAAGTAGGAATATCCCTGGATTGGGTGACTTGGTGCTGGATTGTGTGGTCCTACATGCCAACATGCCAGCTCAACTCAAACTGAGTCACTAGACAATTGCAAAAACTCTTCTAACATGATAATACAGCATCTCTGGCTAATACTAATACTTAGGATTGTGTGACTACTATATCTAAATCTTGCACAAAGTGCTTAACCCTTAAAGGGCGGGTATATTTATGTGCTGTCAAGCCCAGCATGGGTTATATTTCACTACATAGAAAATGGAGCAAATCGCTTGAGATTATGTTGTTCAAATGCACGTACAATGTGCCCTAATTGAGATTTTTTTTTTGCATCATTTGAAAGTTCAATCTTTTTTATACAAATTCACATTTAGTCAATAAATACAAGAAACAATAATTTCTTGGGGAAATCGCAAGCTGAACTGGGAGTACATGTTTATCCAGCTCTGGAACGAGCCGCCAGTGTCGTCATAGTAACCAGACAACACCACAATCATGAGTGCACCCAAACAACGGCACAGAAAACCTAAACATCATATGATGTCTGCCGCCCTTTATGCGTTTTCCTCTCAAACAACATATGATGTCCGCCACCCTTTAAGGGTTAAAGGGATGAGGGGTTGCACTTAATTCTTAACCGAGATGAAAGTGATCAGGAAGACACTCGTTAGGTTTGCACAAGTACTGTACCTGGAACTGAGGGTTGACCTGATGAAATAGCAGTTTTTAACCAAGCCAATGTGGGTTGTGGGGCACACAAGTAGTGTGGCAGCAAGCATCATTACCCTTTAGACTTAAATGGCAGCTGACATCTTGATGACCCATTTTGTAAGGTTTAGGGTTGTGATGGGAAGGTTTGAACTAGTCAATTAGTTCCATCACCATTATCAAGAGATGGTAGTTTACAACCCATAGACTATGACTGGTAATACAGTACAACAGTTCCCTGAGCCAGGCTTTAGGTTATAAATTCATGTTTTTTGTTAGGTTATAATTTTTTTTTTTTCCACAGAACACTATACGTTGATAAGCCATGGTGTTTTTGATGATGCCAGCTGACTACCAGCATGCATCTGTCATCCAGGTGTTTGTCCGATATACTCGCTAGAATGGCATTTTATTCACATCTTTAGAAAATATCACAACGACAGAAAATAGTGCATTCCAGCTTAATCATGCAGTCCAAGAAAGCTACATAAAAAAACCAGACAGAAGCCAAACATTTACTTACTTTATCCTGTGAACACACAAAAGAGAGAGGAGAGAGACACATGTTAGAAGGCACGAAGAGGAAGCTAGAACTGAGGCACATAGATTTACTGATGCTCACCTCAAGACAATGCACGGAAGCCCAACACAAGACACTTGCTCTCACACTGATATTAATGAGATCAAATAATGATTCAAATTGTATCTTTGTTTAATATAATAAGTAAATTAATTCATTTACTAACTTTTGGTAAAAGGGAATTGTCTTATATACTGCATTATTTTCTACAATATATTCTACATTGGCAATCACATATACTGTAATAATATATCAAATCCTATAAGCATTATCAGTAATGCACAGAAATTAAAAGAATATGCAAAGTGCATCATAAATATGTACAAAATTTTGCTATATATAAAAAAAAATGTGTTGAAGCCTCCATAAGTTATCAATGACATTGCTTAAAAATTAAAAAGATCATTACTTAATTAACAGCTTCCTTGTTTGGGTAACTGAAAGTGATTTTAATGAGTACTGTGATATAATATTATCTTAGGATTTATTTTCTTCTAAATATTAGAGTACTTAAAATGATACTATATACTGAACAATAGTTGTCTACACACTATGAAAATTTACTCTATTGAGAGTGCATCTGTGCATCTTCCTGATTGATATTAAATCAGAAAGATTAAAAGATCTATTTAACATAAGCAACTATTTTAATAATTAATGTAGTAAACAAAATCTATGAAAACATTTCGTGCCAAAATTGCAAAAAATTGCAAGCAAATAAAAGGAATAATTTAAGTTTTTAAAGTATATTAGCTTAATTACATAACTGAGAATTAAAAGTTAACCCTTAAACCAGTCTACAAAAATAAGTGCAACACAGAAAGCATAGTGCTAGCTTTATTAGATAAAAATCTTTAAGCCTTAGAAAAAATGTAGTTTACTTCAGTGCTTTTAAGCAAGCAAATAAAAACAAAAAATAATATATAAATAAAGAAACCAAAAAATAAATAATATTTGCACTTGGGTGGTTCAACGAGTGTATATGAAATATATCAAAATCAATATCTGGATGAATTGAATGAAATGGCTTTTAAGTGCACAACAAAGACATTAAAGGAACCTTGAAGTGAATCCACCACTGTGCTAAATAATTAATACCACTGCCTACTAAACACTCACCGATCTGAAAGCCTACAAACCAGAGAGAGAGCAGAGGAGGAGTACATTGAAACATTAGTACACATGAATACACATAACATACATATGCACAGGTACATGGCTGTAAACGTTATCCAAAACTGAGCTCGACACAACTTCTAGATAACATTCAGGTCAACATACCTTCAGTCGAACTAGAGACATACGAATATAGCCAGAATAAAAATAATGTACTGTTAATTGAGAGACTTCTGAGAATATATGTGTGAGTGTTTTTGTCCAATAAGGACATACAGTTGCTGCTGAGCTGTCAATGTGACTACAGTACTCTAGAATAAAAGAAACAATCCTCAAAACTTAATAATGATTCCCTTGCATCGAAAAGATACTTCTTTTAAAACAGAAAAGAGCTCTCACATAAAGAACATCTTTTCTAGCCTGCATAAATGACATGATTAAAAAGAAGTGAGATTAAAATAAGGATAAGAATAATATGATAAGTGTCCTACACAAAACCCAATAAATCACTGGCAACAGTAGAAGAAGAAACTAATTATTATCAAGGACTATCTAGCTGTCAGTAGTCATTGAAAATTGTGGCTGGTTACAAATTTTTTTTTTTTTTTTTTTTAATTTCTGATACCTGTAGTACATAGGTTTTCAGTTTGTATCGCCCAATAGAGATCTACATCCCGAGATTTTAATATTCTATGCAGTTTTCATGCAGAATAAAATAGCAATCCTCAGGCAAAATTAATGCCCTACAGACCTTACAATCTTTGTAACTAATTGAGCAAATATACTCAACAAATAATGCTATGTGCATAACTCTGTCCACAGCCAGATGAGGAATTAATAGCTTACTTTTCTGTAAAAATGTCTGAAACATTTAACCACAGAAACAACATAACCTGGCATCAAAGTTAACTTTTTAGTGGAGACAAACTTGGGGTCTCAGCTTTTTTATAATTCTCATATAGATGGTTGCTGTGCATTCTACTAGTCATTAAGTGACAAGTTCCTAAATGAGATGAAATTCATCCTTAGATTTGTAAGAACCAAATAAAATTGAAATAAAGACTTAATATGCTAATAATAAGTCAAGTTAATCCAGGGCATTAAATTTTTATAATAACTTTATCAAATCAAAATTTGCACTAGGTTAAGAGCATACATTATCAGTTAAAATGAACAGGAATCAGACATCAATGGTTATCATATACTTGTGTCTGAAGAAGCAATGATTAATGATTTAATCTATAAACAGAAATTTATGTTAAAGACTGAGTTTATCATGCCTTAATTTATTTTTTCTTCAAAATATGTCTAATGCCAATAGTTTATAAAAGAATAATTACTTAACATTAATGATACTTTCATATTCATATCATTGGTATCGTAAACAAAAAATCTTAAAAATGGAAATATCCAAAAAAATAAAAAATGCTTTACACACTACACTTCATCATAAACATACTGAAGAATATAATTCATCTGTTTTAAACTTCAATCCTATTCTCACAGAAATTTAAACACCAAAAATGAGGCAACTCATATTTGTCATAGTGAATGAGTCATATGAGGTATGTATGGAGGGATCACAACCTACCTCTGCATGGTGTTCCTCATTCTGCTGCAAGAGGTCAACACACAACTCAGCCAGGTGAATGAGGTCATCCAACTTCCTGCCAGCAGACACTGCATTCTCACCACTAAGGTCCTCTGTAGCCATAACAAATACTTGATAATGATCCAGGTTGGATCAGCATGTAGCCTGACCTAACAATATTCTAAATTTCTTTATGAAGATAAATTATTACTGAAGGAGAATCAGCTCAACTTATAATGTCATTTATAAATTATTCAAGATTAATTTGAAATACAGACACCATGTACAAGTACTGTACTATATTTCTTTAAAATTTATTATTCAACAATCTCAATTTATTAACATTTTATGACAAAACATACATTAAAGGATAGCAAAACTTATCATTACGGTAAATACATTTCATGTTTTCTACTTCTGTATTACAAAGGACGTCTGTTTACCAAAACCATGAAAGGACTTTTTCAAAATGCAAAGGTACATAACAATAGCACTGTACGACAATTAGAATCCAAGGAAAAGATTAATTATAATGACTTGGGGTCGCACTGGATACACAACATCACTAGATGGGAGTGCACTGGAAAATACTTGGGAACTCGTGCTCTACGCACTTCAGTGTTAGTGGAAATGGTGGTCCTTCCACCCAACACTACCTTCATTTAACTGTACTGTACAGTAGTTCCCAATTAGTTTTACTCATACCCCAAAACAAATCTGACAGCAAAACTCATTACCCCGACTGAAAGTTTGTCAACTGTTTATTTCTATACTATTTTTGGTGTAGTGTTCAGCACATGAACCAGATGCGGTTCCGCGCGGGAGGAGTTAGGCAAGAGGTACCAACCCTGCTGTGTCCAGGACATGTCCGACACATGAATGACCAGTGGTTGTGTATGGAATTAACCCCAACATCCCGGTTGACATTCCGGAATGTCCATCTAGGGCACCCGGTTGACGTTCCGGAACGAGCTTTCAGCGCCATTGTTTGAATGCCCAGCGCGGGTTATAAGGTTCCAGCATGACTATTTGGTGGTCACGTCACATGCAGGGTAGCTGCGGTTAGTATGCATTAGCCCGTTGCTAGAGAGTTGTCTCTCAACCTCTCACGCTAAAAGTAGTGTACAGTAGTTGTGTTGTAGTGTAATATTACTGGAAAATAATGCTATAATTATGTTATAAATGTATTTATTTGTGGAATTATTATTCCGATAATTATTTATATGCATTACTTGCTCTCCCAAACACAAAGACAGCCTGACAGACTGCGTGTGTGTAGCCGAGCACTTTTTATGAATTATTTATATGAAATAAGTATTATGATCAGTAAATATACAGTATGCATTACTGGCCATCCCAAACACAAAGGCATGCAGAAAACGGCCGCTAAGTGCGTAGTGACCACGAGACTAATCTCCCTCAGCATTGCAGCCCCAGAGAAGTTTCTAGAGGGTCAATATATATATACAGTCGAGTCTGGATTTATGCGGTTTTGGTCACGTTTTGTCATTTACGCGGTGCCTTGCCAGAATTGCAATGGTTGATTTACGCCAAATTTGGTCATTTACGCGGGAAGCGGCGCGGGCAGGGTGCTACAAAGTCCACAAGTCATCAAAACATTACCGAGTTCTTCACCCACCACAGCCAGCCCAAGTCAGTGATAGTGATAGTGAGGATATGGACTTTGAGGGGTTTGACAAAGAGGCCCTGCAACCTCTGTGGTGGATAGTGATAAAATTGATACAAGTGATACAGGTGAGGGCCAATAATCTGCCCTCTGCCTCGGAACCAACCCCCCATCCCCGTGTGCCCAGCCATCTTTTCTACTAATGTAAGTGTTAAAAACCCTAATATTATTGATATTTCTCTTAATTATTAATTGTGTGCATACCATCATAAAATTAAGATGTTATTTTGACTACAAGGACGCTTTGTGTCGGAAAAAGTGGAGTTTTGGGAGTCGGCCCAGTCTCTATTTCAATTAATCCCATATGTTCTGTTATTTCAATTACGCTGCTTTCGTTTATGAAGTTCACGGGTTCAACTGACCGCATAAATGAAGACCCCAACTGTATATATATATTTTTTTATTGTTTTATCATTTAAAACGAATAAAAATCATTTTTGGAAAAGTTGATTTTTATTGATTTACCCCACGTGGGGGGTATTGCCAGCGGCACCCTAGTTAAGAAGCAGGAATAATCTGGCTATATCTCCTGGGCTATCGTTACCCTCAAAAATGTCAAATTACCACTTTGGGGATAATTTCACCCTAATTGGGAACCACTAATTTTTGTTCAATCCAGAAAGCGATGTCTAGCTTAATACCTAGGTATGTAAATGCCTAGTTACACTCGCCAGGCCAACATGCAAGCAATTATAACATCTAATAATTACTTAAATATGTAATATTAGGAGGACATGTCACTACCTGGCATTTAATTGCAATTCTCAAAACCCCCTCCCGCACCCTCCATCACACACATTGCTACCGTCATCTTCTTGCCTGGCGAATCAGCTGTAAATACGCGCAAGGAAAGCTCCGCTAATTTGTGTTGTAATAGCTGAAATATTATGTGCCACGAGGATTTTATTTTTGGTATTTATACATCTTAGCATAGTCAGGAAATCGATTGACTTTTATTTTGATTATGTCTCTCAGATACTGTATTGTGTTTGGGGCAATTTTTTTATACGGTCTGGTCAAGCATGTCGACCACAGCTCATCTTTTATCTCTAGGAAGACAGTCGATCTTTAGTGACTAATTTCCTCTGCTTTCAAGTCACTTTGTGAATGACGTTGTTTTATGCCCTTCTGGGCTCGTTTTCACTGAAAGAATGTATGTATAGATATGTATACTGTATAAAAAAAATTTCTTTGTCCAAATTATATGTGGCCATCCCTCTCCCTCTTCTCATTTTCTTTTGAAAAAACTTTTCGGGCTTCCACCCTGGGTTTTCTGATTACTCTCAGCATGCAGGCCAGAGTTAAGTCTTCATAGCTCTATTTTATTAATGTCCTCAGTAGCGGGTTTAGCCTATCCAGGCGAACTTTACCGAGCTGCTAGTCTTGGTGATCCTTCCGGACGCTGACCTTCCGGTCTTACTAGCAATCTAGAGTTATGTTGTACTCTTGGCATTCAGCACTAATATGCAGGAAATGGAACTGCTTGGAACCCAGCTCTATTAGAACATTATAATGAACGCTTAAAGCAGTTTTACACAACATTCTGTTATCATGGAATCCATATTCATAAACAAACATACAGAATGAGAAACAAATACAAACTTTTACAACATGCATAAAAGTATCCAAAGAAAAATATACACATAAAAATGCACAATTACGAAACTACCATAGTCTAAAACATTACAGCATTAAACAATATGGTCATAAAAGGCAGTACCCTGTACATCAATTTACTACATTAGTCAAATCTCAACTATCCATGCTTAATGGGTCACAAACATATCACTGTAACTAGACTACAATATGTTTACCTTGAAGGGTAGTTTCTCCACCTATGGATCAAAAACACGAAATTATTATTTTTTTCATTCAAAAGCTTTCATAAATTCTTATCATATACTAATTTCTTATGAGCATTAACAAAGATTGTGAATACAGTGATAGTGTACTAAGATTTATATTAAGCTCAGAAAATGACTCTCAAATTGACTTAATATCAAAACACCTTATTGTGATTTAATATGAGATGACGGGTAGTGCGTATGGTGGGGGGGTGAGGGAGGGTTCCAGAATTGCAATTAAATGCCAGGTAGCGACCTTCATGTAGCTTTCTCATGTATCACTTTCAAGAATCTTTACAAGTTAAAGGTTTGAAACAGACAAAATGATGACAATCTATATTCAATTTTGCAAGAGACAAAAATTTAATTTAATCCTAATCCAGTAAAAGTCCAAAAATCCGGATGCCAGAAATCCGGACTTTTCAAAAACGATTTTTTTTTAGCGCATTTGTGTGCATGTGCGCATGCGTGAGCGCCACAGCTGCACAGCGATTATCAAGCGACCACGTTGTCGCCACTTTAAAATGGGCAATCAAACTGTGACAACATACCGTATATACTCGCCTATAACCCTCCTCGTTATCAGTCGACCCTGATTTTTGACCAAGAAATCGTTAATTTGATATTCCTCGTTTATAGTTCCACCCACGTTTTGAGGGTAATGGAACAACAAAACCACTAAAAACACTCTACGCCCTATAAACTGAGGCTCGCTGCATGAAACACAAGTGCTGAAGGCAAATTGTTTACCATTTATTATTACAGACTCTTACACCTGAAACGCCGGTAGTTTCAACAAAAATATTGTATGTTTCCATTTAAGTATTTATTCAAGTCAATTAGAGGAATATTATTAATACAACAGTTTTAAACTAAACCATTCGAAGCTATTACGGTAACATCTTTTGAACGAAAAGAAAGCGAAAAGTCATTGTTTTCGCTCATGATTTTATCCCACTTTCCACTGTAATACATTATGTAATTTCAGGAAAAATATTACATTTCCGTGAATGTATTATATCAAGCACAGTATGAATAGAATATCATTGTAATATATCAGAATTTGAACTGAAAACTATTAAAAAACGAGTAACATCTCAAGAACATCGGAAGCTTAGGTAAAGTCTTTTGTTTTCGCTATGTATTTTATCCTATTTTACATTGAAATACGCCACGTTTCCACAAAACTACTATTTATCTCCGAGAATATATTCATTCAGGTGCAGTTTAGGTAAAATAGACGGAGTGATTAAAGCAGTTTTTAACTGAAAACGATTCGAAAAAACACACTGCCTCTAGCCCTGTTCAAAGAGATGGGAGAAGCTGTTTGGTGCTGCAGACGATGACAAGGAAAATGATTTTGATGGATTTTAATGAAAATATTCAGAAATATGGTATCGTAGTATTTATTCAAGTCAATAGGATAGAATATTATTGTAATACAACAGTTTTCGAACTGAAAACCATTCAAAAGCGACAGGTAACATCTTTTAACCAAAGAAAGCTAAAGTCATTGTTTTTACTATTTTATCCCACTTACTGTAATACGACGCTCAGCAAAAAATTACATTTCCGTGAATGCATTATATCAAGCACAGTATGAATAGAATACCATTGTAATATAACAATATTTTGAGTCCTACTCTTTCCATTTACAGAGTACTGCAAGCCCATAATAATGGCTCCTAAAGTAGATAAACTTCGCTTGTGAAGAGAAAGAAGAACACATTGAAATTGAGTGACAAACTTGAAATAATTAAGAACTAAGAACGTGGTGTGAATACTGTTCTAATGGAAACATACGACATTGTTAAGTCTACAATTTATGATATATAAAAGGCAAAGAATAAAATTTAGAATTCACAGCTTTTTCATTAAAACTGCTCGTTTTGATAAATGAAGCATGCTATATTTGCAAATGAATAAACTATCAAAATGTACCTGTTCATTTCTTCTTTATTCTTCATTAAATTTGAATTTTAAAAGTACTGCCTGAGAATCCGGAAAATCCGAAAATCCGGACCGACCCAATCCCCAAGCAGTCCGGATTTTTGGACTTCTACTGTATCATGATAATGAACTAATTCAGATGTGCAGTGCTAAAAGTCACAGTAAGCAACCATTCTCTAAATGGTTCGACAATTTTTCCTTTTCACTGAATAATTAGCAAACTGAATAGAAAATCTTATCAACATTACTGAATATCTGTAGATAACATAACTCTTCAGGTAGTGTATGACCTGTAGAGAACATAACTCTTCAGGCAGTGTATGACCTGTAGAGAACATAACTCTTCAGGTAGTGTATGACCTGTAGAGAACATAACTCTTCAGGTAGTGTATGACCTGTAGAGAACATAACTCTTCAGGTAGTGTATGACCTGTAGATAACATAACTCTTCTGGTAGTGTATTACCTGTAGATAACATAACTCTTCAGGTAGTGTATGACCTGTAGATAACATAACTCTTCAGGTAGTGTATGACCTGTAGATAACATAACTCTTCAGGTAGTGTATGACCTGTAGATAACATAACTCTTCAGGTAGTGTATGACCTGTAGATAACATAACTCTTCAGGTAGTGTATGACCTGTAGATAACAGAACTCTTCAGGTAGTGTATGACCTGTAGAGAACAGAACTCTTCAGGTAGTGTATGACCTGTAGATAACAGAACTCTTCAGGTAGTGTATTACCTGTAGATAACAGAACTCTTCAGGTAATGTATGACCTGTAGATAACATAACTCTTCAGGTAGTGTATGACCTGTAGATAACATAACTCTTCAGGTAGTGTATGACCTGTAGATAACATAACCTCCCCAAGTAGTGTGAGGGTGATTAATCATCAGTTTATGTACAGGAAAAAAATGCTAAAATTGCGATTGGTCTTGGTCTGGGCCTCAATCTCGTTTAACTTGTAAGTGTCTAAGTCCAGGATGATAGGTCCTGACCTCAGATAGTTGGTCTCAGTTTCAGTCTTGGTGGTCTAGGCTGTTACTGTTAGAAAGTTTGTGCACTAGCACTAACCAATCTAATTCTATGGAGAACCAAGAAAACCAAAATATCTGTTACATGTAGTGTTTATTGTTTTGGAAAAATTCATTACAATAAAATGTTTGAAATCTATAAAAAAATGTAAAAAGTTCCTCATAAGACCACAACATTCTTGCGTTTTCTCCAAGCTACAGGCTCAACGGATGAGAGTCTAGTACGAGGGTAAGACAAAAACCACCAAGGACAAAACCTCGACAAACTAAACCTAACCTAACCTAAGGGGATTTTGTCCGGACCCCGGTCTAGTACAGTACTGGATACAGATTACTGCTCAACCAATGTCTTCACATCTTTTCAGTTTAAAAAATTCTCTGCATATGTATGTGAGTACAGTACCTGCTGAGCAGTGTCACACATATGAAAGAATGTAATTATGGATTCCTCGAGGCCAAAATTGACATTTAATAATGTTGTATTTCATTCTGTTTCTGATTTTGGGACCCAAATATGGTAAAAAATAAGATTCAAATCATGCCACTCTTTCCTAAATATACAGTTATTCAAGATTATCATTGTACTCCTATGAAACAATAAGAAGCCTGTAGCTTCCACACCATCAGTGGTCAGGAAAATTGATTTAGTGTTTAATATGGTGTTTATAAATAGAAGCTTCCCAGTGACCATTCGATTGACAAGAACACCGCTAGCAATGGATACTTTACACGTACAGGTGTTGATTGTTGTATGATTGACTGATATATGATAGATCAGTTTTATGATAAGAAATTAACACCAAACACTGCTATCCGAAAACTAAGATCAGATTTATGACGGTCACTACCCGAATGCTTTTCCTGCATTGTCACTACTAAGAAGAAGTGACGTGCAATAACGCGCAATATTCTGAAATATGACGACACAAGTCCCTAACCCCATCATTTAATGGTCAACACCTGTATATAATTTATGAGGGAAGATGAACCAATGTAACCTTACTAACCTCAATTGATGTATTTTATTTTATTTAAATAGGTATGTTAGGTTTGTTCACCTTATGGCATATAACATTTGCTGGAAAGTGTTCGTGTGCATGAAATGGTTGCTGGAAGCATGTCTTTTTTATTTTTCATTTCACCATTTATCAGATTACTAGCCAATCAGGTGACTGGTTCTTTCTTTCTTCCTTTGTTATCAAAAAAAGCTGTCTTGTGTTAGTACATGAGGAAATTGGAAAATATGGAGGTAAAACCTGTGATGTTTGGTAGGATTACACTGGGTAATACCCTTCTCACACTTGCCCTGTGTATTGGGAGACATTTGCACTACCACTGTATTACCAACAAGCAAAATAGTAGCAGTAGGAAAATCGGAGTGGATATTGATTACAACTCTACCCCTCAAAGAAAAGGCAATAAGGTAGGGGCTTTAGGTGCACAAGCATTGGAAAGTATTACCAAACTAAATTATAATTATTGGGAGGAGAGGCATTATCTGAATCACTAACATTTGGGAATCAAAATTAGCAACAAAACTTAGATATAATACAATTAACCCTTAAATTGACCACATCCTCCCAGACCTCCCTACCTTGTATGCCTTCCCTGTGATGAGTGCATAGAAAATGTGGTAGCAAAAATCCTCAAACAGTGACCAACAGCCTTTCCTACCAATAAATCGCTATTCACTTGTTTCCAATGCTGCTGCATCAGACCCCAATACTTCTCCTCCATCTTCACTGCTCAAGATAATCTTTTGGTACATACTTGGGGCAAAAGCTAAAGACATTTCTGCTTCTTCCGAGGGCTCTGGAAGTAGGTGCTGGGTGGCATAGTGACCAGAGCGTAACTAAGCATGTGACATGAGTAAGTTCGTTAATCTTCCTGTGTTCAGATTCGACACCTATAGGTGGCCGGAGCAACCATATGTCATTCGCGGCCTTGAATGTCACGGAAAAGGCTCGTGGCAATTGATACCCAAAGCAGTCGTGATTAGAGGCACATCAATTTATGCATGGAGCAGTTCAAGGGTTGTTAAGTATCTATTTTGGCATTCTCTCTTCCGCCTCAGATCCGTGGATGAGCACTTTATCCCCTCACTTTTAGAATGGACTCGCCCATAATGCTCTACTGTGACTGGTTAGCTTTAAGTTCAACATATTCACCAACAAAAAATTGTAAGATTTTAGGTAAAACAATTCAAGCAATGAAGATGGTAATCCTCCCAGGAAGAAAGCAGAAGACGAGAGCGTATTGAATTGTCCAAATGTTTCTCTCTCATGCATGCACACGCGCGCACACACACACACACACACCTGCTGCAGTCCATCTCAGTCTTCATTATTTTGAAGTCAAATTACATACAGTATTTTATATATATATATATATATATATATATATATATATATATATATATATATATATATATATATATATATATATATATATATATATATATATATATACTGTATATATATATATATATATATATATATATATATATATATATATATATATATATATATATATATATATATATATATATATATATATATATACTGTATATATATATACTGTGTATATATATATACTGTGTATATATATATATATATATATATATATATATATATATATATATATATATATATATATATATATATATATATATATATATATATATATATATATATATATATATATATATATATATATATATATATATATATACTGATATATATTTTTTTCTATTACCAGTTTATAATATTTTATATTACTAATGATGAAACATACACCATAAGAGGCTGATCATACAAAAATATAATAACAAATAAAAAAAATCAAACTGGTGAACGAAGCGACAGCCAGTCCCCCCACCTCCAACACGTTCACACTTGTAGTGTCATCTCTCGTACCCATTACCTCTCGTTAGGCCAATATCAAATCTGATTAGACCACTGTACAGTATCCCCATTAAAGACATTACAGTAGTACCTGTACATACAGTACAGTATTTCAATAATAAATAAGGTAATACATCTTACAAAAAATATATTATATTTTAATGAATTGTACTTTTATATATTATAATGTATAAAGGAAAAACGTAAAAGAAAACACTCATGACATTTATTAAACATTAAAATGCAAGTTTAAGGGTCACCAGGGGCTAACGAGTAGCTGCTTAGTGTACAGAAGCCCACAGAACTCCCACCTGGTATAAGTCTGCACAATTGGTAAGTCCGGATCCCCTTTCCCCAAAAAATTTTCTGGACTTTCGATTCTTTACTGTACTGTACAGCACCATGGATGGTGCAGATTGTGAGGGGAAAATGGGTGAAGTCAGTGGAACACTCTCGGGTAGGGATGGTGACCCTATAGCTCGTATGTCTACGGCATTCTCAAGAAATTAGACTCACATCTTGGTAATCATGGTAATATATTTTTGGGTAGTTTTTACTTAATACCATTCATAAACACCCCAATGATAGGAAAAAACAATAACTCTTAAATCTGGATACATATTGTATACAGCAGAAACTTCCTTCATTTCAAAATTTATCAAAACTCATTGAAAAATAAAGGACTAACATATATAAAAGTATTATCTTAAGATAAAAAAATTTGGCTGATATGGGACACAAACTAAACCATCTGATCATTCCAATAATCACTCTTTACAGATAATTTGTGACTGACGAAAATTGTGTTAATATATTGCCATGACGTGGAAGTCTGCTATATTACTCCCAGAAAAATGAGCTTTAAAAACTCAATACAGTAATTTACGGCCGATTTGATAAAGTTACGAAATACAGTGGTTCCTCGGTTTACGAAATTGCAGTTAACGAATTAGCTCCCATAAGGATTTTCAGTCCGATTAACGAACAAAACTTTGATTAATGACAGCCTTACGAGAAACACATTTTGTTGTGCGCATCAGCTGATCAGCTAGTCTGCCAATACAGTAATTGGTTCTATGTTTACATTCATTTCCAGTTAAGTAAATATCAAGAAAGTTGTGCTCTTGAATATTTTTGCATTTTTACATTAAAATTATTGGTCATTCTGAAATTTAGTTAACATATTGATAATATACAGTGCAGAAATTATTATGAAACATGAAGAAGGCATTAGAACCAATACACTCTGTAAAGAATATGGCATGTCATCATCGACTGCCTCTACAATCAGCTGTTTATGTAAACAATGCTGCCGGGAATACGACATACATACCGCAAAGTAAGTTAAAATACAGTATTCTATTGTTTTTTATTTATTATTGTACAGTATACTGTACACTACAGTACTGTATTTAGTTTATATTAAATGTTTTGTTAATTCTATTACTGGTATACAGTACTTTGTATGTACTTTTTCTGTGAGTTGGAACCAATTACCCAATATCCCATTGTAATAAGATTCAGTTAACGAAATTTTCGGTTAATGAACGACTCTGTGGAATGAATTGTGTTCATTAACCGAGGGACTACAATATTACACTAAACTCATCTCTGTTTCATTTGACTACAATAATTATTCTTTTATGATTATTAACAATACAAAATAGACTACACACCAATATGAGGCCATACTTGGATAATTTACTATTTTTGTTGATTTTAACTTAATTATTCATATACTACAGGTACAGTATACAATTATAAATCATACTGTCTATGTATTAAAAAATACTTCATTAGTCATAAAACACACTAAAAAAAAATGAAAGTGGGTCCAATAGGCATGAGTCACTGACTGAAAGCAACAGATGCTAGCTTTCCTCACAGTGACTAATCCAATGGGTACAATGTATGCATAGCTTATATTAATGTACTGTGATCCAATCAGCATCTGTTTCCTTGTGTTTTGAATGCTGTCCAATGGCACTTCTTAATGTCACCTTAGACTCTCTTTCTTTCATATTTTCGTGTGTTTTGTGAGCAATTTATTCCCCACAATATCTGAAAAAACCCTGCATATATTAGTGCTGGATGTGGAAAATGTATCATCGATGTAGGTGTGAAAATGAGTGTTTCAAGGACGATCAAGGCTAGTAAGCATCAGGCAGATGTTGGCTGTGCATAAAGCTTGGCTCTGACAACCATTAAAATAGTTCTGAAGAATGCACAAGATGAAAGCCTCTGACCCGGACCACCGCTTTGTTAATTACACCAAAAGTTAACTCGTTCAAGGGAGAATTTGTTGAAGATAGAAATCCAGTTAAACATGTGGGTGGAAGATCAGACCCAGTGCCATAAGCCTTTAGGCCAATTAATTATCATGGAGAAGGCGAGGGGCATCTTTACCCACCTGCAAGAACAAGAAGGGGAGGGATCGACGACGGAGATGTTTTCGGCCGGTCGAGGATGGTTCAACAAGTTTATACACTGCAGTAACTTGCACGGCATTCGCATCAGTGGCGAAGCTTTGAGCGCAGACACCTAGGCAGCCCTTCAATTCCCAACACGCTCAAGTCTATCACTGAGATAGGGAACTAACCTCCCCAGCTTGTCTTCAGTGTAGACAAGACAGGCCTTTTTTGGAAGTGCAAGCCACCACGCACTTTCATCCCCTGAGAAGAGAGGCATGCATCAGGGCTCAAGACTGCCGTATGTTCCTGCTGGGTGGTAATGCATCAGGGCTCAAGACTGCCGTATGTTCCTGCTGGGTGGTAATGCATCAGGTGATTTAATGCTAAAACCTATGCTTGCCTACCAAGCAGAAACACCCCAAGAAATATTTTTCTTAAATTTATGCTTTTCTTTATGAGGTGTTGGTGGTGCAAAGGTAAAATGCGTATCTCTTACTGTATTCTGGGTTCAATCCCTGGCCCAGGACTGATGTGAGAAGGTGTTGTCTAATGTGACACTACCAAACATCGCAGGTTTTCTCTGGGTACTCCGGTTTCCTCCTGCACTAACGCTGAACAATAAAGATCATAACAGAGTGACAATGAACAAACCATCTGCTTAAATGGCTATTAAATTGATCAGTGGTGAATTGATTAAGAAAATATTACAAATAAATCAAATACTTATCACCTGCATTACTCATGTATCATTAATATATATAAAGAATAATGCTGTGGGATATGCATCTCTATATACCGTATATTGTTATAATGACCTTCATTAGCACTGATCCATTCAGTGTGAAACTTTCTTGGAGTGCATCCAGAGCACCAAGTGGGGTATGCCTGTACAGTGCACACTGCCTGTGACTGATTAGTAATAAAAGCCTAATAACTCACTGACCATGTATCCTCTATGAAGGTACATGGATCTAAAGTTCCTCACCGACTGGCTAAAAACAATTGTCGAGATGATCATCGGTAACAAACATGTCTAGGCTACAGCTTTGATTTACAAATTAAGGCTATTTTAGTGCATATTAGGTTATGTTGCAGGATTAAACATAATTAGCTTTTGAAAATAACACCTGTAGTGCATTCTTTGCCAGACCTATCATCAACTTGTGTGAAATGATAAATCAAATTAAAAATCATAACTAGTTTTTGATACAAAACAGTGAAAACGGCAAATTATATTTTGCAAATATGTATTGAGGAGTACATAAAGAAATCAATAGTGTACATTATGGCACTATAGTTCACCACCGACTGTACTCGACATATATTTGACCGGTATGCAGTGTCTCATACATTTTGTAAATGCACTAAAATCTTTATATTTCAGCATGCTAGAGGCTCTGGCCTTGGTGAAATACTGAATTTGCCAAATCTCCCTAAAGTATTGAATTTTCACATCCATTTTGGCATGATGCCAAAATTCCCCTCAATATGTTAGCATTATAGAGATAAGAGAAAGATATGAGGTGGCCAAGTACTGTATACAAAATAATAAAGTATAATAAATAAAAGGTATAAAAAGAATATTTAGACTCCTGAAGAATGAAGTGAAGAACATATACATATACGGATATATACCGGGTATTCATCATCATCATCATCATCATCAACAATGTTTTACAGCTATTTTGCACGCTTGCATGGGTTAGCTGCAATTATGTGATGGCAGCTCTCCATGCTGCAGGGTCTCTTGTAAGGTTATTAACACTTAATGTAATTTTTTACAACTTCTCCCCCTGTCATTCTTGGCCTGCCCCTGGCTCTCCTCTTTTCCACCCTTAGATTCATTCATCTCTTGACCCGGCTGGTCTCCTCTATTCTCCCCAGAAGCCCAAACCATCTCAGCCTACCTCTATGCAAAACTTTGCCAATACTCTCATTGCCCAGCTGTCCCCATCGCTCTGAACAGGGTTTCTTGTCATTCAGTGTCACATTACACATCCACCTCACCATTATCATTTCAGCTCACTCAAGCTTGCATATGTTATCCTCTTTAACTGCCCATGCTACACAGCCATACAACATCCCACTTCTTACGCCAGTTGTATACTTCTTTCCTTTCATGTGGAGGGAAAGTCCTCTTGCTATCAATAATGATAGCAGCTCCCTAAAATTCCTCCAACCACTTCTGACTCTTACAAGTGAGCAGACTTCAGCACCACCTCCAGCACTGATCATGTCACCCAGGTAACAGAACTAATCAACACATTCCAGGGACATATCCCCAATGTTGAGTTTCTTCAGTTACATGGTTACCTGTGTACAAAGAACACTTAAAGTCGGAAACATCCTGCAGTTTACTATCTACTTCACCGTACCTCTTGTGCATCCACCTAGCACACTTGCTGCACATTAATGAGTTGTTGACAACACCTTTCTTGCAGACAGCACATGGCCATTTTCCACTTTCCACCATGGGTCCCTCACCCAGGCCACTAACCAATAATTTTGTGTTTGCCGCATTCACTAACAGACCCCTCGACCCCTAACTTTTTCATTGTCCACTTTATTACTTCACATGTATCATGTTAAATGACTGCTCTAGGTCTTCAAATACAAAGTACAACTTTCTCCCTTTCCCTAGATATTTCTCTTGTGGCTGCCTGGTCATAAATATTCCCCATTTAGTTCCCTATTCGGCATGAACCCAAACTGCATTTCATATATAACTACTATTTGCCTTATAAATTTCGAAATTACTCTTTCCACAATTTTCATAACCTGATCTAGCAGCTTCAGTCTCCTGCAGTTCCCATATTAATATACTTTACCTCTACCCTTGTACAGTATGTATTCACAATCATACTACTGCCACTCTTCTAGAACAGTATATTCCTTTATGATTGCCTTAGTCAATTGGATCGCCATCAACACACCAATGTTGTCTGAAGCATTAGTATTTCTGAAACTAATGGAACTCTCAGCCACCTTTCCTTTCTTCGTTTTATCAACTGCTTTCTTCAATTTCTCTCTTTAAATCCTTGGCCATGGTCCCTGTACTGGTTCTGCTGCTCCTAAGCTGCCCCAATCCCATTTGTACTCCTCATTCAGTAGTTGCTTATAGTATTTTCTTCAGGCATCCTCGATTTCCTCATTATCAATAACCAAGTTACCATATTAATTTTTCAAGCACTGCTCACCAAAAAAAGGACCATTTTTACCCATTATTTGCCTGGTTATTCTGAATACGTACCTCTCTTCTTATATCTGCACTATATAAGATGTTCACAAATGTGCCCTTTTTGTGCTTCTTAGCATTGTAAACCTCATTTCTTGATCTGCATTTGGCTTGCAGGTACCCCTCCTTGTCACTACTCATCTTCCAGACCTTATAAATTCTTTCTTCTTTTCTCCTTTATCACTCTGTCCACTTCATTGTTCCACCACCATGTTACTGCATGGCTGGCTGGGCCATTTGTCCATCCACACATCTTGTCAGCTGCACTCAGAAGATCATCATCCTTTATTTGGGCCCAGCATCTCACAACACTACCCCCCTCACACTGTCACTAGGTGTTTCCAGTCTTCTCAACTCAGCATTAAATTTTTCTCTTTAATTTCCACACACTCCATACCTTTCAAGTATCATATCACACATAAGCAATCTGTGCTGCATTGTTCCCCTGCTATAACCTTTACATCCCAAATAAGCTTCATTGTCTGATTTCCTAACAAGAAAGTTGTCAATCTGATTTATATGACACTTAACTAGTACATAATCAGCCTACTCACCCTCTTCTCAAATAACATGTTGCATACAACCATTATCATTGTATCCCCCATACTCAAGTATTCTACCCCTTCCATGTTCCTTGTACCGTAGTCTTTTCCACCATGCACATCCTCCTAACAGGCACACCAACCTAACAAGACTGTTTGGGTCACTACCTCGTACAGTACTACAATTTCTCCCACACCCAGCTCCAACACTACACACATCAACTCATCCCTAAACACATACAGTACTTCACTTCCACACTTAACCCAATGGTTGGATGTATGCAGATAGGTTAGTTATCAGATCCTTGCCAACTAGTAACTTCAGAACTATAATTCTCGCATTCACCCTTTTCACCTCCAGCACTTACTCCACCATACACCACCTGTTCCAGATTCACTCGCCTTCCAGCGAGTGATCAGTCTTACTGAACCACCTTACCACCTAGTTGCTTGCTCACAGCAGAAATCATACTTTCTACAGCTCAATGTCTCCACAATCTCTTCCTCTCATCATATCTAGTTTCAAATTCAAAGCTCTGAACTAACTACCCCAGGTTCCTTCTCTTTGATCGTGGGCAGTTTCTTGCAACATTTATTCGTATGCAAGTGATTTTTGCGTGTCAGGTTTACATTTGTTCTTTGTAATATATGTCATGATTGGTAATATAGTTGGGTAACAACCAGAATGAGACGTTCCTCTTGCTCACCATATATTCCATGCACTGCTGTTACACACACAACCACATGGAGGGTGAATCAGTCCACAACCACACACACTTTAATGTATAGTAATAGATTACTTTATAAAGGTTGGCTTGGCAAATTAATATTAGTCACACACATCATTTTATCATCTATTAAGTTTTAAAATTTTTAATAGCACTATTTTATTGAGTTACTTGGTAGATATATTGTAACTTAAATAAAAATGTGGCAACTTTGCAATGAGTGGCTTTGCTTATATACATATATTTATGGTATTTTATGCAGCTTCTGATTTTTTATTTTAAGACATACAAGCATGAAACACTATATGTTTGTATTTATAATAAATGCTATATTTGTTAGCAAGGTAAATGGGCAGACACAACCCAACCACACAGCTCATGAACTTAGCCAGCCAAGACGTTAACACCCCCACTCCATACCTCTGACAGACAGACAGACATTTATTGAGTTACCTGTATATACCTGAAAGGTATTATAGTTAGACACTTAACAAGCAGGAATAGAATGATACTGGTGGTGATAAACAACCCTTGCATATAGTGGTGTTAGAAACTTTTATTAAAATTATTTTCTCCTGGGGGACCCCAACTGTGCTTATGGCTTAACCGTGCAAGTGAACCGCCCCTCAAGTACAGTAAAATGATTTCCTTCTGTATTCACTTAACAAATGGATTTGAAAGAACCTAACCCATTCATAGAGTGAGGGATACCTGTATAACTTGTTATACGACTTGAGAATAAAAGGATCAGTTGTAAGGGAAGCCATCACTCATGACCCTTCCATCCCCTACAAGACATTTCAAGCTAATAAACAATTTCAATAAGACAAAAATCATTTATTATGATGCAAAATAAAATAAAACAAGGTTTCAAGATAAAAATAATCAGTTTGTTAATAATTTTATATCTATATTACAATTATGGAGACTGCAACTTGATAGGGCTGGACTTACAAAAAATGTGGATTGAAGTCATGACAAGGCCGTCACTGCTTGTCACTGTCAAAATATTCTCGTATGATCAGCTTCTCAAGATGTATGTTTTATCATAAACAATATAACTTCTTCAATAATAGAAGAAAAAAAATTTACTTTGACCTAAGAATACAAGGATTAGTTGTATCAAAGGTGATGCATCACTTTTCCTCCCCCCGCCCCCCCGGGAAAATTTCAATAACACAGAAACCATTTATTGTGATGAAAATTAAAATAAAAAGATATCAAGATGAAAATAATTATTTATCTTTTTATTATTTTCATTTGATAATAATGGAAACTGAAACTTGATAGGGCTAGTCTTATGGGGAATTTGGATTTGAGTCGTGATAATGCCGTCGATACCTGTCCCAGTCCATGTACTTCCCAAACACAGGTATCCTCAGATAGTCGTATATCTTTCAGTAATCATAAAGAACAGGTTTATGGGCATGTGGCATCAACATGGTGAGGGCAAAAAACAAACTAAAGTTCATTTATAGTGGTGTTGGACCAACATTTTTCCATGATGATTTTGTGATACTTCAGTCTCTTGCCTATAAACATCCTGTGGATGTGTTGATGGTGCACACCTACCCAGTACACACGCAACACATGGGAAAGCACTTCTGCCTCACTTGCCTCGTCGCTTTCCTACTGGTTTCTAAGCACTTTTCCTACACTGATGATTACATAGTCTGCAAGTGAATCTACCAGCTTTTCAATCACTCTCCGATTCCCATAATATATAACTTATTTTTCTCGGGTGTCACTACTGCAGCAAGAGATCTTTCCGTGCAACCCATCACTGGAATTGTTAGATACTTCCTACATGATGACAAAAATTTTTACTGGTGAAGGGATGGATATGGGAAAGAACTAATATGGGGAAGGAAAAGTTACCACAAGGGCAGATCCAGGGGGGTCCTGGGGGTCCGAACCTCTCCCCGTTCATCAGAAAATGACAATACTTTTTCTTTAATGCAGTATTGTACGCAGGCATTTTTGTTTAGTAAAAAGTATTTACTATTGACTTCAGAATATCTCCTAATATCAAGTGTGCATGGCTTCAAAATGGCCTCAAAATGCCCATGATATTGGTCAAATTTCAAAAAAATTTCTGGGGAGGCTTGCAGCGCCCTCCTCAAAAATCCCCAGCTGGGTGGGCTTGCTGCACTCGCCATGTTCCCCCCCCCCTCCCCTCTTATGGTATTCCCAGATCTGCCCCTGCACCAAGAGTTGCAAAAAATCACCTGTGCAGAAATCAGGCATCAACCTTAAAAATTATAGCGAGGAAAAATATTGAGTATAAAGATAATCACTGTCGTTAGGCACAAACTGAGCTCATCAATCATCTATTATCACCATTTTTTTTAGGGTTCATGATGACATTTTGTTGGAATCAAACACATAGAACTAAATAACTAACATGACCTTGGGCTTTCTTTACATGTAAAAGCAATGTGAAATTGTATGATAACTTTGCTTAATACATATCTATCTAAATTAGTCCTCCTTTTTTTACACAAGTGTCATTTGAACCAGTTTGTTACCAGCACTGATGGCCCTGGGAAATCTTAACCCCTTCACTTCACAATGCAACAGTGTTATTCCAGATGTGTGGTCTAACCTTGGGCTTCCAGGAGGATACTGAGGCTCCCAGAGGAGAGAATCTGAGGCTCCCACAGGAGAGAATCTGGAGTCGAATTTTAGGAAATTTCCATCTTTGAGATGGATTCATTACACTGCCTGCAACTGTAGGGCAGGTAATTGTTTTTGAGAGTGTTTGTGTTCCCAAAATAACCCTATAATGGGTATGCATACATGCACCAAACTTGGTAGAAATGATCGTTATGGGAGAAGATCTAAATGAAAAACTTTTAGTGGAAATCCTACCTAAATTTACCAAGTGTTGCCCATGGTAATAGGTTTTTTTGGTAATAAAAAACCTGACGAGGTTATTTGGGGTTCAAGAAAATGATGGTGTGAGACAATCTTCAACAGTTACTAATGTATATTAATTAATATTAACAGAATTACTAATTTGATATTTACCCTTCCCTGTTAATGGTTTGTGGCCAAGGTTTGCATCCACTCGGATGAAGTTTTAATTTATCTATGATTTTATATGTATTAGTTATATCACCTTTAGGTTGATTAGATCTGCACATCATAATCTCGTGGCAGTGATTATTATGTGCTATTTATTTTCGGTTTGGGACATAGTGGAACCTCTCTGAGGATTACACAGTTAATTACTGTATATTGAACCAGTTCACTCAAAGGGCAAAAATAAACTAACACTAATATGATTCCTGTTAAGTCTGATTGTCCCATCATGATACAATGTCTTTAGTTTCATTGTGGGTTTACTACTACCCTGATGAGCACTTCAGAGAGGATTGTAAGGCTATATATTTCTCGCTTTCTGTAATTGCTCACATTTCACCTTAACCCTCTCACAGGCTGGGTATGCAGTGCAAATAATACCCCCTCAGAGGCCAATGACACAGTATGTGTCATGCAGATCTCAGCCCCTTCTAGGCAGATGAAACAATGTGTGTCAAGCATACTTCACCTCTTTGCTAGCTGATGACCTCAATTTGCATCACGCAAATTTTATTCCTCATAGCCCGATGACACAATATGCTTTACTTTACTTTATCCTCTTCACCATTGATCAGCTCATTAGGTGCTTGAGCAGTCGGTCATGTCTCTGTTCCACACTCTTAACAAGTACTGGCTTCAGAATCTATTGTATCTGTGCCAGTGTTGATCAAGTCTGGTCTTCAATGAGATTGCACTCAGTGCTGTCATAACACTCTCTGGAAGGTTATTCCAAGAGTTCACATCTCTCACTCCAAAAAAAGTTTGTCCTAGCACTTTTCTGAAATTGTGGCTTCTTCAGCTTTAAACTGTGACCCTTAGTGGGGTGGGTATCTACCAGCTCCAGGTATAAACACTCAACTGAGTAGCACCCTCTGAGATGTTTATAAACTTCTTTTAAGTCACTCTTTGCCTGCCTATTGCATAAGCCTGACAACTGCAGGCATTTTAATCACTCTGGGTACCTGAGGTGCTGTAGCACAAGTACCAGTCTGGTGGCCCTCCTTGAACACTTTTAATCAACTGATCTCACCTTTGAAGATCGTTATGAGGATCAGACCATCAAGGTATCCGATCACCCTTCTTATAAGACCCACTAGATTACTTGCTTGATTCACCTTCTTCTCACAATGGTCTGAGAACTTAGTTCATTGTCAACATAACACCCGGGTCCTTTTCACATTTGGTATCTGTTAATGTTGCTTCTTCATCCTGCTGGAACATGTGACATGCCTCCTTACTGTTGGTATGACCTAGGTGCAGCCTCTTGCATTTCATGACATGACATTGTAACTTAACAGCCATTCTTCTGACCAAACATGAACCTGACAGAGATCTTTCTTTAACTCTTCACAGTCTGTTTGGTTTTTAATTTTCCTGAATAACTTGGCATCGTCCATGAACATTTGTATGGAGGAGTGTATAACTTCTGCCATGTCATTTATGAAATAAACAAACTACAACAGGCTCAATACACTGCCCTGTGGTATCTCACTTGTCACAGATACAAATGACAATTTTGGGCAATTAATCATCACACACTGCTTGCTCGACTGCTGGTCAGTGACATTACCCATGGACTGTAATAAAATCGATCGTTGGCCCAACCAAAACATTTCTACCTGGCCACATTCAGCTGAATTTCCCCACGTTAGCCTGGCTCAACCCATGTTCGAGCATGTCATGCAATACTGGGTAGTAATAAAAAAACCACGCTCAAGTGAATCCACATTGAACAAATCCATGTTAAGTGAAAGGGGAGTTTACATACCCAAGACCAAACCTAATATGGCTCCAGGACACGTAAGTGACCATTGCATATGAAACATAACATACAGCAGTTGACAAAGTAAAAAAAATCTCAGAATTTCAAGAAATGGGTTGCAACAAATGATGAGCAGGACTGAATGTTCAGATACATTCTGGAACCAGTGCATGCCCAGTACAGTGACAACAGAGATGTGACTGGCCATTCAAGTGGCTAACAGATCGATCAATGGCAAAGAGGATAAAGTATTACATGCCTTTAATACACAATTATGACATATATGCAGGGGCATGCATATATTGTTTGGTAGTTATATTGTATTTATGTTAGTATTAAATAAAATAGTTCCAATGATATACATTTTCTTCCATCTGTAAGAAATACTTTGTTTCTAGTGGTCACTGAAGTGCAGCATACAGTCATATGTGATAATGTGCATATTAAAATAAGTTTTCATGGGGTGCCCGTTTTTATAGATCCCCCCTTATGCTTTAGCTGGATCTTCCACCGTCTATACCCTCTCCCGTTTTAATATTTTTGAATACATTATATGAAGTCTATAAATCAGAGAAAATATTCACTATGCCCTACATGTTTTTGTTGAAGTGCATTTTTTTCTGTCATGCCAATTTCAAAAGTAGTGCCGAAGCTGCTTTGGGCCACACCAAAACACTACAACCTGCGACACTCCACTAAATAGGGTTCAATGTGCAGGTACAGGTTGTACCTCTCTAGTCCGGCATTCTGTGGTCCGGAAACTCACATGGTCCGGAACGACTTTAGTTTGTCCAATAGGTAGATAGGCAGTTTTTTTTTTTTTTGAATTATTATTATTATTACAGGAGTATTAAATTTTTGCCCCTCAGGCCCCAATGTGGGTCAGTGACCTATGCCCGGGTGGGCTAATCCCCTTAAAAAAAAAAAAAAAAAAAGCCGCGGGAAATTAAGGTTTGTTTACATCCGGCAGTTCGGCTGCTCTCTCTCTCTCTGCTTGTCTATACAGAGTACAACATTTAACCCTTCAATATATATGAGCAGTAAATAAGTGTTGCTTTCATATTCTTATGTAGAGTAATGACGATATGTTTTCACATGTGCGCACTTACATACGCGCAGTCTCACTTTTTTTTTACCATTAATGGTTAGCTACTTATATTGTTCCATTTATTAACATTAAATAACATTACAGGTACTTCAAACAACCATATTAATTTTTTTACATTAATTTTACTACAGCTAAAATCAGGGTCTTATTTTCTTCAGTTTTATATGTAGAACCAATCAGTCACTGGTTTTGTAAGCTTTAACATAAACAATGCCGGCAGCCGTCTCGTCTCCTCTAATATTCCACGTATTATTAATAAATTGTATTGTTAATTTTGCACACACAAACATTAATTCAATAAAAACAAATTCAGAAACATTAATTAAAATATATATGAACAGTAAATAAGTGTTGCTTTCATATTCTTATGTAAAGTAATGACGATATGTTTTCACGTGTGCGCACATACATACGCGATCTCTCTTTTTTCTTTACCATTATCGTTAGCTACTTCTATTGTTCCATTTATTAACATTAAATAACATTACTTAAAACAACCATATTAATTTTACTACAGCTACAGCCAAGGTCTTATTTTCTTCAGTTTTATATGTAGAACCAGTCAGTCACTGGTTTTGTAATCAACGAAAACAATGCTGTGTCATTTCCTCGTGTGTTTTAATATTCTACGTATTATTAATGAATTGTATTGCTCATTTTGCACACATAAACATTAATTCAATAAAAAAGACATTCAGTAATAAACAATAATGAATCTTTTGTACATAAGAGAAATGACGCTGTTTACACGATTATGCACGTCGTCTGCACGTTGGCGGGCTGTTCAAACCCGTCGAAATTCAAGTTTCCGCCGTCAAAATTTTTATTTATTTATTTTTTTGTGTTCCAATAAAATACGTTAAGAATTAAAAACTCGCGAAATTTGAGAAGCTACTATACGACATTTAACCCTTCAATATGTCTTCAAAGAGACCATGATGCAGAGAAAGTGGTGCTAGTGCTTCCAAGCATAAGCACAAGTCACTATCTATCCAGGAAAAGGGTGAATTTCCATGGTCCGGCAATTTCCATGGTCCGGCACCGGTCAGGTCCCGAGGTTGCCGGACTAGAGAGGTACAACCTGTACTACTTTTTTTGTCAATCCAGGTCTTAAGGTCAGGGATCTGTCCTTCACATGGAGTGATTTCTGCTATTGGTAGGTTGCATAAATGAACATCTACTAACTTTTGTGTTGTGCAAGACTTCCACAGAATGCATCCCTTTCTTATAGCAAGGACTGTCTGTACTTTACAGATATAAAAAATTCTCTCAGCTATGACATTGACCTATACGAATTGAATATATCTTTAAATAATGGGTGAATTTATTATTCTTACCCTCATAAAAAAAAATGATAAGTCAGAATCTTCACAAGTTCAAAAACATGCTTGACTGGGTAACCATAGTGGCAATTATAGACAAAATCCCTAGGAATAAATGTATAAACTATTTGTCAGTGATCAGGTGTAGTGGAAAATGGTTTTCCTGGGAAAATAAACATGGTCTTGTAGTCTCTGCACTGGATATCAACATCTGTATCACTTGGAGACCATTTTATCTGTACTGTAGAGTTAATGGGACCAGCTATGTGTTGGCAAGATTGTTACATTGTAATACAGATGCAATGATCAGTACTGTACATGAAGAGCTGGTAATATCATGGATATGGCAAGCACACTTATAACGAGACTATCGTCACGATAATAGTCATAAACAAGTATTTATATTTTCTTTCTAATAATATATATTAGAGCAACCATCATGAATGATGAGGATGATGAACCATCAGTAAACAATCACAAATTCCAGAACACAAGTTGGGCATGACTTCCATGTTCAAGGGAATTTTAACTTTTTTACCTACAGGTGTCAATTAATGCAAATCTATATGATTTAGTTTCTAAATTTCAATTAATACAAAAGTATACATACACTTACCCTCAATTTTGGTTTCGGCAGAAAGACGAGTATAGTTGAGGAGAGCAGCATTTTCTAGGCACTTTTTGATCATGCCTCTCACCTCTTCGGGCGGCACGGGCGTCACTATATCCTTCATCAGCACCTATGACAAAATATTCAAATATTGATATTACAACAGTACGGAGTATAGAGGTCAGCACTTTCAACCACAGAAATGTCTGGACCAAAGGTCACCTGATGTCTGGTAAAAAAAATTTCTCTACTGTGCCGGCACTTGAAATACAAATACAGTACAGTATACTTGGGCAATTTTGCGACTTTATACTGTACTTTGATTTCTTTATTTCAAAATTAACTTAATTACTACCATTTTCCTAGATATCACAAGAAAAGCCAAGGTAGAAACATTTTAGGTAGAAACATTTTATATCAACCGCCCCACTAATAGAATTACAATACCTGTACAGTACCATACTCACTTTCCCTGTTACAGTCACAGTGTCATTCAGTCAAGGATACTTCCTCTTCCACAATTCCTCCTGAATTTATCACATGCACCACTTACCAACAGTTGCTTCTCATTTCAGTTCAAGTGAAAAATAGAAGAGGGCGATGTTTAATTTCGAACAGAAAGTTAAAATTTGGATGATCTTGGCCATGAAGTGCACCACTTCTGGTGTGATTTGTAGCCTGAAGACCATCAGATTATTTAGTCTTATTAAATGGAAACAAACATCAATAAAGCAGTAAAGAAAAAATTCTGTGAATACCAGTGCAGTAAAGGTATATGGTAATTATTCTGCATGATTATTAATAATTTCATTAGAAATTTTATTATTATTTACAAATTGAAAAACAAAACAAAACAATTTTTGCACATACAGTGATCACCAAATTTTTTCAAGGCCACAGTTTAAGGAGCAAAATATCAATGTTCCATAAAACATTATTTCTCTGAGTAGACAGAAAGAGTTTTCTTTCAGTAAAGAAAACAATGTAATAAAGATTTTATTCATCTTTAAATACCAGTAATAAACACTGTATTCATATTTACCATTAAGAAACAAAACATCAATGTTCCATGTACATTAAATGCAGGTACTCCTCGACTTAGACCGCCGCAGTCGTATAATATATTTTTCAAATTACGTATTTTGGAGTCCCGACGTTAGTGATCGCGCTGTGTACCGACAAAATTTTCGTTTGTAATTCCCTTCAAAATGGCTGGCAAGTGTAAGAGTTCTTGTGGTGCTGAGACAAAAAAGAGACACCCATTTTAGATTTTCTATGTACAGTACTATTTTCGAATTTTCGACTTACGACCTGGTCGTCGGTCCCTAACCCCGTCGTAAGTTGAGGACTGACTGTAAATGACAGTGAACCTGATTTTATCTCTGCAGGTAGGCAGTGTAAAAACCCGAGACTGTTTATACCACAACTACAAATAAATTACTTTTTACACTTACCGGATACTGTATTAATAAATCAACCTAACATTGTTTTTGGCCATTTACTTAACAGTGAATTTCCATCCAGGATTGGAACTAAAACCAAGAAAGGTACAGTACTGTAAATGCAAAATATTTGCTTTTACCTTCACCATCTGTTCATTGTTCTGTATACAGTTGGGTCTTCATTTACGCGGTCAATTGAACCCGCTGAGTACCGCGTAAAACGAGAAACGCGTAAATGAAATAACAGAACATATGGGATTACCGGGTAATTGAAATAGAGACTGGGCCAACCCCCAAACTCCACTTTTTCCGCCGACACAATACCTACGTTGTAGTAAAAATAACATCTTAATTTCATGATGGTATGCACACACAATTAATATTTAAGAGAAATACAGTCACTGGTTAATGTCCCTTCAAATAATGGGCCCAACTCCTCACGCTGGCTCCTCCCTCTCTGAGAAATGTTTGGGTGAAAACACTAGGCTTACATGTTTAGTAATAAATAATACCTCAGACTAAAGTTAGAATAATATAATTGACATTGCTGGATTCCTTGCAAGACCAGAAATATTTGGAATATAAACGTCATATATTTTGCACAAAAGATAAAATTTTGGCACTTTCTAATCAAAATTCTTACATTAAATCTAAAATTTGTATGTCTAATGCAAATTCCATGATGTTTATATTTAAAATAATCACAATCTTATAAGAATTCCAGCAATGTAAATTATATTCTGGCCGGGTAATTTGTATGAATTTTATGAACTAAAACAAATATCTTCAGTAAATAAACAAATTATACTTCACCCGCGTAAATGACCAAATTTACTGCGTAATTAAAGCATTTCATTCTAGCAAGGCACCGCGTAAATGACCAAACACGTAAACAAAAACCACGTAAGTCCAGACTCAACTGTACAGTACTGCATTCTTAAAGTGTCCTTTTCTTCACACATGGCTAATTTTTTAAGAGAGAACTACAGTACGTATAGGGAAACATGGCCTCCTTATATTGCACATATACCCTGTACAGGTATGTGGTTATAATTTAATTATTAGAATAAAAATATGTACAGAATTGTTGCACAGATGTATGAAATACTGTAGTATGAACCTACTTTGATAGGCTTAGCTCTTATGTTTACATTCTCTACCCATTAGTTTATTGTATCATGAAGAAAAAAAAGGGGAAATTAATTGATCACACACAGATATACGTATGAAAACGTTAAGGCATAAAAACTTCATGCACATTTGTGTTGTTAAGTGGAGTAGCAATTCCAAGGAAAGCATCAATGCCAGTGTCCAGAGGTACTGCTCCATAACACAGTTTTCCATAATTATTCCTAATACAGTACAGGCATCCTACGGAATTTGTAAATTATGACCAATAATTTCGCGTTACGGCCCGTAAATCCGCCCTTACGGAAATTGGGGTAAATTTTAACAAACACAAGGCCTCACACATGCCATTCAGACTGACATACTTGACAAATTTTACCAACCATAAAGACAGTTGAAGCTTTAAACATCACTCACAATGGATCTTGAATATTCCAACTGTAATCAGACATAACTAAGTTGACTCAACAATTGCAACCCCAGTTGCAATATCAAATTCTGTCACCACTTAAAAATAAAACAGTAGTCCCTGGTGCACTCTTAAGATTAAGAGAAACCGGACGGCTCAGGCGGCCTTGAAGTGAGAGAAAACGGACTCCTATGACGGGGCACTCAAATACAGTAGTACCCCGCTTAACGCGGTCAATTGAACCCACAGGGTACCGCGTTAAGTGAACAACAGAACATATGGGATTAATTCCAATAGAGACTGGCCCGACCCCCAAACTCCACTTTTTGACGACACACAACTATGTTGTAGTAAAAATTTTATCTTAACTTTATGATGGTATGCACACACAATTAATAATTAAGAGAAATATCAATAATATTAGGTTTTTTAACACTTGCATTAGTAGAAAAGATGGCTGGGCACACGGGGATGGGGGGTTGGTTCCGAGGCAGAGGGCAGATTATTGGCCCTCACCTGTATCACTTGTATCAATTGTATCACTATCCACCACAGAGGCTTGCAGGGCCTCTTTGTCAAACCCCTCAAAGGCCATATAAGTCCATATCCTCACAATAATTATCACTATCACTGACTTGGGCCGGCTGTGGTGGGTGGCGGGTGAAGAACTCGGTAATGTTTTGATGACTGGGCGACCTTGTGCGCATCGTGCCCGCGCCGCTTCCCGCGTATATGATGAAAAATTCCTCGTTAAGTGAAAGTTCAGCTCTCGCGAGGCACCGCGTATATGATAAAACGCGTTAAGTGAAACTGCGTTAGGCGGGGTAATACTGTATAGAGACATGGCTAGCACATGTTTTGTGGACTACCCACTATACAGTATCCTTTTCATCACTTTGTAATAATCCTCGTCATGCCTATGTGTGTTTCTGATAATTACCATAACATTATATATTTATATATTTAGCAGTTGTACAAACACAAGGTCTCACACATGCCATTCAGACTGACAAGTTTTACCCGCCATAAAGACAGTTGAAGCTTTAAACATCACTCACAATGGATCTTGAATATTCCAACTGTAATCAGACATAACTAAGTTGACTCAACAAATGCAACCCCAGTTGCAATATCAAATTCTGTCACCACTTAAAAATAAAACAGTAGTCCCTGGTGCACTCTTAAGATTAAGAGAAACTGGACGACTCAGGCGGCTTTGAAGTGAGAGATAACTGACTCCTATGACGGGGCACTCAAATAAACATACACATAGCTGTATAATGCAATATTATGCAATATTAACCCCTAAATTGGTGTTTTAAGAAGGTATATCATAAATTATTTAATGTATTGTATTGTATGTGTTTATAAATGTTTATTTTCATTAATAAAAGTGCTTGAATTACTTTTTGGGGGCCAAAAAAAAATCCTTAGGAATGCATCTCCAGTTTCATAATGGAAGTCAATGGGAAAATAGGTTTCGCGTTACGGAATTTCGCAATACGGTCAATTTTCCGGGAACGGAACCCTTCCGTAATGCGGGGGATGCCTGTACCTACTGTATAGCACAAACCCTTTAGGTATGCCTCTCAGGGGTTCACTTCCAAAGCCCATTATTTTCTATTAGACCCAGCCCTTGCTAACAATAGTTATGATATCCATGTTCACGGGAGAATTCCAGAATATATCATAAGAATGCTGCAGTTTACTTATGTAATGGAGAGAGAGACAGCGTACCTACACCACACAAGTAAAAATTGATACACACACAGTACTATATACAGAACAAAACAGATTGTGTCACCTGTGATTTATTAATTATCAATTCTTTTTAGAAGACTTCACATCCCCTCTCGCTAGAGGAGGGGAACTCCCCTCCCATATACTGTGCACCTTTCCTGTAACATTTCACACTTGAGGTGCATAGCAGTGTTTACTACCCTCCTTCCCCCACCCCCAAACCTTAATGTTGTATTCTTGGCCTTCCTGACTTACCTGGATTCTGATGATATTCCCCAAGTATTTAAAGAGTTTACTGACCAAGTTTTGAGACAGCTTAAGACATTTGATTAAATGAGAACAACTTCCATTGTAATCTTATTGGACACACAATCCCTCTCTCTTAACAAAGAAATTGTTACTGTCAGGATATATGACACGTTTTCTCTAATATTCCTCATTGAAGAATTGCCTACAGATTATATTTAAGGGTGCAGACAAATTCAACAACATATTTGACATCCTATAATTTATAATTAATAATAACATATAAATTCTCACCTCACCTTATCATTTTTATTCTCTCATTCTATATGATTAATTTTAAAAGCAAAAATACAGAATGTATATAGATATCTTACCCGCTCAAGTAAGGATAATGTGGCTTTAAGGGCACCTTCTGGTCGACCAAATGGGAAGCAATACCTGTTGATAAGGTAACATGTATGTATTAAAATAATACAAAATAAACACATAATGTCAACTTAAGAAGGAAATTAACAGTAAATGAAAGAGAAAAAAATTTGTCAGTAAAGATAGAGCAGCGAGGCTAGTTGTCATTATTCTACTTACATGAAATTTGTAATCTGGTGTTCTAGTAAGACTCTTAACCTCTCCTTAATAACCTGGAAGCGCTCCTTCTCTTCTGCCAGGACGGTACCCACGCCATCGGGTCTGTGTTAAAAGACTGTGTTATGGCATGTAAAGATGGGAGGGATTATCTGAGTGTTGTCGGCTGAGTTACTCTTTACAGTTTTGGATGATTATCAGTCAGTTTCTTTCAAATGTGAAGGTCATTTCATAAAATCCTTCAATATTAAAATGATGAAACCTTGTAAATATATTATAATTGGTTACAAATTGCACTACAGTATATATAAATATATATACTAAACAAGTCAAGATTATATCATAAATGGTACCAAAATATTCACTGGCTGACCCTGTGTAAATTTACAGCAGGGGATAAAAGCTCCCAAGCCTCCATATATCATTCTGATACCAGTCTTATAATTACAATGGAGTCAATAGAAGATTACTTCAAATTATAAACACAATGAGACTTATTTTCAAAAAGTATGTTAAAACAGCTCATATTTGATCAGCTCTTGTAAATCCTCTGAGTTTTATAAGTCAATAATGAATCATTTTGAGAACATATGTTAAACATGTAATATCATCTCTAAAGCAATCAACTACATACTGTAAACTCTACCATTATACAGTGCAGCTAATATACAGTACTGTACTGTTTGTGGACCAATCTATTTTTTCCTTCTTTTTAATACTTTGTAATTTATAACCTTAATCTAAGGTGTCATGAATATTAATGGTAAACAAAGATGCATCAAGCAAAAATTAATCAATGAAACAAAGTAGACATGATCGATGCACTTTTCATGAAACCTGCCATGCAGTTGTGATATTTTTGCCAAGCATCATTCTTGATGTTGATGAGTTTCTAATGCATCCAAGATGGTTTAAAATTACGTTGAAGCACATGGTCTGGTACAGGTTCCCAACCACATCAGCTGAATTAGTTACAAAAAGATATTCATCAGAGCATCATCTGCAAGCTAACATATCAACCCTGCCAGAGACCCTCAGTGTCCAAACTGTATAGTTATGAACTTTACTGAGCATCCCTGGTAGCAGTTATTTGCAAGATAATTATGGTATAGTGCCTCTGTGAGCGGGACTTAGTTTTTTTTTTCTTCTTCATAAGTTGTGGTTGTCCCCTGGGCATACCATCACTGCTTTATAGGTTAGGTGAGTGACCTTGTCTCTGAGGTGTTGACTCACCACCCATTATTGTTATGATAATCATAATCACAAGTGGCGCCGCCGCATAGTAGGGGCCACCCGAACCTCTGTCCACCGAGTCGGGGGAACGGCGACGCCAGGTCTAACAAGACCCGGCATGCCAGGGCCTGGGCTCACTCACGCACAAAAGAAATCATGGCACCTTGCATACATACACACACTCATGTAACATGGGTGACAAAAACCATCCAAACGCACAGGAATTATGCTAGTCTAATTGTGGCTCTGTGAAGATTTCTTTTGTGGTGTTGGAACATTGTGGTTCTGTTCATGCCTAGGAAAAGTAGGGGGGAAAGAAGGTTGGGGTGCACATATGTATGTGGCATAACTAAAGAACTAGTGACCCCAAAAAACTATATAAGTTTTGTTCTCCCCAATATGACACTTAGTGTACCTGGTCATATATTTAGGCATTTCTTTATAGAAGTTTCTTATCTTTAAGTTATACAACATTAAGTGGTTTAGTTAATAAAATTAAGTAAAACATACTGTAGTTTTCCTCACAAACAAAATGCAATAGTTATTACAATAAACACAACACAGTGTTCAGTCACTTATCAGACAAGTCATATTTTTATGTATATAAGGAAGGACAGTTAAGAACATAATTCAAGAAGACAAAAAGAAAAAAGTATCTCTAAACAAGTAAGAAAAGTGACATAATAGAGGTGTGAAAATAGTATGCACAAAAAATTGTCTCCACGTCTGTGAAACAACATTTGCAGAAGAAAAGGGTTGACTTTTTGTTTCAGTCTTAGTATGGAAATGAGAGAAACTGCAGATATAACATTGATCAAATCACTAGTTGTTTGGGGAGGATATAACACTACCATGCACACTCCCAAGATGCTTCACAGATGCCCAGTTGTTTTGAATTCAATAATAAGTAACTTGGAATGAAGACATTGTTTGCGACAACACAGTACGTACAGGTATTTCAAAACCACAAATCTGTAAGCTACAGCAATGTACTGTACTCTATAAACATTATAATACATATAATGCTATGTTAAAAAGTAAGGTATACAGAACACCTAAACTCACTCAAATAGTTTTCAAATATTTCTTCTTCTTTTTTTAATAAAAGACAATTGTGACATTTCAAGTTACTGGTGCACAATGCAAAAGTGACTAGTGAACAAGATGATTGAAAAATTGCAGTGAAATGCTTATCTGCAGTAAGCATGACAATTCCCATTGGTAATAAAAGAAATACCCAAAACACTGGCAGTCTAATTACCCATATGCCAATAAAAATATCCAAAATGTGTTGTGTATTTCTAGCATCTATATAAATGAGAAATTGTTCTAGATTAAGTTACCATAAAATTCAATGTTCTATACTACTTTATCATATAACAAACCTTGTTGGAAATGGTACGTTAGGGGCTATTTGGCCTTGAGTTTGTTCTTGGCTATGGATAGAAGATAGAATGATGTCAGATGAGAACTTATTGGTCACCATCATATGCTAACAACCTGTGACTTACGTTTATATTCTCATTTATTATACAGTCAATATTTAGTTTATTAACATTGAAAAAAATATGAAAATATTGTGCTGTTTTTCAACAGTCATTACAACAAGCTCCTTAGTCCTATTGGATTACAGAGGTAAGCGAAATGTAGCAGGTAGCAAATATAAAATTTTGGCAATTGTGGAAACATACATTCCACAAGTACAGCTCTCTCCAATAATTATTTAGCAAGCGTTACAGAATACAAATAAGCTTTTCAAACTATATTTATATAAGTAAACACTATCTATTGTCTTGAAAATTACATTCTCCTCATACCACGATAGAAAAATGAAGTGTAGCTTTTCATTATATATATATATATATATATATATATATATATATATATATATATATATATATATATATATATATATATATATATATATATATATATATATATATATATATATATATATATATATATATATGGCTACTCATATGACTGCATTCCTTAGGCATTTCATGGCTTAAATGCAGCTTTAATACGGTATGATGTAAGCTAAGTTCTGAAATTAAACCACTGACAACACCTATGAATAAGAACAACTGGACTTCTTACTTTGTCCACTCTCAGTTATAGTGCTACTGGCAATTAGTCTCATGATTCTATTGTACACTGAAATAAGTTTTCTACTCATTCAATAATATAATAGCAAGGTACATTTATTGCTGTTTTCTTAGGGCCTCTACCTGGTGGCACGTCCTGTTGGCCACGTATTGTACACATTATACAGTACTGTACAACACTGCATTACAGTCGTACATGACATAGTACACTTCCTGTCTACAGCCAATTAGTGTGCAAAATAGCAGGGATACACTAAGGATTATCACTGCAAATTGTTATCATCAGAGTGGTTTGTGACACAAAACATCTATTTGTGCATTTACTGTACTGTATTGTACTGTTGAAAGCATCAATCTAATGTCAAAGGACAGAGGTCAAATATCCAATATCTTATAAAATCTTAATTTGCATTAGTAATTCTGAGGATTAAGAAATCAATGCTTAAGGTGAAAAAAGCACATACATCTAAAATTCTTAATATAGATGATAAAATTGAGCCAATAATCAACACAGATTTTTCTCCAAATATTTAGGCAAATCTATCTGAGATTATCTTTAAATGAGAAAGATTAATTTTATTTTTCACCTTTTAACCTTTGACACAAAAAAAATACAAAACACCAAATATGAAGCACTACAGCTTAAACATATGAAATCACAAGATATTAGGTTTACCAAAACCACCGTGATAAAACAAAAAACCAACTTGAAACACGGGAGGCCAAAAGATAAGTACAGGTGACTTTCAATATTACACATCTATCATGCTTATCATTAGAAAATATGAGGACAAGTGAACACAACCAACTTTTGTTGAAAATGATCACAGAAAGTCTTAACACTCATATTATTAATACAATTTATTTCAGTAATTTTGAATGTCACTAGAATATAAAGTTAGGTCAGGTAAGGGAGGAATAGTGCAGGTCAGACAGCAAAGGAGTGAGAGTGGCTGCAACTTCCAAACAGCACAGAGTAGCCACTCCATCCAGGCTCCCACATGCATATTATCAGCCCCTCTATCAACTTTAATACTTTAAATAAAGTATTCAAAACTCTTAATAAGATAAATAATGTTAGAAGTACTGCACAAAGATGATTCTATGTTACCTAAGTGGCCCTGAGCCTTTCCAAATTTTACAGAATAATAATAAAAAAAAACTTCTTATTTAACCAAACTGATTAAATACAAATAGTTAATACACCTGTAGTTGGGTGACACAAATCTTAAATGGATGCTACATAGCAAATTGAACAAGAGGAGCTGTGATATGGTGATGGGTGAGGAGTGTGGATGGCAGGTGGGTGACGAGTGTGTGTGTAACTAACCCTACTGTCACCGTCCCATCTTCGGCGGGGCTGTGGGGGGCGACGCAGGGGAGGGGGGAGAATGGCTGTATTAGCAGTCACAACCCACAGATGTTATTCCTCAAAGTTATTTTGCAAATGTCACAAATGTATATTTTTGGAAAGGTACATGCAACACCAACACACCACTTCTTTTACTCAATGCCTCAAATTTGCATTCATCCAATCTATATCATCTACATCCTCTCACACTTTTTAACTCAAATTTTTTTTTTGCTTACTCTAGTACTTAACTACAGATTTTCTTTGTTTTCTTCTACACTACTAAATACTCTTTACAATTAATAATTATTAGTGTGTGGTTAGTGCTGTTCATTTTCTTAAATGTCTTTCATTCACATTTTTTTCCTTTACCCATTGTTTATACAGGTATTATCATTTCACTTTCTTACAATCTATTCTTAATATAATATATTTTCATATTTTACATACATACATACACACAACTACAGTATTATTTATATATATATATATATATATATATATAATATATATATATATATGCCACAGAAATCACTTTAGTGAGAACCTTTAAGTACAGTAATATATTTTTTCTCAGTAAGGTGAATTAAGTGCCACTCTGTATATGGTAAAACATTAGCAGTTTGGACATTAGTATCTTGGACTCCCCAAAATAGTTAGACCCTATCTGACCTCCTCAATAAATTTTCGTGCAAACTGGAAACTTTTAGGGTAATGTATTCCAACTTGTTTTTATGTTTAATTTCAATGTAATAATCACTTTGTTATAACCAAGTTGTTCATTAAGACCAGCTCATAGATAATCTAAGTGATTCGGCATAATTATCTGACAATCTGATGATTATACGTGTACCCACAGGCTCAGTGGCCATAAAGGAAACATCGAGTCAACTAAGAGGGTTGACATGTGGGTCATGTGATAGCATGGCACATCATTTGGGTAAATGAGAAATTGGGATGTGCTGTACTGATCTGCTGTGAAGGTAGGCATGTGCCCCAGCTTGAGTGAGTGAGCTCAAGATTAACAGTTTCTTCAAGGTGCCCCACCCCACCTTTAGTACGTCCATGCCAATGAATTCTAGCTAAAAAATTCTGAAGTTAAACATGCCAAGACATCTTTCAGTATTACTCAGAATAGCCATCCTAGCTCAAGGTTCACCCTGGCCATGGCAGAATACAGTACAGGTTCAGTCCACACAATAACAAAACAAGCTTAAATGATTACTGTCTTCATCACACATTTTCCCATATAATATTTTTTTTAGTTATTACTTTATTTGTGCAGTTTTACTGTAAAAAAAAAAAAAATAAAATAAATTATATACTGTGTGTATATATATATAATTTTTCTTATCATCTTGATTGCACATACCTGTACAGTATACTCTATTCAAGTCATAATGGTTAAGTGTACATCACAGTATTGTAACTACAGTACTGTATAATAAAAATCATCATACATCATATCTTTCGAACCTCTATATTTTCCCCAATGAGTCCGAATTATCAATGTTTTACTATATATATATATATATATATATATATATATATATATATATATATATATATATATATATATATATATATATATATATATATATATATATATATATATATATATATATATATATATATTCTTAATAAATACAGTAATTTCTTTTAATATTGTATATTTCAGTATACAGTATTAAAATTTTAATGGAAATTCAAACTACTATACTGTCCAGTATCTGTAGCAACAATCACAATTTATCTTGATCTTCACTTCCACTGATGATGCCAAACAAACAAGTTTAACACTTCTTATGTAAGCTAAATTAAGGCAATATTATATATAGTAGCCTTTACCATACAGTTTGTCACTGAAGTCATTATCATAAACTGTCAGCCGATGAGATTATCTAATTTTCACCAGAACTACATAAATTTTTCATACACTTATTACCAGTGAATTTGCAACTGTATAGGAGGAACTTATTCTCCAGTAACAGTTAAATTATTGTGAGTTTAGTTAATAAAGCATATCTCTAGTATGCTATCTTACATTTTATAAAGTAAACCTGATCTTACTTGGGTAAGGGAAAGCTAAAAGTTACTAGAGGCAACAATATTTTCAATGCACTAATTTCACTTAGGTTTCACATTATCAACAAAATACAGAAATCTTTCCTGGTAATATTTAGTGTTGATAAATGGAAGTATTTTCTTTTCTAAACAAATACGGCACAATGAAAAATCAACTTACATCTGCCGACACCCACGTCCTGTATTCAATTTATTCTCAAGTATAGTGTATAAGCTAGACGTCACATTCTGGATTGAACAAAAACGTTATGACAGGAGAAGAAGTTTTGTTCAGTTAGTACTGGTGCAATTAAAGTGTCAGGTGTATCAAGTTAACTATGTGATTGTTGCTCGCTGCTTCATACATAGTAGTTTAAAGGCTATTTTCATACAACTTACTAATATTCAATCTTATTTTAAGTAAGTAATCTGTTGAAAAATTAAAAGGGTGTGATAATTAGAGCATGAAAAAGGTGGATACCCAGACCTTTTACCCCTAACTTACACCTGTAAGGTCATGTGTCTATAGCAAAACACATATATTTATGCTTTCATATTAGAAAGCAGCCACTGGCTAAGGAAACTTTTTTTCTCTAATATGTTAAAGGAATTTGTTTTTTGTTTTTTAGTAAATAATAAACATTTCCTCACCTTCAGTTCTCATAAAACACTAACTTCATAGTACCTCATCATAATCACACAGTTTTTCTAATAACCATATTGACACACAGATGAGTAAGGGAATTAAAGATACTGTACTGGGATTTCATTGATTTCTGTACCAATTTTTATGTCGAGTTTAATTTTTCAACAGGATAGCTACCAAGGATAATAAAGAATAATAACAGAATTATACAAAGATAACCATCAAATTTCCATAAAAAGCTTTAATATGGCTTTTAATAATACCAAGGAAACTCATAATCTTATAAGTCTACAGGTTGTAACCAAAGTAGTTAACACATGACAATAATGGCTGGCACCAATGTAAACAATTAGTGTAACTCTGGATTTCTATCACTAGGCTGCAGTCCATCCAACTCCTCACTTCAAGGAGACAGATCACTAAACAACTCAACCTCTTAACATATCTTTGTTGTGCTTAAACACCAAGTTATCACTTTGGGATAGAGAGATCCATACCATACAACTCCTGCATTATTTGTACAGTAAGGTGAATTCTTGGATATATGTTTATTTTACATTGCAGCAGTTATTTCAATTATAGTGATGATCTGAACTTTGTTTTTTTGTTGTTGTTAACGATGGTTATTTGTGATGCCAACTTGGCCACTCACTCATGACTAAAGGTAGAACTTGGACTCGCAGTGGAAGTAACTTTGCCAATGCCTTAGGATACTATTTTGTCTAACAGTGTAGTGTCTCGTCCATGGGGTAACAATTCCTGGTTTAAAGCTAAATATGTTTTTTAGGAAGCCCTATCATGGATGCTCATGGTAAGGACGACTGGGATTCTTCTCATGGGGGAATGAGTCTGCACATAATATTTGTCATACAACAGATTTTGTGTATGTTTCTATACTTCATATGTGTTTGACTGGAGAGGACTGAATATTCTTAATAAAAACAATAAGGTTTTGACCGACTGCAGATAAAAGTGCTATTACCCATCCGACATCACTACTCAGTACCTGTAACATTTATGGAAGGACTAAAGTTCTCTATGTCAACCTAAACCAAAGGACTGAGTAATGTCATCCAACAAAAATGTTTTACCCGGCAGGTCTATAACACCTGGAGTTCACTGTAAGACCCTTTTATTAAGGGCATACCAGAGAAATCTTTTGAGTTAGAATACTCTAACACAAGCTGTTTTCAATTTAATACCTTTTTTTCATTAACCCTATTTTCTAATGGGATTTTTAAACCTATTATGAGATTTTAAATTAGGTCTAAATTGATTTTAGTATATTTTTCAGATAATTCCAAGGATTCAAGGAGTGTAGCATAGGAGCGTAATAGACTATAAGAAGGTCTGAAGAACCACTAGTGTATAATATGTCCAGCTCATGTTACAAGCAGTCGAGATATGGAAGCTTCATTATGGAATTTGCATTAACGGAATCTGAAAAGAAATGCCAGGTAGCGACGTGTCCTCCTAATACAGTCAGTTCTGCTATAACGCGATAGCTGTGTTCTTGTAAAACATCGTGCTATAGAAATTCGCGTAATAGAAATAACAGGGCTTATGGAGAAAATAGGGTTAGGTGCAGATTACTACTCGAAATCAAAAAAAATTTAGTAGTTAGCCTAACACAAAGGATAGCATAGTCTAAATAAATGTTACATTCATATCTAATAATGAAATCATACAGTAAATGTAACACTTTACCTTGAAAAAATATGAATATAACTTGATGGGGGAGAAGGGTGATTTTGAGGTAGATAACATCGAGCTTCTCTTCAAGGGCTATAGCCTTTCTTTTACGATCATCACCAGGAATGCGATCACCAGAAAGCTTCTTGGAGAAATTCTTCTTTACCATATTCACAGTTAATACCACAAAATTGGAGAAATAGTAAGCAAAAATCGCGTTACAGCAAACAAGCGTTCGCGTTATACAAATATCGTTCCTCTATTCATAAATCGCGTTAGAGCCAATTCGCGTTGTCAAAACACGTGTTATAGCAGAACTCACTGTATTACTTATTAAGTAATTATTAGATGTTTTAATTGCCTGTATGTTAGCCTGGCGAGTTATTGCTAGGCATTAACATACCTAGGTATAAGCTAGGCGTCGCATTCTGGATTGAACAAAAAAATTAATTCCAGAGTTAATAAAAATTTTTTTAACAAAATTGAAAACTATTGCTAGCCTCTGATATTTTACAAAACAAAAAAAATATAAAAAGACATTCAAACTACTGTACCTTTAAATTAAAAGGACATACAGTTTTAAAAGTATTATAGCCATCTTGGCTGACAGGCATGGTACATTACATCACCTGAAGTGCCATTCTGCACAGTTTCCAAAAGCAAACATCTTCAAAAATCTAATTGAGGTGATTAAACTTACACATCAGGCCTACAGGCCAGAAGCAAAATTTAATGATGGGGGATTTACAACTTTGTTAGCCTTTTAGAGAGGAACATTTTAGAAGTCAATTCTTCAAGAGTGCCAGTTCTTTGGAAACAACCTTTATTAGGCACCACCTGGCCAAGGAGATAAGGCAGGATGTTGTGAGGCAGTGGATAGTTTGCAAGGATAGTTTGATAATTCTGCACAATAACTTTCAATTGCTTCTAACATGAGGTGAAGATCCTCTGTAACACTGTAGTTAATTTTGCAGTCTCCTTCTTTTATCCAGCTGGCTGATGACTCAAGTCTCCTTGGCTCAATGTAAAACTTAGAAGTCAAAGATTAATTGTGAAAATCCTATTTTATGAATGTGTTGGACCAAGAAGTTTTGGAACCCTCTCTCCCCCAAGGTTTTGTTATGGTGATTAGCTGGACTGAGACCTGGTGCTGGAAATCCAAACTTTTGTAACACTAAAACACAATTAGCTTTCAAGCCTTAAGTGATAAACTTCTGCCTCGAGACTTCTCTTTCAAGGTAGGAATAGTTGTCCAAGTTATTGCAGCCAGTTACAGTCAGGGATTATCCTAAATTACAACCTGTAGACTGAAGAATAAGATCACAAGTCTCATGACATAAATGCAGCCATAAAATGGGATTTCCAATATCAATTATTCATATCTAAATTAATGTATCTAATCTAATATTTCACCTTTATAGCATCATAGACACACACACATACAATCATAATATTAATATATATATATATATATATATATATATATATATATATATATATATATATATATATATATATATATATATATATATATATATATATATATATATATATATATATATATATATATACTGTACACACAAATAGTCTAAAAAATTTAATTTTGCTCAAGAAACATACTCAGTAAGCAGTGAAGTACAAAGGACATTTCTCTTAATAAACTGCCATAAAAGAACAAATATAAATTACTGCATCCTATACCAACCATTTCTTTTGAAATCTGCACAATAAAGGAATGATTGACCTTGAAATCCTTTTTTCTTTTTTTTTATTGAACCCTGAACTAGGCAGTTCAAGTAAAAAGCACTCACTAAGCCATTGGTCTGCATCTAAGAGACTTATCATCACTGACAAAGAATAAACTAAAAAAATCAATTAAGAGTGGGTTCCATTTGTACCATTAGGAGCAGTGTAAATACAGCACACTGTATGCTAAGTATTCTTTACAAAAGGAGGCAGTATGGTCGGCATTATACTTGCCCACATTCACTTCCTTAACTGCAAAGTTGGTACCCATTTACAACTGAAAGAAGTGATGATGCCCTGGATGTGAATCACTGACCTTAAAACAGGAGATAAGAGCTGTATCCATTCTGTTGCTATAAACATTAAACAAATAGTAAACCTCCCCTGCAACAACTGCAGTACTGTATAGCCTCAAAAAAAATAATACAGTAAACAAAAACCGAGACTTTTTGCTCACTGACAGTAGGGGGATGAAGCTCAATAAGCACATGACATCACAGAGGCAAATATCCCTGAGAAAGTGCTCTTAAGTGCTACCAGGTTATAAAGTCTTAGAATCTTGATTATAGGAAATGCAGACTGTGTAACATCCATGTTTAGATTAATTATCAAGAAAACTTGTCTGTTCATTAGTCTATTCCATAATAATATCCATCATCCATTGGCTAAACCGAGAGTATAAATCCTTCAGTCTACACTCGAAGTCTCATTCATCAATGAGAAAATAAGACGTGGCCTGAGGCTTGCCCAACTGACAAGCAGGTCAGTGGTGAAGAGGATAAAAGTAAAAAGTAAATAAAAATTCGCTTCCACGAAAGATCATATTGTCTACAAGAAGAATTCCTGAGGAATTCTACCAGGAATATTTTAAAATCAAAACTGTAAAAAAAGTAAGTCTCCCATTGGTCTGACTGCCCATTAGGGACAGTGTGGGTACCACACAGTCATCATCATACTCTCAGTGCTGTAAAGCAGACACAAGACTTCTGAACTTTTAATCTTGTTTCCAAACACTCACTAATAAAAAATAAATAAATAAAAAATGGACATTGTAAGAGAAACAAGCTGCATGTTTTCAAGAAATAAAACAGTAAAAATAAATAAAAAATAAATAAATAAATAAAGCATGTACAGTATTAGGAACTGGTCATTTCTTATGATTGTCCATAATGTGGAACAAACTGTCACACACCAAGAATACACAGGGCATAAAATTTTAATTCATCTGAAAAAAAGAAAAACCTCAAGAGAGTTAAAATCAAATCTATATCTATGTAATATCATGTTACAAGTGTAACAAGACAACAATGTATTATAACATCAATAAAAGTAATTAAAATAATGAGGATTAATCAGCCTTATCATTTCATCCCTGGTATGAAAGACACGAGATCAAAGTGTTGAAACTACTTTTTCTATAGGAGTCCCACCCAGTGGAACCACATGTATGGAGGGGCAAATCCAGATTTGGGGAAAATGACAAATTCACACTGAATAATTCAACCCAATGAGAGATCTCCCAAGGTGGTTCCTTTAAGTTCCTGTATGGAACATGACACAGACCCCTATATCCTCTCAAACAGAAAATAGTACATACAGATCTGTTAAATCTTGAAGTGGAAAGCTTAGTGAAACTCCTAAACCACTTGTATAACAAATATTTCAATACTGCAATTTTATTTTGGCATAAGCAAGAAAATTCACTTCTGTTTGCAGGTTGGTCAATAAAAACAAACCTTCAAAAGAAAGACTGGATTTGCTCATTGTGAGATAAACTGGTAACTTGTCACATAATGGTGATGCCTGTTCAGAGTAGGATGAATAGTAGCACTGTACCTCAAAATGGATCTTCAACAAACTGTAAAACACATTTTTAACATGAAATAACTAAACTTTACCTAATACTGAGGTCTGTGTGGCTCTTCCAGAACAACTTATAAATGTAAGTTAGTCCCATTGGCCTAATAACCCATTGGGGATGATGTAAATCGAGCACATTGAAAAGCCTTGGTACACAAGGGGACAGTGTGGCCAGTATTTGAACTTAACCAAATTCACTCCTCTTAAACAAAGTCAGGTACCCATTCAAAACTAGTCAATTGGGGGTATCCTATGAATGAATCAGTGACTCTTAGGAAAGGAAGCAAGGGCCATTTCCTTTTGATCATTGCCCTATAAAAGAAAATAATCAGAGACAAAACACTTGTCTACAAAGTTGTGCGTAGAGTAAACAGGGCAGCCAACTTTTCAATAAGAAATATGTGAGAATGGTGTGATGTGTGACATCTCATGCTCATTTGACTTCCTCTCTATATTGCAATACTGTACTTACACTATAGGATGTTTACAAATTAATTAGATTAGTTCCAGTCACTAATGTCACATCTCCTAGATTCAGACCAAAGGCTTATAGTGAAGGGCAGCTGGCCAAATATGGTGCTGTGTTTGAAGTCTTTCGGCCATTTAATTTCTCTAACTAAATCTAAGAAGGCCTGATGGCACCTTATCTATTTACCCAAAAATCACTCCCATGCCAAAGACTAAAGATAAACATCATAAATATTTAAACATTATATTTACTGTATCTTTTATTTTTATTTTTGAGATACTAGAGAAAATTATCTTTAACTTGAAACCAATATATTTGGTTCACTAATCGAATAAACTACGGGTATTGAAATATTTAATATAAATTCAAATTTGCAGGCATTAAAGTGGTTAACTGGGACTGAGAATACCAGAAGTTTGCTGATGCTTTATATATATATATATATATATATATATATATATATATATATATATATATATATATATATATATATATATATATATATATATATATATATATATATATATATATATATATATATATATATATATATATATACTGTATATATATATACTGTATATATACTGTATATATAAAATTACTTCTTCAGACATACCTTACAGTTTGATGACTGCCATAGAGAAACACACAAATTTTCATCAGTTAGGGAATATGGAAAAATAAGACTATCGTACGCATAGTATACACTCCTTACAATTATTTGGTGAATATACAGTATTCATATATATGTACGTACACACACACACACACACACACATACAAAAACAGTGGTTAATTTGTATAAAAATAGTGGAAAGCACAAAACTATGTGAAATACAAAACTTATGATTTTGGTACATTGAAGTATTTGAAGTATTTCTCACAAATTAACCACTATATATATATATATATATATATATATATATATATATATATATATATATATATATATATATATATATATATATATATATATATATATATTTATTTATATATATACAGAGACAGACAGAGAGAGAGAGAGAGAGAAAGAGAGAGAGAGAGAGAGAGAGAGAGTTAATTAGTCACATATATATGAAGGTTTGATAAGAAGAAAATCTACTTAAATATAACATGTTGTTGGAAAGACTGTACTGTACCACATATGGTTGTAATTTACTAACAGAACAGTATCCATACACTGGTGAGAAAACACTACTGTATTCTGTCGAAATATACAGACAACAACAAAAAAATTCAAACACTAAATGGAGAAACATGACTTTTTTATATGGATAAGAAAGTTGTTAGTAACAGTACAGTGAGCTAGAACAGTGCTAGATCCCCCATGGCTGCCTATGAATCTTTATTCTTATTTTCCTAAGCCAATAATTATCTCCATACATGCAATTCTCTAAAAGACTCGGCAAAATTTTTTTAATATCTATGTTAGAATTTTTTATAAAATGAATAAAGAATTTCCTAAAATACCTCAGCATAAATTAATACATGAAAGTATAAATAAATACGAGAAATGTTTCCCCATAGTAAATACTTGACAAAATCTTGATTCTTGATGCAGTATGCCAACAGTTCTGACAGAGATCTAACCCAATCAGCTGTGAGAATTTAAAAATAATTAGTTTATAACTGTGGACACAGGCAACTTACACAACACAAGAGAATAATCAAGATTTGGCATATTCAAATACTTTGCGATGTAATACATAGAATAAAAAATAATAGAGAAAGAGTAAGAGTATGTAAGAAGAGGGGAAAAGAAGCATAAAAAAAACAAAATACAAAAACAAGAATAGATTATACAAAGAAGAGAAATTATACAAATTAACTGCACATGAGTGTAGACATGTTTCCCTCTTGCAGGGTCCTTCCTGCTACACTGCCATAATCCAAACAAAACATCATAACTTCACCTTCAATGTGCCACCAGATGAGCTCTCATACAATGTCCCCCCAAAAATATGATCCACATTATGTAATTAGAAGCATCTCTATGCTAAAAATAGAACCCAGTTACAGCCTGCTGAAATGAATTAGGCATGAAATTTGCCATCTGCCAACTCAATGGTGCCTCAGGCCTCATGTACAAGAATCCTGCATGGCCAATGTTTAGCTGTATCCTGGGTGGTTGCATCAGTTTTTGATGACAGAAAACAGGTAAACTTCAAGATACTAGCCCAATTTTTGCTTTCAGAACAGTGACCATGAGTCTCTCAGACCAGCGACCATGAGTCTCTTAAAACAGTGACCATGAGTCTCTCAGACCAGTGACCATGGGTTTTTAAAAACAGTGACCATGAGTCTCTAAGAACATGTCAGGTGAGGAACAGGCTGGCATCCTTGCCCTGCTGGATGAAAAAGCTCCTCTGAAGGAAATTCAGGATGAGGAATAGCACCAATTAAAACTGAAGTGCTATGCACACAATTTTCCTGTCGATTCTGTTCCACCTCAGAAATTGTCTCCTGTGAGGCCAAGTAAGGACTCCATGTTGAGTATTTTCAAGGGTTCAATATCCTCTCATCCCCTGTAACTGAATTAAGCCTCTTCTATGTACAGTACCTGTACAGTACTTTTATTACTAAACATGTTGGACTTGTGCTGTCAAAGTTTGCAGGCTCCAACCTGCACGAAGGGCAGAAATGGAGCAAATTGTCTATTTCTAGATAGTTCTCAATAAGTGTCACTCTAATGCAGCTAAGTTAGCATGTAAGTTAACATCCCTTTAGACAAAGCACAATAAAGCAGATCTCATTAAAACATTCACAATCCTAAAAGGGATGGAAAACGTGAACCCGGGACATTTATGTGTGGTGTCACGCACCACCAACATGAGAGAACATGACTACAAGCTCACCAAGTTATCATGCAGAAGAAAGGTAAGAAAATACTTTTTCACACAGAGGTCGGTGGACCTATGGAATGATCTGCCAGCCCAAGTTGTGGAATCAAAACCAGTACTGGGCTTCAAAATAGCCCTTGACAAACCTATCAAGAACAATGGAGGGATCCTACACAGGTCACTGGTCTCCTTCCCTCGGCATGGCCACCTCTACTGGGTGGCCATTAGGTAAAGTTAACTTTGTCTTGTTCAACAAATTCAGGATGAATTGAAAAATGAAGAGGAGATTAACATACACTCAATTTTATTACTAGCTCTTATTAATGATGAATCAAGATAATGAAAATGCTATCATAAGCTATGAAGCATGAGAAAATTTTGGGTCCTAAGGAACCAGCTATCACACATAATTGCCCCAGGGCAACTGAATACGTAGTAGTTAACCTTCTTCTTCCTCAATACAAGTGGAATTATCATCTAGTGCTGCCAAAAGTAAATACAAGAACAGGACTGGATTGAAAATGTAGCTGGGAAAATGAAGCTGTTTATCATACAAAGTACTGTATAGTACGGCAACATTCTGACCATTTCATAGGACACATATTTTTTCAATCACAGCAGAGTTAGATGTACAGTTTACAAGTTTTATCAACAGCACTCAGATGCCAGTTTTATTATTATAAAATAATATTTGATAGAATGAAGATTTATAAATAAAATATGGAATAAAAATGTTCAATAAATAAATGCCAATAAATCAGTAAACAAGTTTCTACAAGCATCAACAACTCATAACTTTAGTTGCTAATTAACAAATACTGTACATGTACACCAACATCTATCAACACCTCTCCCACTAAACTATACCAGCTACTAATACACACTTAAATAAAAAAGAAAGCAAACAGAATATAAAATAAATGGGCAAAAAAGTTTGGAAGTAAAGGTTAGTCCATGTTATAATATACCCAGTGACCTTAGCTTATATTATCAGCTGGCAGGTAATGGTACTACGAGAAAGATTATTATCTACACATCTACAACTTGGAGAGAACGGAAGGCACATACTATACTCACATAATACTAAATGGGAAGTATGTTTCTTTTAATTTATTTTCTTCATTCATTTTTACTTATCCTTATTGCCACTATCAGCTGACATACTTATGTTTTTAATACTTTCTAAATCATATACAGTATTACAAAACATCACCATTTTTTGCAATTGTGTGCTTGCCTACATTGTTTTTGTACATGTTAAACCAGATCCAGATTTCTGATTTGCCCCATGAGGGGGCTAGCTTATTGGGCACCCCCTTGCATCCTGCGCAAGGCGAAGCGCATAAGCATTTACAGCACCCAAAAGGAAAGCATGCGGAATTCATGCTTGCAAAATTGCATGATAAATTCTACTGATTCTACCTACTGTATTTATATCTCCCACCACAACCACCACTACTGTTGCTATGTTAATGTGCAAGTTGAGGGAGCTGCTCCAGAATCCAAACCTCCTGAGAATGAAAACAAACCATCGCTCAACGGTTCAGTTCTGCTAATATCAGAAATAGTTCAGTGATGGTTTGTTTTTATTTGCAGGAACCGTGGAACTGTAAATTGTAGAGTAGCTCCCTCAACATGCCACAGTGACACAGCAAAAGGTTGGGAAATATAGATAGATAAAGTATAATGGTGAGTTATGTTATGACGCAGGCCTTTTGCCTCAATCTTTTTGGTTCTATGGATTTAAATACATACACATATCTTTTTGACAGTGCTAGATTATTTCTGGGTATGATTACTGTAATCGTATTTGCCAAGATTTCTTAGATTGGGTTTAGATTGGAGATGAGTTACAGTAGAACTTAAAATTACCTGACAATTGCATGTCTGGAATGCTGTACTATCTGACTGGAAATACTTTGGTAACCACATTTCAATTAATGTAAATCATTAGCATAATAACAACAATGGAGCCTATATTCTGTAAGCTCAGTAATGAGACTGTTGTCACAGTGAGGCATGATGAGATACAGTGCAATGTTTCAGGATAACAAATGTTCAGTTGAGTGACAGTCAATTAAAATGATTCTCCAAAAAATTATACTGTATATATTAGTAGGTATTATTCAGGATCAACAAATCGACTTGCCAGATTAAAATAGAATCGATGTAAACTGTGAAAAAAGTGAGAATGGTCAAAACTACTTGGTTTGCCAATTTCATCTTATTTTTCGGCTAGGCCATTTTCCACAATATACTATTTTCATAGTTGATTTGTTGTTTAGAAATAATAATGAATAATATTTGCAATATCAGTATAGTACTAAAGTTCCATTTAACTGAAATTTACCAATACACTAAACATCTACCAATCTTGAATACACTGCGCTGATGAGTGTTTGCCTCACAGGCAGAGGCAGTCTGCCATACAGTTGCCTGTTTGGTGAAAGGTGGTTGACTTTTCAGTGTATCTACAACATTTGGTTTTCTTTTAACTTACTTGGTCCTTTAATCATATTTTTTTTTTTTTTACCTTTTTGTGATGTTTTACTCAAAACAATAACACATAGACAAATAACACAACTGCTCTATAGAAGCAGGTACACACTGCCATTTTTCCTAACAAACATATCTGATTTTTAGCCATTTTTCAGACAAAAAAGTGCATCTTATATGCCGTAAAATACAGTAACTGAGTTTGTGAATGGCCACTTCACAAAAGGTCAGTCTCAAGATAAAGAAGCTACCATACAGAAAGATGTGAAAGCTAACTTCTTTGGAGTAAGAGTTGCAAACTATTGGAATAACCTGCCAGGGAGTACGATGAGAACACTGAGTGTGAGCTACTTTTATGTCTAGGCTAGACAAACACTGGAGCTAGTTCAGGTGTATTTAAGAGCCCGTACATACCCAGTACTGTACTTTCTATCCATGCATAACAGAGAATTGACCGACCACCCAAGCAGCTTGTAAGTTGACACATGATGAAGAGGATAAAGTAAAGTCAATAACTAAGCCTATGGTTTTTCATCATTCACATCATCTTGTACCTTTCATGGCAGGACCTTAAGGTAAATGGTAAAAAGTAAGCAAAATTTTTTGGATTTTTGTACAGATAAATAGACTGAATTTCATAAGCCTGTACATTTATGTAGCTATTGTGGATTAACACAGTTGTAAATAGGAAATAATGTACATAGGGGCATTGTACTCTTACTTTGCTCTAGACTGGCCAACTGAAATCATACCCGATGTCTGTCTTGGTCATTGTCTAAGGATCAAATATTATAGAACAAGTTGAATAAGGACAACTTTAGAATCTGTGGTTCTCCTTATACTGTACCTTATATACAGTACAAGGAAACATTTAGCTACATTCCTGAATGATACATCTTAAAGGAGCTACAAGGTAATCAAAGAGTTTCAGGAAGCTATATAGGTTGAATTTTCTGGTCAGTCATTATGAAAAATCTAGAGGATACTTACCCAATTAGTTACATACAGTACAGGTAAGTTAAATTAAGTGATAACAATATATTACGACAAAAAATATATACTATCTTTCACGAGGTAATAAGTGATAATTTTTATTCCGAAACTCTATAGGACCCTTCATGTTTGATGTCTGTAAAATGAATAAATAATTCAAGGACCAAGTAATGCGAAGAAAAACGAATGTCACAAGTACATTAACAGGTTGACGCAATTACAAAATTCAGTTTAGTGTTGTGCAGATTTAAGAATTTTTTTTTTTATTCAAATCACAAGTGTACAGTATTTGTTGTTACTGCATTTAGAAAAATATTTACCTTACCAGAATAATAGAGAAAGAGTAAACACTTATAAAATAAAGTAGAAAAAGTGGAAACTTCTAAAACTAATGTGAATCAAACATAAGTGCAAGAATTCTATAAAGAAGTTAACTGAAAACCATTTATGATTAAAATAGAGCAACTAACAACCAAATCAAACCTATTTTAATTAAAGAGTGTAAGATCAATAAAACATATAATTTGGTTGGTTCATTTTGTCTGTTGTAATACAGTACATGGTAATGGTAGGGCAGGGGGTGTGGGGAAGGAAGCTGTTCTTTGCCACCCCACTGCTAGCTCCAAGCAGCAGAACACTCCACATTCTGAGATCACATTTTTAAAGACGTTTTTGCTATTCTACAACTTTGTGACATAACCTTTTTTTAATCCATTAGTAACCTTATCCAGTTTCTGTCTTGCAATAGGTAGTGTGTGTGTGTGTGTGTGTGTGTGTGTGTGTAAGCACACTACCACGGTGTGTCACCATCCTGGCATCGCACAGTCTTACATTTGCTTATCTACATATTACTGGAACTTTCCATACTGTAAGATATCATCCACTGCACATACACCAACTGGCTCCTTCCTAATATGTATAGTTGTGAGCAAAAGCTCACCCCTCTTGGTCAGATTGGGTCACAGAAACGAGTCTCCGAATTGACTTACCATGATTGTAGTCTGGTGCAGGTGTGCTGCTTTATCTCATTGGGGGTTGATACTGCTACAGTTTGGGAGGCCCAGGGAGGGGGCAAACTTTTGTTTGCAACTGTACATATCAAGTGGGGTCATGTGACCAACCCCACCCTCTAAGACCAAGGAGCCGGGAGAAGTGCAGATGTGTTTGTTTGTGTGTGTGTGTGTGTGTGTGTGTGTGTGTGTGTGTGTGTGTGTGTTTGTTTGTTTCAAATAAGTTCTCAAATATATAACTGTACATAGAGACCCAAATATCATCCTTTGTGAACATCATTTACAGTTAAAACATTAGCAAACAGACTCTTAACAATATATTTCTTAGCTATCTGTATCCGTAATGAATTCATCTTACTGAATGTGAACAAATCCCTGATAAACCAAATCTTAATACTGTAGTTAAATCCATTCACTTCAAGACAACCACATACTAAAACACAGCATCAATAAATAGGTTAATATGGGTAACATTAATTTCAGTTATTCAACCAACATTTTCAAATTTTCTTAGTCAAGTAATGGTACTGTAATTATATAATGAAATTCACCAGTATTTTTCATAAATTTCAAACATTGTCATTTATACCTATGAATAGAATTGATATAACTAGTTAAAAAATCACTCCCTAATAAAAACCTTGACCAACATTAATAGGTCATTAATTTTCATGCCATAAATTTACAACCAAAACAGATTACTTGCCTGTTTCCATGAACGTGGGAGGCACAGAAGGCAAAGGAGTAGTGGATGAGAGTTGGGTCAATCATCTGGCCCTTCTCTGCTCGGTCTAGGAGGTCTTCCAAATAACAAAGATGTCTATAACAGCCGCGTACACCATACCGAGCCTGGTACTCATCTAATACAAAAATTTGACCAGGACTGAACCATCCCTAAGGGTAGAAATAAGAAGCTTTAACCAGACACATATGTATATGTAAATAAACATTAAAATATATTACAAAAACATACAAAAGGTACTCATGCACTTAAACTTTTATCAGGATCTTAACATCCTCAAGAAGTTCACAGTATAAAGTCCACTTTATGAGAGAGAATATGTAATTTAGTGTGTAATAAGATACAGTACTAAGTTGCCTAAAAATATCTTGATATGAATAGCCATCTTACCCAGTTATTTCTTTATCTTGCTACACAAAGTGAAGAACCTCATCCACTGTGTATGCCACTTTAAATCTACAAACATCTGTTATAAATGAAGATTTACGAATAAATTCATTTTTGTTTGTGTCTATTAACATCGATGTTGGCAATGTTGCCAAGTTAGACTTACCACTGTAGACACATCTCCCTACCCCTCTGCTCAGCGTGCTAACTTGCATACTAAGAAATATATATTCCCTTTATATTTTGACCTTGTGTTAATTTTTTTTGCCTTTTGTATATGTAGGATTGTGTGTGCATATGACTTCGTAGGAAAAAAAAAGGAAAAAGTGAAGAAGGTTTGTATATCTACCTGAAATTATGAATTGAAAAATATCATAACAGCCTGGTAGGAAGAGGTCTAAGGGGATATGGTCACACTGATGAGTCTAACATGGTAAGAATGCCACCAGCAATGTTAACAGATGCCAGGCCAGAGAAATTCAATCTGTACTTGCAAGTGACATTCATTCACAAAATCATTCTCCTCTTCAAATTATCTGGGCATGATTAGTTTAATGGAAGGTTATCCTATTCTTCCCAAGAAGGCAAAGGGTCAGGGATCAACTCACTTGAAGGTGAGGGATCAGGGATCAACTCATTGGAAGGTGAGGGGTCAGGGATCAACTCATTGGAAGGTGAGGGGTCAGGGATCAACTCATTGGAAGGTGAGGGTCAGGGATCAACTCATTGGAAGGTGAGGGGTCAGGGATCAACTCATTGGAAGGTGAGGGGTCAGGGATCAACTCATTGGAAGGTGAGGGTCAGGGATCAACTCATTGGAAGGTGAGGGTCAGGGATCAACTCATTGGAAGGTGAGGGGTCAGGGATCAACTCATTGGAAGGTGAGGGGTCAGGAGTCAACTTGAGGACAAGGAAGAAAAAGTTTAAGAATGACTGGCTCAGAGCATGAAACTAATGGATAATTTGTCATTTGCTTTCTTGATGTTGTTTCTTGTTTGAAATTTTCAGCTGAATTCATGCATAGACACAGGAAACAGCTTTAGTCAAATGAAATAATGTGGCTACAGAAAAGATATACAGTACTGTATACAGTAAACTGGGGAAGGCAGAGTAATTTAAACTCATGGCTGTGTCTGTATGGACAACCAGAGCCAGATGGTCTACCTTTACAATTTATTAATTTGTAAAGCAGTCAAATTTATACTCTGCAAGATCACAGTTCAATAATTTCCATATTTGTACATAACTCTGTTATGGCCTGAGAAAAGTATACCTTACAGTCTATCATCCGAGGACCAATATAACGGAGAAATTAGGGAGAAAATGAGTCCATATTTTCCTTGGCCAATCTGTATAAATGCTTTGAACTTACCAGAGAACAGTAGGGATCAACAAGACGGTATTCAAGTGTTTGAGCTTGTAGTACTCTATAAAGGTTGTGGTGATCAAATCTAACGGGATCGGCACTAATATATTCATCCATACCATGTTTCTTCGCTTTGTCTGCGTCTGCAAAAAAATAAAATAAAAATAATATTGTAAAAGTCGTATCATTAAGAATATGGTTGTCAAGGGCTGTTGATCAGTACCTGGGAGCTGTACCATCTGTAGTTAACAGTACTCATGAAAAGACATTCAAACATTTTTAATTTTTTTTATTAACTTGGGATATTCTTATTAGATTTTTGTTTAATTTCATTCAACTGGTGACTATAATGTGTATCACTTAACAAAGAATAGCAGCAAAAACAGTATAATGAAATATACTGAGGTTTCTGCATCAGATCTCTTACATTGATAAATTACTACAATACAGACAGTCCCTAATTTATAAAAGGGTTTCATTCCTTAAATATATTTTGTAAATTCGATCTCATTTTCCCATAGACTCTCAAAATAAAAGCGGAGATCCATTACCATGAAAAAAATCCTCAAAATGTCTTATACTGCTACAAAACAAGTTTCAAATGGAATTTTTGGTAAATTATACATAACGATTATAAGCCAATAACAAACATATCAAGTGAAATGGATGTTGCGCAGTAATAATTTTATGCTTAAGAGCTTTCATAGTGCTTGAAAGTTACAGAGAAACTGTACCACTAATTGAGAGGCAGTGCAAAGCTGCGAGGCTTAACCAAGAAATATGATATTAAATTTGTAGTGACACACCAAGAGTAAGTCTACTGCACTATATGTACAGTACGGGTATATACCTTTTGAGATGTTTTGCATGAGTTTAAATATGGAGGGGAGAAAGGCCAGGGGAAGGCCAAGAATGACATGGGGAAAGCTGGAAAGAAATGACATTAGAATTAAGAACCTGACAAGATAGGGTGAAAAGAGACTGTGCAGCATGACGAGCTACCATCAAGTAACTCACACATGTGGAAAATGACCATAAAATATTGATGATGATGATATAAATTATGTATCCTTTATTTTTGTTCAATCCAGAATGTGACGTCTAGCTTTATACCTAGATATGTAAATGCCTAGCATTAACTCGCCAGGCCAACATACAGGCAATTAAAACATCAAATAATTACTGCTATCATTTAACATTTACAGTCTTACATCGACAAGAGTGTGTGGTCCCCGAAGCTTACCCGGTACCTAAGATGGTGATGTGACCCACCAGACAAAATAACTGCCCACCCCTGAAATAGACCATCTGTTTGTTTGAAGATAAAAAAATAGCTGAATAGGGATTGAATCCTGGAAAACCATCAAGGGTGACCTAAACAGGGCAGTGAAGTGTACATTGGTTAATGTGAAGTCATGTATGTACTCACTCAGGCCTCCTCCCCTTAATTTCCACAAAAGGAGACTTTGTTTATACTCTCACTTAGAGATATGGGATGATTGTAAGGTAAGCCCCAGCCACCTTTATCAAGTTTTATGGATTGAAAACAGACTTAATGTTGCATTTAAACTCATGTCACCTGGTGAAAGATTGCTGGCCTTACACTAACTTATACAATAACAGAAAACAATATCTTGCTCTTACCTCCCTGTATTTTGGATAACGTGGAATTTTTTCCTTGAGGCATTACTGGTGGAGTTGGTTTGTGAGCTTGACCTGTAGCCCGATAAAGTGCAGTCACCCATTGATGAGACTCATTCTCATCTTCAGTGGCATACAATATGGACTCACCCTCTCTTACGGCATTAAAGAAAAATCTTCCACCTTCCAGATCTGTTATAGAAAAGAAAATGAACATTATTACATGCACGCACATGCACAAAGCACGCACACACATGCACACATGTGCATGCACACACACACACACACAAAAACACTGTAGTGATAATTCTCTCAATTTCTAAAGTTATGGACAATTCAAACTGGTCTGTACATAGAATCATGTTTATAATCATATTGCCAATTAGATATAAGTAGCATTATTACTAAACAAACAAACAAGCTAACCAAATCAGCCCTGACCTTACCAAAATGATGCTCCTGTCCAGTCAATGGTCCTGCCATAGTAATTGTTTCCTTTGTGGCTCCCTTTCCACACTTAACTTTTAGTTTATTTTAGTATTGCTAGCCCTACATAATGTCTCTTAAACATGCAGCAAGTAACAGTGTAATGTCTAGAGTCAAGAAAATTAGGAAAACACATTACTTAGGGTGTAAAATTGACTCTCTTATTTCAATTCAATACTGGTGGAAAACTAGTGAAAATTTGTGTTGCTGTGTGGCTCACTCTGACTCCTGGGAGGACCATTTGTGGTAATTCTAAGAATATAATATTTAGTGCCATGTGTTACAATCATTATTCATGGGCATTAAACTGTTTGTTTCCACTTCTTATAAATGCCTAGATAAAGAGATTGAATTTTATCTGGTGAAAAAATTTCCCACAATTCCCCCAATATTTACATTTCTGTAATTCTTATGAGAGATTTTTTACTCATTTAACATTATTTAGCTCAAAGTCACATTTCCCAGGAACACTTTCCTGATGTTAAGCAGGGAGTACTGTACAGTATTATACAAAATAATCATAAAGTATATTCAGTAAACACTGACCAGTACTTTATTTTATTCAGGAAACTTTATCACATACGGCCTCCATGACAACAAAAACACTACTGGTGTGGGGAGGGATGGGGGACGGACCAATGAGGGGAAGGAAAAGTTGCTAAGAGACACAATAATGCACTCTAGCAGAAATCAGACACCAAACTTAAAAATTATGGTGCACAAAAATTCTGATTTTATATTTGATCCTTATTACTGTGACACAGAAAGCCCTCATCATCTATTTAAGATCACCGTTGTTTAAAGGTTAACCATATCAATGGTATGATTTTCTCTGTATTGAATTACTTAGGCTCTGTTAGGGGTGTTGGTGGTACAGCAGTAAAGCACATATTTCTCATCAATATGTCAAGGGTTCAAGTCCTGCCTAACCCGGACACATGTAAGAAGGGCGTTGTGACCCTACAAAACATCTAAGGTTTCTCCGACTCTGGTTTCCTCCTGCACTAACACTGAATAGACCAACCACCCGAACAGCTAGGAAGCTTTTAAGTGGTGAAAAAAGAAAGGAAAAAATGTGAGGTAGGTTGGAAGCCATGATAGAGGAAGGCTGTCTCCTCCCTCCATTAGTGTGCCTAACCTTACACATATACACTCAAGAAGGAAGAAATTGTAGTACAATATTTATTTTATCACTGTATCATAATGTCATAGAATAATATAAAGTACTTGTGGGGATGTACTGAACATAATAAAACTTTATTTATGTCATTGAAAGTAAAGAATGTAGAGCACAGTAACTTGACTGCCTCAGAGGACCACAACCTCATGTATGCAGAAACGATGAATTTTTAAATCTTAGTTCAATGGGAAAAAGGAGGGAAGGATAGATTCCTGGTATGACTGATTATAAGGACAAGATGGTAAATGTTGAGAATAATGACTACAATAAACACAGTACCGTACCTGTAAATAATAACAACAATTTACAGAAATTCATATGTTTTCCTTAAATGTGATGATGATACTGATGATTTCAGGTGTTTTGTGTGAGTGACAAGTGATAAAATTTACATTTCAAAAAGAGTGAGTCAGTTTTAAAATCAAACAGCCATCCATTATGATCTACAAAACATTATTATTATTTTCATCTTTTTCCACAATTCCAAACACGATTTGCTTGACACATTAGGCAGCAAATCACTTAAAAAAAAAAGCTCTTTAGGAATGTAAATAATGCATTGGAGAAGCATCACAACTATCACATATGTAACACAGACTGAGTGGGAACCAGCTTAATCTGGCTGTAAACTCATTGCTCACGCTGATCCAGATCCAAGCAATATTTTTTTTTTCTGTAATCAACATACATTTTCTACATTACAAGCTAAGATTCCATGCAGGCTGACATAGCACTAAGACTTTTTCTTAAATGTTGTATGCTAAGCCATTTTCATTATGTTACAGGATACTTCTCATATTCTACAAGCATGTTTTTACCTAGGATACAGTAACCATTTAATGATTTATTTCATTCAGTACTTTATATTCAAATTATTATTTGTTTTATATTCATACCGAACATGTGTTGACCATTATATGATAGGGTTAGTGGCTTCAAAAAGCCATTGTAAGGTGATCGATTGAATACTGTATCGACATTAATAACCTATGGGGAAAAAATAGGTACTCAAGAGAGGTTATTTTCAACTAAAAATTTTGGGTAAACAAATATTTTTTCTTTTTACTCTGTTACATGTACACATAATCTTTTGTACAAAATGTGCAAAAAAAAAAATAATAAGATAAAAAACCACACAGGAGTAAACTCGCCAGGCCAACATACAGGCAATTAAAACATCTAATAATTACTTAAATATGTAATATTAGGAGACGTCGCTACCTGGCATTTAATTGCAATTCTCAAAACCCCCTCCCGCACCCTCCATCACACACAATGCTACCGTCATCTTCTTGCCTGGCGAATCAGCTGTAAACACACACAAAGAAAGCTCCGCTAATTTGTGTTGTAATAGATGAAATAATAAGTGCCACGAGGATTTTATTTTTGGTATTTATACATCTTAGCATATATATATATATATATATATATATATATATATATATATATATATATATATATATATATATATATATATATATATATATATATATATATATATATATATATATATATATATATATATATATATATATATATATATATATATATATATATATATATATATATATATATATATATATATATATATATATATATATATATATATATATATACACAGTATATATAGGGCACAAATTTATCATCACTACAATTGCTTAATACTTATTGACCATGTCATTTACTATTACCTGTATGACTAACATGGTTTTAATAAAAAACACATTACTTACCCATTCCAACCATAAGCTGAGCTGTAAATGAGTTCATATATTAGCATTATCATGATATAATAAGGAAAAATAAATTTTGAGTTCTTTACAATAATGTTTGGAAAACATCACTCCAAAAAGGTAAAGTCCTAAAAATTTATAAGTTAAAATATTCATCTAAATATATAAGACAAGTGTCTGTATGCTTCTTTGTTTGTCTGTTTGCACATCGACTACAGTTTTAAAGATAAGAGTGCTGAAGTCTGGGTTGGAGGTGTACATTTTTCCCACAAGTGTTCTGAAGGTAGAGTATTTAGGTCGGCCCCCACTCCAAATTGTGGAACGTCCTCATAAAAGACACTTCTAAATTGGAAAGGGGGGGGGGGGATTAGCTGGATCCCCATGGACCAACTCCCCCACCCAAAATTGATAATGTAGTTGATGTAGTGTATATGTTAGTGTACAAGGGGACAATCACCACCTTAAAAGTCAGTCATAGTGTAATTGCAGTAGTATAGAGGATGTGTAGAGTATAAGAAAGATTAATGGATGTAGTGTAGTGAATTATGTAGATTGTGTAGTGATGTAGTGCAGCTGATCGTTATGGGCTGTCCCTTAAAAACAAACCTGGGCAATACTGTCTTCCCTATCTAGTACTAATAAACACAACTTTAGTACAAATTCATAATTCAAAATCCACCTAAACCCAACGCTAGAATAAAACATTAAACAACGGTCACAAATCTTTTATAAAAATTAATGTAAATCTAATGCATGGTCTCCTCAACAACATTTGTATTAAAGAGAAAATAAATATAAAATCAAAGGATTGAAAATTTAAATCAAATTTTATGGGAAGACACAAGTGACCCACAAGATCACCCGTCAATACACCCCTAGGCAGAACTTGAACTTGCCCAGCGGGTTATATGCATTATGAGGCTGGGTCAGTTTTTTATATATCTGAGTAAGCTGCTGCATAAATAGATGCTGCTTGTTTGGTCGAACCAGTGTTTATGAGTCAACACATACACTGACACAGACTTTGAACTAGTGTGATTTACTTGAATCCCTCAGTCATAAACCAGTATCATAAACATTTAGGTTAGGTTAGGTTAGGTTAGGTTAGGTTAGGTTAGGTTAGGTTAGGTTAGGTTAGGTTAGGTTAGACCAGTTAGTAAGTGTGTTACTAACAATAGAGCCTCCTGATGAATGCAAAAAAATTTCAGAATTCTAATATCTCTATCATTTGTCTACATTTGAAAGGCAAGATATCTATGTACCTGTTGAACATTTATTAAAAAAGACCAAGGAATTAGGCCTAAATGCTGAGGACACCCATAAACTAATCGACGACAATGTTTCACGAGATGAACGTACAGTACTGCTGAATATGAGTTGAAGAAATTGGAATTGTAAAGTAAAGGAGCCAAGAGACAACACAAACATGAACTTAATCATGCCTAAATCAAGTCACAATTCAGTAACAACACAATTAAACGATCACACTTGTCACTACCAAAGTTTGATAAGAGATCCCAAGCAATGAATGGGGTTCTAGGCTCAGTTCAGTTGTCAGGTGCATGATGACATGAGGTTATCTGACAAACAAAAATAACTTAGCCTGTACAGATTTTTGACAGGTGAATTGAGTAAACTAGCTGAAGATCCCACAATTGAATCACATGGTTACCAATCAACTATAAATCTTCAAAAAACATATGAAAGTAAATGCTGAAACAAGAATGCATATATAATAAGCCTGACTGATTTGATAACTCCTCGTCATGAAATGAAGGAATTCAAAGAATTCTATGCATTGTCTGAATGTACTGTAAAATCTCGGGAGATGTTAACTGTGACAAGAGATGAAATGATTGTGACAATCATGATGAACAAATTATGAAAAGTGGGATAAAGGATCAGGAATTGGATTTGAAAAAGTTCACTTAATTTTCCTGCCAGAAATGTTTGATTTAGAGGGAGCCAATTGTAAAACAGTAGGAACAACTGTTATACTTGGTGTAGCACAGAATCAGAAAGATCAAAAGGAGAAATACAACCTTAATTTATGTGGAAATGAAAACCAGACACAATGACCAGAAAATACAGAGTCAAACAGTTAAAACTTTGTATTGGATGTGTGTCTAAGGATCACAGTGGCAAAGGTTGTACCAACCAACACCTTTACAAATCAAACTACAAATATAAGAAGTGTAGTGATAAATTTTGGGGGTCATATGTCCAAAGGAAGCAAAGAGTGATGTAAAGATGAAACAATATAACACAACTCAGGCAATGCAGGTTTTGTTCAAATAAATCTAAGAAATGGGGCAAAGTATAAATACACTTGTGTTCTATCTGACCATTCCCAACCTATGTTTTGGTCGTCTCTACTATTTGCAACGGGAAGATAAATTCTACAGCTCCAATGGTTTACTGTTGTACAGGAATCCACGGAACATTGGATAGTATCACTTAGACAAATACTGTATAGAAACAGACATATATAGAAGTATCACTAATATTAAACCTATTGTATGGCATAAATGTGGATTAGCCTTTATCTGATATTGAAATACAAAGATGTTTATTCCATACATATCCACAATAATCCACTGAATATCCAAAAATTAGGAAAACGAGTTATAGTTCTCGATGTGGCTACTCTGTTTAATGCTGTGGTTATACATACTACAACTCCGACACTGTTTACAGTTCCTGAAACGATGCTGATAAAGTACGTCTCCACTTATTTCGGCAACAAATTCGATTTTTTTTTGCACTTAGTGATGAATATAACATTGTTAATACTGAGTATGCAACTCCATCATCCACGGTATTGTCTTACTTTCATCTTTGCCGTTTACTTTAAAAGGGGAGGCATGAAAGTATCAATGAAAATATGAAAGTAAATGCTTAAATTAGGTAAGGATGTTTGTAATGGTGCTGATATAGGTTGTCCATGATAAAGTCCTTTATAACTGCAAAGCCAGGAGTTCTAGGTTAATGTTTTTTTAAATGTAATGTGAAAGGAGAATAGCAGAGATGCCTGATCATGTTTGGTACACCCATGTACAGTATAGAGAGACAGGAGGTAATTAAACAAATGAATTGGAAGACAGAACAGGTCACTAAAATACCAAAAACATCCCCTGACCAGGCAGAGACTTCCATGGTTGTAATTCACAGGGTGGATCGGGCCTAAGTGCCTTAACGTAAGGGAAAAATTACTTGGGATACAAGTCACAGACTTGCAATCTGTTTCTTTTCAATCTCAAATTGTATTTACAATTTACTACTGTCTGTTCTTGAATACCGAACAAAAGTTAAATGAATCTAGAGACAAATTACTTAAAAGGTAAACATTGTTTAATAAACAGTATCATATGCGCTGTCTTGATAACTGTACAGTATTCTTTATTCATTATATTAAATAATTTTTTTAGGAGCATTTGAGTATTGTACTTCTTAAAAACAATAAGATGCTTTTTTTCATTACTTAATAAAATCATTGCATTACCTGACACAGGTTCAATATAGTCAACGGTGTAACCATCTAGCTGCATCATCTCCGTTGGTTCGCTTTTTTTCTCTCTGTAGCTACACATAGCAAATGTGTATTGTGATACTTGGACTAGACAGAAATACCGTTTTTTCCACTTCTTCCAACAGCTTTTTCCTAGAGCATACAGATAACTGTGAAAAAGAAATGGAGATAATCATTAATACCCTCCCCGTGGTTCAGAATGAAAGAGGAAAAATACTGTAGAAAATAACCGTGGTAAGAAAAGATATGGGGGAGAAATTTTTGAAAAACTGCTCAATGTAACAGATGAGAGAAAGGTAGAATTATTGGGTTGAAAACTTAATGGTATGAAACAAGTAAAAGAAAACATGAAAACTGTAAGGCAAGACCAGTTGTAAGTAACCTACAGAATGGTAAGATACAAGGAGTGAATGAAATTACCATTGAAATGTTAAGGATGAGAGGTAAAATAGAGAGAATGGATGACAAGATGGTAAAGTTTATGTATGATATAAAGAAAGATACCACAAAAATGACTTAGCGTGCGTGTAGAAGGAATATAAACCAATGATTTTGCCAACCCTGGAGTATAGAGAGAATCCCAGAGATGTGTTCAGAAGTCCTGCAACTTGAAAGCCTTGGTCTGCTATATCCTAACATTTTTCAACTCATGAAGAACCTATGCACCCTCCCAGTTACATCAGCATCAGCTGCCTGAGAAGGCTAAAAACCTACTTTAAATCAATAATGAACCAAGAAAGATTATCCGGTCTTACACTTGTGAATATCCACAAGAATAAAATGCCCAGAGAAGTACCACATGATGTTGTCATTATAATGTTATTACTGTGCTTCAACAACGAAGGTCTTTAAGCATGTAACAAGGTTAGTAATACACTGATCCAACAACAGTAAAAAATTATGAGAGACAGAACTCTCTGAGAAGCAGCAATCATTGCCGAGTTAGCTTCAAAACTGTGGGTCAGGAGAATGTGCAGCAACATCTAAACTGGCAGCCCAATCCAGTTTAGACAAATAAATATTTGATAAATGGTACTTATGATATATTTATAGGCTAATATTGTATTAGCCTGCAGTAAGATTTGGGTATTGAGGATTCAATTTGAGTATTGCTATTTGCTATTCAAAATTTATAATACCCCTGTATTGTGACGTGTACAATATATAAAAGTTTTACCTGATTGTTGATAACTCATTACAAAAAAGTTTAAGGTGAGGTGATACAGTTTAACTGTTCATTATGTTTTGGTTCAAAAATTGGGTTATTTGTTTTATTTCAGCTTTAAAATATTAACATATGAACAAATTAGCACAACTATTTTGACACAAATGTTATTAATTTAAGAAATATCAATAAAAGAGTCATAATTATGCGAGATATCTCTGGCATAAAATGAATAATGAACAGAAAAAACACCCTTTCTCATTTAAATATCATAAAATTTTGGTTCAGTGGTCTTCGACTCACTAGGAAAAATGCGCTACGTATTTAAGTAATTACGTATTAGATGTTTTAATTGCCTACCTTATTCATTAAAATATATACTGTATCATCTTTAATAGGGATACTGTACAGTGGTCTAATCAGATTTGATGTAGGACTAACGAGAGCTATTATGTACGAAAGATAACACTTGTGTAAATGTGCTGGAGGTGAGGTGGGGGGGGCTGGCCTTGGCTCGTATACTAGTTTTTAATTTATTCATTATTATATTCTCGTATGATCAGCCTCTTATGGTGTATGTTTCATCATTAATAATATAAAACATTAAATAATAGAAAATATGATTTATAATTTGTAATTTAACTTCAAAATAATGAAGACAGATGAACTGTGCCAGGTATATGTATATGTGTGCATTTGACATATGGACGATACAATACACGCTTGTCTTCTGCTCTTCCCGGGAGGATTATGTCACCGATGTTTGAAACATTTTACCTAAAATCTTACCACTTTTCTGTGGCTGAATGTGTATTGAACTTATAGCCCACCAATCACTGTGCAATATTATGGGTGAGTCCATTCTAAAGTGGTAGAATAAACAAACTGCTAAGGGATTGATTCTAGTGATCCTTAGAATTGCAAACATGTTGACACACCATCAGATCATGGCTGAGGTTTAGCCCTTATTAACCAGTGTTCCGACCATGGTGTAGCTGGTCATTTACTACAATGATTCCGCATTAGAAAACAGTCAGCACCCTGGTCAAGGTCTGTAAGGGAGATCACCCTGGTCAAGGTCTGTAGTGGAATTTAATACAGTCAGCACCCTGGCAAGGATCTGCAAGGGAGGTTCTGTCAAAGTGAATCTTGTAAATCATTTAAGAGATAACACAGAAGCCATAAAAGTGTTATACTCACCCACAGTGTTTAAGATTCTGTGGTTTATCCATTCTAACTGTAATCTTAATTCTAAGGTTATTTTCTGAAGAATTTTTTGGTACTTGCATCTTGTACCATTCAGGTATCTGTAAATGAAAAAAAACAAAAAAATAAATCTTATCTTCACATATAAATTAAATGGAACATTTACATAATCACATTACAGTATATAAACCCAATACCCATACCACTATAATATTCTTGAAAAAATCATCTTATGCTATTACTGTATCCTAGGGAAGCAATTTCCTCTTCTTATGACTGACAACAAATTTTTGCTCTACCAAATATTTTAAATTTTGCCTGCTTAAAGAAGGTTAACCTAACCTAACCTGCCATAACTTTAGCCTTTCTATCTCTAACACAGATCTGTCTAGTACAGAATAATGACTAAAAATGTTCTTCAAAATTTAATGGGCTCCATTTCTTACCTAAAAATGTCAAAACATGAGTTCAATTTTTTTATTAATTCCTTCTTGAGCATACAAGAGAATGGCAGCAAGCAGATACTGTATTTATGATTATAATTCATGAAACATGAGGCCTTCCATTTTTTAAGGAACAATGAGCACTTAGTAATGTGTCACTAACCTTAGGTGAAAGCGCTGTGGGATGTAAAACAACCTTGCCCAACTCCTTGTCATCAAGAGAGAGCACAGAGGCTGATTCTGTGTAGAGCTTAATTTTAACAGCAGGCAACGGGTGTGTTGTGGTGAAGTCACCTTGTGTGTCCCACCTGAAGCAACAGTGTTGAAGGTGAAGCTTTAAAATAATGTTAAGCATTTTACAATAATATTGGTAATATTTATAAATGGAAGATTGACTGAAATACAACTTTAGCCCACAATAAATAAGCTTTGTGGCCTAAATCTATACTGCTCTGAGGGAGGGAAATGATAAGTGTATTCAAACAAGTGAAGTGAATACATGGCAACCTCTAAATTAAAAAGACTGGGTATTCTTGTCAGCAGATTCATATAAAAGTCAAATCAACTGTTCAAGAATTTAATGCGACCAACTTTTGATTACAGAAGCTATGCGGTGCACATTCTATTTGTATCCCTGCACGTCTTCACTTATTGACCTCTGGAACTCATGGTAGAGATGGAAAACAGGGAGAGAAGCTGGTGGAGTGGTGCCTTACAAGCTCACAATATTACAAATATTGACATCGTACGGGTGTTGACCATTATACGATGGGGTTAGGGACAGTGAAAAGCCATCGAAAGGTGATCAATCGTATATTGATCTTATTAACTTATAGGTTCCATTTCTGAGACCCTGAATAGCCAGAGTTATTACTCAGAGCGGTTATTTTTTAACTTGTAATTTTTGGTAGACATATGTAATTTTCTTCTTCCTTTTTTATGCTATTACATGCACACACTATTTCATACAGAATGTGCAAAAAATAAAATTATTTATTATAAGGTTTAGATGCATAAATACCAAATATAAAATCCTCGTGGCACTTAGTGTTTCAGCTATTACAACACAAATTAGTGGAGCTTTCCTTGTGCGTATTTACAGCTGATTCGCCAGGCAAGATGATGACGGTAGCAATGCGTGTGATGGAGGGTGCGGGAGGGGGTTTTGAGAATTGCAATTAAATGCCAGGTAGCAACGTGTCCTCCTAATATTACATATTTAAGTAATTATTAGATGTTTTAATTGTATGGTCAATACCTGTACTCTATATGCTTATTACTGTATGTTGTATAACCAATTATTAATAGTCATATATGCAGGTGGTGTAAGAGCTTGGTGAAGATGCTAGTGCAAGAGTGCAGTCATGATTAGGAATCATCATATGAAACCTTTCTGGAGCTTGTATGCTAAGACACGGTATACTGTATATTTGCATTATGATAACATTTTATGAATAATTTTACGAGATAGATAAAACTGACATCTCTTACTTAGTGAGCACGAGCTCCCTACTATTATACACAAGTTGATGTGGGGCAGAATTTTAGCAACTGATAGAATATAATACTGCCAATTTGATATCACAATGTCTGTGTTCTATTTATTGGGTCGTTTACATATACTCGGTTGCATAGCATTTACAGATTGATACAGCAGGCCTTAATAGACCATAATAATTCAAAGGACTATCTTATTGTCACAAGCCATACAATCAGGTTGGTATCATGTTTGATAGCACTTAACGACAGAAAAGTTCAGCATATATAGTGATGTGCCACCTAGCACACAGCAGCCTAAGTTTCTTAATAATTAACACATCCATAATGCTTACAAAATAATCACAAATAAATATTAAAGGAAATGTAATAATTTGTGGTTACTGTACCTTTGTATCGTGCTAAAACAATCTTGTTATTGCACAGCGTAACCCTTATGACCCAGTGGACCTTCCCTTACCCTCTCCAGGTGCAAGTATTTATCTCCCATACTCCAAACCTTCTTCCCTACAGGTTCCTATCATATTCGTGCAAGATTGCTGCCCCATCCATATGGCCAGAACAGTCAGGGAGTGGTTCAAAGGTCAGGAGAACCTGCAGCTACTGGACTGGCTTAGCAAGGACTGTAAGTGTAATTCCATAGAAAATATTTGGGAAAATATGGTTAACACGTGGGAGACAGCCCGGGATGGCATAAGACCACACCTTGTGAAAATCGATGGACAGGCTCTAGGAGGTCAATGAATAAAACATGCATAGTCCATGCTATATTATCATCCTATAATCATGACCACCTATTGTGTGGGGCACGTCAGGAACATGGGCCCCTCAGTTTGCAAAGTGTGAAGAATATATCAACTGTCATCACCCAGTTTTATCTCTTACAGTATCAAATAATTATGGCATCTCTTCCTTCATTGATGTACAGTATGACAATATATAATATTTTTTTTTTTTTTTGTATTAGTATCAACCAGAACCAGCGGCAAATCTAGAAAAAATATCTGGGGTGGGGGGGGGGGCACTCTGATGTGTTTGCTGTGGGGTTGAGAGGGGTGCTGTAAGCCTCCCCTCCTGATAATTTTTTTTAAATCTGACCAATTTCAGGGATATTTTGAGGCCATATGACCAAGATACTATTATTATATTATTGTTCTTTAACCTTGAAGATTCATTGGCATTGACAAGGGAAGCAATGCCAAAATTCATTATCTTGAGTTTCAGAACATAAGGTGCAGTGAGTGTAACACCACCTCACCATACCTTCACATGTCAACTCACATTTTACTCGGCAAAAACACACCTATAATATACATCACTATACAGGGCCTACTGTTTGTAAATATTGAATATAAACTTACTTACTACATTTAACTAGCTATAGCTTATAAAAATTATATTCTGTTGTTTGATCATGATACAAGGGGCTGGCCTGCAGCTTACCTCACATTCAACATTCCCCGACAGTTAGTGGCTATGTATGTTGCCTGTACAGTACAGTCCATTAATGAAGGATTAGATTGTAATACAATAACAACCATAATGTTTGGTATATTAGGAGGTAACTATTGATGCATGAATGCCTCTCACTATGGGTCTGTTAAGTGAGTTTTTGGTGTGAAAATCTTGGTAGATGCTAAACAAAAAGATTCTTTATTAGTTAGCTACACTGTTATCAATTATATATCGTTACAATATGTGCATCAATGAAGGTTCCTTGTACCTTAATTTCTATATCTGAATGGAAAGACAAACAATTAAGAACCTTCTGGAGAGTTAACTATGCCACTATCATGGTCATGGCCTTCTGTGTACATAAGCAATATGTAACTTTCCATTTGTAATAAAAAATTTAAACTATTGCAGTACAGTACTTACATTGGTTTTGATGCCTCTGCTTGGTCTGTCTGCAACTTCTCACCTCCCTCCACCTCCATGGTACAATACACAATTCTGTTGGCCGGTAAGTGCTTGATTTCTCGAACCTCCATGACCAATACCTGCCCAAGACCATATCAAGTGGAAATTGCTAACAAAATAAACATACAGCAAGACATCCCAAAAAATATTTAGATTGGAATATTTAATTATAAAAATATAAATAAAAAGAATAAGTAAATAATTTTGATTTTCACTAACCAATGAACCCAGTCACTGTGAGTCTCAAATACTAGAGCCGACCAAGTTAAGTGGCCTTGGTCAGTTAATTAACACTCAAAAGCTACTGTTGCCATATATATATATATATATATATATATATATATATATATATATATATATATATATATATATATATATATATATATATATATATATATATATATATATATATATATATATATATATATACAGTATATATATATATATATATACAGTATATATATATATATATATACGGGTAATTTTATTTATTTGTTTATTTTTTAGAACGTCGATATAACACAAGATATGTTCCAAGAGAGGTCGCTTTAAACCGAATTCACACTAAATTGAAGTGTTGTTTAACTGAAATAATTTAGTTTGGTACTTGAGAGAAACACAAAATACTAAAAAGACTGAGATTCTACCCAGATGCACCTCAACCCATCTTCTAGAATAAACAAAACCTTGTTTTTTTTTGTAGTATTATGTTAAAACACACACTCATAAATCAACACAGTTAAAATTATGGGACGTGAAATGGTCTGTTTACTAGCGATCAGCTGATGGGAAGATGGGGGGGAAGGTGAGGTGATATGTTTGACAGTTGTTGCCAAGGTCTAGTGCTTATTTATTTATCTGTCCTTAAGAGTGACTAAGTTTTTCTCTTATAAAATGTCACTGAACTGACATGTTCTAATTAATTTTATTACAAATGGCTAAAATTTTTATCTCTTGAGCAAAATATATGACGTTTATATTCAAATTATTCTTTGTCTTGCAAGGATTCTAGCAATGCAAATTATATTCTCCTAACTTTAGTCTGTGATATTATATAAGATAAAAACTGTAAGCCTATGACCACCCAACCCTGGCTGGGAAGAGGGGGGGGGGTTGGAGGTGACAGTGACACGTTTTGGCAGTTGGCGTTGAAGGTCTAGTGAAGTATTTATTTGTTTATTCATGCCCTTTAGATTGAGTTTTTCTTTTTTGTTTATTTGTTTATAAAATGTCGCAGAAGTGACCAGGGAGAATATAATTTACATTGCTGGAATTCTTATAAGATAATAATTAATTTGAATATACAGCTCCTCCCTGACTTACGACGGGGTTTGGGACCCAAATCCAGATCGTAAATCGAAATGGTCATAAGTCGAAAATGCTTAAATAATACATAGAAAATCTAAAATGAGTGTCTATTTTTCTTCTCAGCACCACAAAAATCTCTCACCTTTAAGCTTGCCAGCCATTTTAAAGTGAATTACAAACGAAAATTTTGTCTGTACTGACGTTGGAACTCTAAAATACGTAATTTGACAAAATTTTGGTACGATTGAGGCAGGTCGTAAGTGCGGGTGGTCCTAAGTCGAGTAGGTCATAAGTCGGGGAGGAGCTGTAAACATGCTATAGTTTGCACTAGACAAAAATTTTAGTAATCATTTAGTATATTATTTTGAGTACTTGTACAGTACAGCTTTGCCCTTAGGACAGTGTAGCATAACCAGAGAAACAAAATTTTTAAATGTGACATATGACCAAAGATTGCACCAGCTAGGTATATTTCACTGTTTCTGACATGCAGTTCAGCAAGTTGCTGATTGATGTAAGTACCATTTACTGTACATTGCTTTTTCTTGGAACATATCCAACATAAACTGGCAACTTGCTGTATTGAACACCAGTAAAAGATAAAAAATTAATTTGTTGCTCTTAGTACACTTCACCCTCGTTAATTCGGATTTTAGCTTAATTCGTTATGTTTTTCCCAACATGAATTAAACAATATGAATTCGGAATGAGTCTGAAACAGTTGTGAAGTTCCCAAAAGTTTATTATTAATATAGGAATATCTTATGAAATAGATTAAGTTGAATGAATTAAGACAAAACTACATTTGGGTGCATAGCCAGTGAGTGGTGACGGGAGAGGGAGGGAGGACAACTCACCACCACCTGCTCGGCAGCCCGTGATCCCTTAATAATGACAGCCTGCACTTTCACCACAATTCCCATATTATTTAGGTTCATTTGGTGCCACATTAATAAAAAATTATAAAAAGTAATTAATTTTCCAAAAATATCCCACTCTCAATCCTAGAAGAGCTATTGTGCCATAGTATATTCCCAGGCCTTTGTTTACAGAGCATTAACAGCTGATTGGTTCCAGTCTCCCTAAAAATTTTGCCAGCACTCACCAACCCTCAAATACAGGATTTTTTGGTAATTCAAGTGACCCAGAACCCCTATTTTGTCGAATTAACAAGGGTATAGTGTATGTTGGTGTTTATGGGCCAAAAATTTCACTACATAAATAGCCAGTTAAAAGAAAATCAATAAGCATACATAAGGAGTCTACGAACTCAATTAAATACGAGTGAAAAGTGAAAGTGGGTCCTACAGGCATGACTGCCCATTAGGGACAGTGTGGATACAACACACTGTATACTAAGTCTTCAGTACACGTGGGGGCAGTATGGCTGGTACTGCACTTGACTGCATTCACTTCCCCAAATTGCAAACTTGGCTACCCATTTACAGCTGGGTGAAATGGAACGGGAGGCAAGCACTGCATGTACTCGGCCACCACACACACAAAATCAAAGAAACAACAATAAAATATCACACAAAGTTTTATAAAAATATTTACAAGGTCATGAAACTGAATGGAATTTTCCAACTGTACACACTTCAGGAAGTCTTTACTAATGGTATTTATATTTAACGAAGTTTACAAGATCTGGAAACTTTCAGATAAACAACTTATATTCACATCTATTAAGTTTGTTATTATGAACCAAGAGCAGTAATGACCTGAATCACGATGATCTAATATGCAATGACTCACATGCGAAGTGTTTCATGTGACAGTGATTAAAAGTGCCAAATTTAAGTTTTGAGAAAATGTGGATCAAAGTTTAAAAAAATGTCAAGACCACTGTTTGCAGAATATCTTCACTTATATGGTAAATCCAATATCACAGACTTTATTAAATCCACAGTGCATTTCCTTTTACCCAAATTCCAATTATCTGAATCTTCCGGTTATCAGAACGTTGTCCCCTTTGATCCTGTTCAGTAAAGATTCTAATTTAGTCCAACAATATGAACACAACTGAAGTCAGTCATTCACATGTCTGCCACCAGTAGTGCTATAGCCACTTTGGCCAAAAAAATTGCTATAATAAACAATACAATTGATACACAGCACATTAGAGTACAATACAGTGTTCCCTCGATTAACGGACGGTTCAATTAACAAAATTTTGGTTAACGAATTAGCTCCCTTTAGGATTTTCAGTTCCATTAATGAACAAAACTTTGATTAACGACAGCCTTACGAGAAACATGCTTAGCTGATCGGCTAGTCTGCCAATACAGTAATTGGTTCTATGTTTACATTCGTTTCCGGTGCAGTAAATATCAAGAAAGTTGTGCTCTTGAATATTTTTGCATTTTTTATATTAAAATTATTGGTCATTCTGAAATTTAGTTAACATATTGATAATATAGAAAGTACAGGGAACAGTTTTTGTGAACCCATCATCACCCACCAAAGCTTCTCAGTTTAACTTTGTTTACAGTGGAGTGAACATTGAATTTGTTGGTCTCTTGAATAATTTTTCATTTTTACATTAAAATTATTGGTCATTCTGAAATTTAGTTAGCATATTGATAATATACAGTGCAGAAATTATTATGAAACATAAAGAAGGCATTAGAACCAATGCACTCTGTAAAGAATATGGCATGTCATCATCGACTGCCTCTACAATCAGCTGTTTGATATGTAAACAAAGCTGCCGGGAATACGACATACACACCTCAAAATATTGTTTTCTATTTATTATTGTACAGTATACTGTACAGTACAGTACTGTATTTAATTTATATTTAATGTTTTGTTAATTCTATTACTGGTATACAGTACTTTGTATGTACTTTTTCTGTGAGTTGGAACCAATTACCCAATATCCCATTGTAATAATAGATTCAGTTTATGAAATTTTCAGTTAACAACCGATTCTGTGGAACCAATTGTGTTCGTTAATCGAGGGACCGCTGTACTGTAATTTTTACTCTTTAGCCATGTATTAAATAAAGCGATTTTACTCGGGTAGACTATAATATCCTAAGTGATGCAAGTTTTCTGCTTATTTACATATTCAGACATCAATTATATGTAGAGGAAACAATAATTTTTGTTAAAATTTATTAATTTGTATTACAAAAACTCACTCCATATAAGAATCAACACCATCTCTGAAACATTTATAAATTCTAACCCAAAATATTGTGACAAAAATTCTAATCTTGATAGCCATGGTACCATACCCTATTTTTTCCATAAGGTATTAAATTCAATACTTGCGAATTCACGATTCGCGACCATTCCAAGAACGAGATGCGAAAATTCACCTAACGATCTTTTTTGGGGCAGAGATGTTGAAACTGGAAGAGGAAAACACAATAGAATTTCCATTAAGAGTACATCAGATGGCATGAAGAAAAGGGAAACTACCAAATGTGTTGAAGGGAGGGATGCCATCAGCTATGGAAGAGTCAGTCTAACGAGTATACAATACATACCTGTGAAAGTGTTTACAAAGATGTTTACAGGGTGAAGAAAATAAGAGAAAATAAGACAAGAGAAGAACATGGAGGATTACGAGAATGTACGGTAGTTGTTGTATGAACCAAAGAGGTTTCAGAAAAAGTCTTGCAAAGTACATTAGAGAAAATAGGAAAGTATATTAAGCATTTACTGATCTGGAGAAGTAACCATAAGTGATGCTGTGGATGAAAGGGTGGTGTAACAGGCGAAGAAGATTTATGGAGTAAAGCAGCTTGGTGTAGTTATGTCATGCATGAGAGTAATTGGAACACTATAAGAGATCTGAAGTGGAACTAGGAATGAGCAGGGGATGTGTGATATGCTTAAGGTTGTTTAATATACAGTACTGAAATATTTTCATATCTAAACTTGAGAGAGAGAGAGAGAGTAAAATATATAGGCCAGATGCAGACGTACATCACACGTCTATGATGAAGAAAACACTGGTTATCAATATACTGTATACCTGTACGGGTTTGCGATTCGCGATTTCGACGATTCGCGGTAAGCAGATAGTGGCTATGGTGGCTAGCTTGCAAGCTTTTTCCTGCAGCACAACGAGTCACCCCACGCAGCATCTCGTGTTGTACTCTCAAAACTTAAGTGTTTGTGTGAAATGGCCCCGAAAAGACTGCCTAGTGTCAGTGCTAGTGATACTAGTGGAGTGAAATGTGAAAGGCAGAAGTCAGTGATGACCCTGACAAAGAAAGTTGAGCTATTAGACAAGTTAAAGGAGAGGATGAGTGCTGCCGCGTCTGGTTAGTTGTTTGGCATAGGTATACAGTAGCGCACTAAGGTAGTATAAGTTGCTATCCGCAGTTTTGCCTATTCGCGCTTATCCTTGGAACCTATCCCTTGCGAATAACAAGGTTTACTGTATAATAAAAAATGGTAATAGCTGGTGGGCTTGTATTGAAATTAGTAACTTGTGAAATAAATTACTAGTTTTTTATAAAATGTAATTGAAGGGAAGATTAGTGTGCACTGTACATAAGCCTGGTGCCATATTAGAAGGGTTCGGCCTGTATTTATAACAAACTATTCACAATGCCAAAATAATGTACTGTAGTATAACTGAGAATTGAAATTTAAGGTAAAACTACCATAACTAAAAGTTCTTCAGTACTGTAAACAAGATGAGCTTAAACAGTTTATAATGAAAAGACAACATAAAACCAGCCATACCATAGTAAATAATATTTGTAAGATCATTTTGACAAATAAGATTTAGGTTAGTTGATTCACTTTGTCTGCTGTATAAATGGGGTATACTCACCTTGTTTACACGACTATGACACTTTAAACTATGCCTATTTCACCTTCTTTTATAACCTTTCAATCCTTCTACTGTACACTGTTCTGACAAGATGAAGTTTCTCCAAGAAAAAAAAAAATTTTCAGCAAATTTTGTAAGGAGATGCTGATCAATAGTGCACTTCTAATCTGATCGTAAATTATCTCAAGAATTAAACAAGGAAATGCTTTATGGTTTGAAGGTGGAGCGCGTATTGCCAGAATGAGTTTTAGAAAAGCAGACCATTCACAAATCCAGCAGGCTCTCAACCCCATCAGTGCCACAATTCTGAGGTTTAACTACTGAGGGAATTTTTTTTATTGTAATGAAATGAATGTTGATATAATTTATACATAACAAATACTTTTGGTATGTTCTTAAAGAAACCTTCATCATGAATCTTTTTTTATTTAGAAAGGAATTTACTTGTTAACTTTAATATATGAATGATTTAAAAAAAAATTAGTTATATGTATAAATGAATGAAGTCCAATTACACAGTGTCCACTTTAATAAAAAAAAACACTTGCATGATTTGTAATGTTACTACAGTATATCTTTAATATAGAACTTGCTCTATGGCTTAATAAATGGCATAAACACTGAAATCTTCTCTTATCAGACAAATGTAACATATGACGTGAAAAATACTTTGTGAACAAAAATACTCTTACCTGGGCATGGTCATAAAACTCTGAAACACAAATACTTTATTTAGTTGATAAGCAAAAGCTATATCTAATACAGTGAGTAAACTTGTGCTTTACAGATCACAGGTGATCCATCACACATCCAAACTTCTTTGTCTTCTGGTGCAATACTGGGACTTTTGTATTAACCTTACCTCTAATACAAATGACAGGACAACATCCATCTTGGATAGCGTGACCTCGTTGTCCATACTGTCACTATCTCGACCACTTAACGAGCTCTGAGACCTGCTGTTCACAGGATCAGGAATAAGTATTAGCAACAAGTTTTCATAAATGTTAATAATTTGGGAGGGGGAAGGGAGTTGATCTGGGTATTGCATATTATTCTTGAAATCAATATTCATGAATTATATAAAAGTGAATGAAATGTGAATCATTATATATATATATATATATATATATATATATATATATATATATATATATATATATATATATATATATATATATATATATATATATATATATATATATATATATATATATATATATATATTGTAACAAGTTCATGTATTGTACATGTAAAGTAGTAGTATATGTATATAACTAAAGTGCATGTTTCTGGGTACTGGTGTGTGTGTGTGTAAGTATATACTGCATGTGTAAATTAAAGAATAATATGAACATAACAGAATCAGCAATAAATATGTATTATTTTTAAATACATCAGATTAAACATTTGATCATACATACTCTGACATACATACGCTTCATTAAAGAAATCATTAATATCTTTCCAGTTCATGAAATTAAAAAAAAATGGTGTTAAAATAATGAAAAACTGACAGAAGTCAATGACTTATTGTAAGAAAAACACCTTTAGAAATATATCTGACTAGAGTAGCTCAATCATATAGAAAATCCCCATCAAATATATCTCTAGGCTAGACTCCTCAATTAAAATAGCCAAAATTTCCTTGAAGACTAAATATGTTAAGAAAAGAGGAGGAAGAGAAGGGGAAAATGACAGGAACCTAAAGATGAAGATGAGGAGGGAGGTTAGAGAAAGAAGGAATTGAAGGAGAAACTGAAGAAAAGGATAATAAAAGATATGTTCAATGTGAAAAAGGAGGTAGAGTAGAAGATTTTTTTTAATGTTTGGAAGGCTGTTTAAAGAAATGGTTTATCTTTCCTAACCATGACAGTTATGTCTTGACAATACAGCATAAACATAATAAGTACAGTAATACAAAGGTGCAGTCTGAAGACAACACAGCTTACTCATTGATGTTACATTTCAAATACAAAAATTAACTGGTGTTAAGTTTATCGAAATATAACCAATTAAAAAACCTACATGTAAAGTATTAACCTCTGTTAACACTGAAAATGCCAACACCAAAAGCTAAGACAATAATGATGGAGTTACAGTACAGCATAAGCTCTTCTGCACTTGTACAGCCATGCTCATTAAAGCAAGTCACTTGATATAGAAATAAATGAGACAGTCATTAACCCTTTCAGTGCATCACCACCATCACAAGCAATCCCCACTGACCAAGTTTCCCCCAAATCCAAAGTGGCAGGATAAATAAAACTGTGAGAGCACTAAAAGGGTTTACTGCACTTTTGTAGAAGTTGTAACTAAAATATATTTTAATTTCTGAATTTAGCCATGCATTTTTTCACTCATAGGATTTAAATGTTTGGTTAAATACAATAAAAAGTTTTTCACACCTCTAAGTACTGTACAGTATCTTCCCGTACCCTCCCAAACCAAGAGGTGCAGCTACACCTTAAGTATCATGTCTTCTCATACCCTCAAGAGCCACCCATGTCATGTAAAACATTTTATGCAATAATCTTATTATATATATACAGGTATGGGACCATTTATACAGCGTCATGGTATCCGGAACTCTCCAAAATCCGGATATGTTCTGGAACAAATTATAGTAATGTACTGAAAATGAGCCCCAAGTAATTTCCAGGCTGAGCAGGAAATTCTCAATCATATCCCATCTGTGAGCTGTATTTTATGTAATGTATATTTTCTAACACGTAATTTGGGTAAATATATGTAATGTAATATTTTCTTTTAATAAACTGTACTTACAGGTATATTACTTTTGGTACATAAGTAATACACTGAAGTACAGGTAATTAAAAAATAATTACTTTTATAAAAGATATTACCACATTTATTATTAAAATATATACTGTGTCTTTAATGGGGATACTGTACAGTGGTCTAATCAGATTTGATATTGGCCTAAAGAGAGCTAATAGATACAAGAGATGACACCATGTGTAAACGTGCTGGAGGTGGGGGAGGGAGGAGACTGATTGTTGCAGCGTTCACCAGTTCGTTTTTATTTATTCTTTATTATGTTCTCATATGATCAGTCTATTATGGTGTACATTTCATCATAAATAGTATAACATACAGTATTAAATACAGTAATAGCAAAAATATGATATACCCCTGTATGTATACAGTACAGGGTAATAGAAAACAAATACGATATAGTATATGCATAGTAATTTGATTTTAAAATAAAAGGATAAACCAACAGAATGAGAAGGTAATCTCTTTCCTGATGACTGATCCCTCCCTCTGCAAAAGGGGGAGGGGGGGGGGACTGCCTGCTTTCTCACTCACCAGTTTTGTTTTTGTTTTTTAATTTATTCATTACAGTACTGATACATTATACAAATAAGTGCGCCAATCATAATACATATACAATGAGAAGAAAGTTATTGGAGCAACAGAGGATTCCACTTCAAAACACCACATGCTGTAGGAGATGGGAGACGAGAAGAGTGAATTTGAGGTAGTGGAAGGAAGCGTTAGTAGTTTGGTGGAACCAGAGCAGACCGAGGGAAGCATGACTCGGTAACAGGCGATGCAAGTTCTCAGTAAAGTTAAAAAACTCAAGTAAGCTTTAACGAGTGCTGAACCTAGCCTGCAACGCAGTGATAAACTTAGCGCACTGTCAGACAATTTGGTGGAACCCTACAGGTAACGTTACCAGGAGTTTATTAAACGCCACCGCCAATCTCTCATCACCGCCTATTTTCCACCTTAACAATGCGAGGAAGACCAAGTTGAATTAAGTGACAATGGCCCCCCTGCCCCTCTGGAGATTGGTGATGAAGCTAAAGTCACTTTACAAGTGTCTGCAGTTGATTTTGAAGGCTTTGAATTTGACGAGGCCTCAGACCCCATTGTCTCCCAGAGCTTTACTAACCTCCACTATTCAGTGAAGTATCGCATAATTAACTTCTTCGGCTTTCATAAAATATCTATTTAATAATGTAAATGCAGTTTATATGACATTGTGTCATTTTTGTTAAGTTAAGTTGGTTACCCAATGTAATTCAAGAGTAAAAGTCTGGCGAGTCCAGTACAATATAGCAATTTTAACATGTGTTAAAGGGCATCATGTGCGTGGATTTCTGATGTGTGGACACTTACCAGTATGATATACCCACACAAAATGAGACCCCACTGTACTATAGGTGGGCAAGGGATGACTTAATTGAAGTTTATAAACATCTTATAGGGGTCACAGCTCAAAATTGAAGAATCCACAAGTTCAGAAAATTCTAAGGGCATACTTTTTTGGAGTGAGGGTTGTGAACTCTTGGAAAAATCTGCCAGTGTGTGTTGTGACGCCACTGAGTGTGAGCTCATTGAAGACCAGACTTGACCAACACTGGTGCAGGTACAGATACATTCTGGAGCCCAGTACTTGGCAACAGTGCTTAACAGAGACCTGGCCGATCGCCCAAGTGGCTAAAGAGCTGATCAGTGGTGAAGAGGATAAAAGTGTAAAATAAAAAGAGAAAAGGGAAAACAATAAGACCTTAATCATAGGAGCCTATGAAGCTGCACTTGATGTGGACATAGTTAACAGCATAAAGGTCACCACAGAAGCCAGCTGCTTCATGGATTCAGACAACCGATTGTACAGGTTGTACCTCTCTAGTCCGGCATTCTGTGGTCCAGAAACTCCCGTGGTCCGGAAAGATTTTAGTTTGTCCAATAGGTAGATAGGCAGCTCTTTTTTTTTTTTTTTTTTTTTTTATCTGAATTATTATTATTATTATTACAGGATTATTAATTTTTTGCCTCTCAGGCCCCAATGTGGGTCAGTGACCAATGCCCGGGTGGGCTAATCCCCTAAAAAAAACAAAAAAAACAAAGCCGCAGGAAATTAAGGTTTGTTTACATCCGGCAGTTCGGCTCTCTCTCTCTCTGTTTGTCTATACAGAGTACAACATTTAACCCTTCAATATATATGAGCAGTAAGTAAGTGTTGCTTTCATATTCTTATGTAGAGTAATGATGATATGTTTTCACGTGCGCACTTATATACGCGCAGTCTCACTTTTTTTTTACCATTAATGGTTAGCTACTTATATTGTTCCATTTATTAACATTAAATAACATTACAGGTACTTCAAACAACCATATTAATTTTTTTACATTAATTTTACTACAGCTAAAATCAGGGTCTTATTTTCTTCAGTTTTATATGTAGAACCAATCAGTCACTGGTTTCGTAAGCTTTAACATAAACAATGCCGGCAGCCGTCTCGTCTCCTCTAATATTCCACGTATTATTAATAAATTGTATTGTTAATTTTGCACACACATACATTAATTCAATAAAAACAAATTCAGAAACATTAATTAAAATATATATGAACAGTAAATAAGTGTTGCTTTCATATTCTTATGTAAAGTAATGACGATATGTTTTCACGTGTGCGCATGCGCACTTACATACGCGATCTCTCTTTTTTCTTTACCATTATCGTTAGCTACTTCTATTGTTCCATTTATTAGCATTAAATAACATTACTTAAAACAACCATATTAATTTTACTACAGCTACAACCAAGGTCTTATTTTCTTCAGTTTTATATGTAGAACCAGTCAGTCACTGGTTTTGTAAACAACGAAAACAATGCTGTGTCATTTCCTCGTGTGTTTTAATATTCTACGTATTATTAATGAATTGTATTGCTCATTTTGCACACATAAACATTAATTCAATAAAAAAGACATTCAGTAATAAACAATAATGAATCTTTTGTACATAAGAGAAACGACGCAGTTTACACGATTATGCACGTCGTCTGCACGTTGGCGGGCCGTTCAAACCCATCGAAATTCAAGTTTCCGCCGTCAAAATTTGTATTTATTTATTTTTTTGTGTGTTCCAATAAAATACGTTAAGAATTAAAAACTCGCAAAATTTGATAAGCTACTATACGACATTTAACCCTTCAATATGTCTTCAAAGAAACCATGATGCAGAGAAAGTGGTGCTAGTGCTTCCAGGCATAAGCACTAGTCACTATCTATCCAGGAAAAGAGTGAATTTCCATGGTCCGGCACCGGTCAGGTCCCGAGGTTGCCGGACTAGAGAGGTACAACCTGTACAAGGAAAAGGATCAGGTAGCAAAGGATCATCCCATACTGCTCTAGGCTCCTCAAGGAGTGAAGGATCATATTACTATGCAAAATCATTTCATAATGTGTAGTCAGAGGAATTAGTAGGTTGGCCAAATACTTAGGCTCACCAAACATTAGTGTCTTAAGAGTTTGAACTTTATCCTAGCTTTAACTGGAAGCCAATGTGATTCAATCAAGAATAGGGTAGAGAGAGTTCTCGGTGGAAGAGCAAAAATACGCCTGGAAACCGTGTTCAACATTGTTTGAACTTTCTTCAGTAGATAATTAGGTAGGCAGACCCATAAAGAGTCACAATAGTCAACCAGAGACAAAATAAGGTAAGTGAATGTAATAGTGTCACAAGACCGTGTATATCCAAAAACTGTTTAACAGCATATAGATTTTTATATGAAAGTTGTAACTCTTAAATACTGTACTGGATTTATATGCTCTTTAAAATTCAATTTTAGTCAAAGTACATTCCAAAGTTTCGAACAGAATTGACAGGACAAAGGTGTACTTCCCCACTAGTTTGAAAAGACAAAATCACCTGCAGTATCTCCACTCCTCTGGATGATGATAACCTCGGTTTTGCCATCATTCAGCTAAAGTTTTCTCCTAGCCATCCAAATCATAATGTCAGGCATCAAGGATTTCATTATCTCATCATTATCCAAAATATTTATTATTTTCACATAAAGCTGTGTATCATCAGCATAGAAATGGTAGGCAACACCATGCATGAGCATCCAGCAGAGATGCAAGACTAATGGTATAAAATGTAAACTGAAGTGGCCCCAAAACTGATCCCTATGGGACTTCAAACTGCAAATGGACCAGCTCTGAAATGGTTCCACCGACCATCACATACTGAGATCACTCAGATAAATAAGACTCAAGCAGTGAGTGAGCATCATCACAGACACCAGACAACCAAAGATCCTGAAGCAACAAATGATGATCCACTGTGTTAAAAGCTGCAGTGAGATCCAGCAAGACCAGGAGGGAGGACCTTCCTGCGTAAGTGTTTATTACCATATCATTATGAATTTTACATAAGGCAGTTTCAGTTGAATGATGCTTCCTATAGGTTGAGTGGACCATTTCTCTCTAACAGACAAAGTTACTGATCCAGCATCGCATGCTCTATGATCTTTGATAAAAATGGGAGACCGGATGATAATTTGACATAATATGATAAGCTACTGTCAATACTCTCCCTTCACAATTAACCTTTTGGGTGCATTGGTTACATTAGTGCTACCTCAGCAACTTTACCCTTAAGTGTGTCAGTCACAGTAATGCCATGGCCATCAAAAAATGTTTCCCCTCACATTCAACCTACAATTTTCTATTAATAAAAAACTAGACAATATTATTGAATACATTATAATCTATGACAATATAGAATAAAAATACATTCTAAATTAGTTTTGTCTCATTAGAAACAGTATAGGTTGACGTATCTTAGCATTTTTTTAAATAACGTCTTTTTTAAATTTTCACAAGAAAATGTGATTTCCAACAAATTTTAATGCCAGATATGGAAATTTCATGCTATTTCAATATATACAGTAAGCCCTCGAAGATCTGGACCCGAGAAATCCGGATTTTGGAAGATCCGGACAAAAAATTTGGGGATTCTGGGCTAAGAAGCATTCCCAAACCACACCAAAAACATTTTAGGCCCATGGGCGCTGCTTGACCCGTCAGTTGCTTGGACACAGGTGCCCGAGGAGGTGGGAAACATAAACAGAGTTGACAATTGTTGTTTGTGGGAATAGTATTTCATTCACCCTAGTAATGATACAATGTTTCTTATTATGTTATAATAGCTAAGTGCATTGGTTTATATATGGTTATTTGTTTATCACTACTTTAATACTGTATTTTTGGTGTTTCTTATATCATTTATTATTCGCCGGAAAATCCAGACAATCGGCTTTTCCGGACAGGTGATCCCACTTTTAGTCCGGATCTTCGAGGGTTCACTGTACATGTCAAGTAAAAAAAATTCAAATTATTAAATTCATTTTTTCATTGCAACTTTAAAGAACGTTATGGAAATCTTATGATGCACTTTAAGACTTAACAATGATAAATTCAAAGGTTTTAAGAAACCAGAATGTCATATACAGCTGTGCATTGATTGTATGGATTAGAGTTTACTCTTTATATGAGTTAATGATTATTCTGAACAGTACACCACAATTCACTGGAGTCACAAAAGTTTGACAAAGTTTAGAAGCCTATTACTGTTTTATTGGAGATGAATTTACAGGTAATATGTAGGAAACACACATGGTATAGAAAACACACAGTAATTACAAGAATGTCATCATGTTTCAAGTAAAAATACAAGTTTTGTATTCTTGTTTTAACACTACAGTATACAGTTGGCCTGGTTAACAAATCTCATATCGAAATGATTTTATATATGATGATAACTTAAATTAGTTTTGTTACAATCATTCTACTTCTCACTTGATTTCAAAAGTCTAGCCTAATTCAGGTCAAGTTTTAATACGTATACTGTATTTATACAGTATTGTAGAATCACAACTTAAGGGAACATTTATCACAAGCATTCTCAAGCATTGCTGGAGGCAATATCATGGGACTTTAGATCTGGCCTGCCCTGGGAGTTGTTGTATGCTGATAGCAGTATTAAAGAGGCTGTGTAAGAATTTAAGAAATACAATAGAATTATGGAATAGAGTCTAAGGGCCTGAGAGTGAATATGGCAAAAAAGTATTGATTAGTGGTGCGGGTAAGGGACTTGTGGTGGAAAGTAAAAATTACCATGTGATATTTGTAAGAATGGTGTTGGTAGCAATTCAATAATATGCAATGAGTGCAGAAGGTGGATACACAAGAGGTGCAATGGAGTAGATGGCAGACTGAAGGATGTTACTGACTTTAAGTGTTATTGATGTACAGGTTACCATGTGCCCACAGCAAGGCTGGAGAAACTCAACATTGGGGATTATGTCTCTGGACTGTGCTGGTGAGTTCTGTTACCTGGGTGACATTATAAGTGCTGGTAGGGGTGCAGAAGCCTACAAATCTGCAAGAGTCAGAAGTGGCTGAAGAAGTTTAGAGAGATGTTGCCTCTTTTGACAGCAAGAGGACCTTCCCTCCATGTGAAAGGAAGAATGTATGCTGCCAGTATGTAAGGTGTGATGTTGTATGGCAGAGAAATTTGGACTGTTAATGAGGATGACATAAGCAGGCTTGAGTGGGCTAAAATGAAAATTGTGAGGTGGATGTGTAAAGTGACACAGAAAGACCAGAGGCCCTGTTCAGAGCTAAGAGGGTGGCTGGGTATTGAAAGTACTGAATTGGTGAAGTTCTACAGTGAGGCAGACAGATGATTTGGGAATATGAAGATAATGGATGAGACCAATTGGGTCAAAAGGTGCAGAAGTCTAAATATGGAAGGGAGAGGTTGTAAGAAATAACATTAGAGTTAAGAACCTGACAAGAGATATTGCAAGAAACAACATAGCAAGGAGAATTGCCATAAAACGTTGATGATGACGATTCCCAGTTAAAATCAAAGAAGTTTAGTTTAACATGTATGGTTCATAAAAGAGTAATCCCACATTATCTGCACAGTTATGTTTTTGGACAATGTTGTAGATAGGAAATCCAACGAAATAGAAAAATAATTCATAGAACAAATGTAATGTCCCCTGGGTAGCATACTGAAGTATAGCTGGACTCTTGACAACTTCTTAGGATTGCCATCAAAATTAATTAGGTGTTTACATGGTTCAATGAGCTATGACACCACTGATTCAATCACCAGGATGGGTGTGCTCTATACATACTTTGTTTAATACTGTACTGGTTTTCTTTTGCTTACACAATACAGTTCCCTCCAATATAAAAAAAAAATTATAGAACCGAGATTAACAGTGATAAAAGGAAACTACAGTTAGTGCAAAGTAAAAATAAAAATATTATAAAAAATTCGACCAAGGAAAGTCTACAAGGAAATGAAAATTCCACCACACTGTAATTTCACCAAGGGGTGACTTCAAATACAGTAGTACCGTATATTTAAAAAGTGGTGCCACTGGAGAAAAAAAATTCAGCAAACAAAAAGCTACAAGATGTTCATACACTACACCAGCTACCACCAACCAGCTTCTCAGCAAGCATTATTTTAGCATACTGTATTTTCATTATCACTTATGAAAAAATATGAAAATAACACTTGTCCCTATGAGTGGCAGTGACCAAGAAAGATGTGAACAAATCCTCTCCTGTTTACTTACATGTTGTTGCAGAGAAGCAGGAATAATTTAGTAAAACTTGGAGATGTAAGGTGACAAAAACAGCAGACAGGGAGAGAAAGGGAATTGCTAAAGATCTTTGCAGATGTCCTTGAGTTTGATACTCTGTAGATATCAGACTCAATAAGAAGACTAACAGAGGCAATCACTTGGTTGGCATATAAAAGTTGTGACCATTCTAGCTGAGGATACTGAAAAACTCATACCAGTGAGAAGTGATTATAGAATAGTGGCAACAATGGATGTCAGTTTCTTTTTCCAAGATGGATATGGAAATGAAACAAAAATTGAGGATGAAGGACCCGAGGCCAGAATTTACAGGACTGGTACGTGGCACAGTTAATAAGACAAAGGGGACAGAGATTAACCAATACCAGGGTGCTCATAAAAGATAATTGTAAATTTTGAAGTTCCATCTTTTGCTTGTGTGTCAGGTGCCAAAAGTCATATTATTTTTAAGGAAAATGCACCAGATTAAAGATGCTATACTAATGTATCTGAGAAGAAAACTCATGCTACTGTCTTGAAATCCTATTTCAGTTGCTGGTATACAAATGCTTATAAAAGAATAGATATTTCACATTCTCTATTCAAAGACCCTGACAGCTCTAATAGATAAAGGTAGTGTATCAATTAATTATCAGTGTCTCCAACTTTGGCAAACCCCAAATTCTGGCTATTTTTACAAGAGTAATTCAAACTTGTCCAGATTATTTGGGTGGAATGTGCATGATTAGTTCCTGGATGTTCAGATAGATGGTGCGAGTGGAAACCAGCAACTAGCGCCTTCTACAGGAAGAGGTACACTAACTTTGCACCAGCGACAATCTTATAGTGTACTGTACCTCACTCATACTGTAAACTAGCCTTCATATTTTAGGAGCTGCTTACTCAATCTCTTCCAGTGTATTGCCACCATGAAAAAGAAGACGTCATGTTTTAGTGAGAAAGCTTTATTTTCTAGGTCCTTGCTAAAGTATTGTTACCAGGTGCCATTTTATCAACCTCAAGTTCAAATTGAGTTGGTATAACTCTCCCAACAGAAGGTGGTGCCCACAACACACCAATGGCTGCTGCTGCTTCCCTTCAGCCCAATCACTCTAATTTTAATTTTCTCTTTTCAGAAACAAATGAATGTTTCTTAATAACATGATATAAGAATACACAGTAGTAAGATATGTTACAGGTAGGTAGCATAGTGGAGAGCATTATTTATAAAAGTCGGGAAATAGCTGAAGCCAAGCACTGAGTGGGTTGGGCTATGGTGATATCCATGCCTATGGGTTCAAATTACTGTAAGACTAGTAATGTTTTATAAATACAGCAAGTCGCCGATTTACATCATGGATGTGTTCCTCAAAACTACACGTTATCCTAACCTATGATAACCGGACACAATTTTCCCACAGATTCTAATATACTGTATTATAATAGGGGGATGCACTCCCAGGGCAAATATTTAGTTACTATAACCTAATTTAAACTTCATTTAACAACTAAGTAGAGGTAAAAATTAAACAATCAATACAGAACACTGGTTGAATACAAAAATGCTCAATTTAATCAACACATTTACAGGGGTACTCACCAAAATGTAGGGGCGAGATTGCTTGTCCAGGACGGGAGAGATGCGGGTGGGGAGTGGAGGGACTACAGGGGAGAGGCAGGACTGCTTGCCTAATAATATCCAATTTCATGTCCAAAGTGATGGCTTGACAGGATTTCTTGGCTAGAGCAGTTGTAGGAGAACTTACAATATGTTTTCCACTCATGGTTAAGGGTTTCTTGAAAGTTGGGTGTAAAAATACTGTACAGTAAATACATGAAAAAGCCCTCAACTTTGACCACAAGGCAAAGCAGGTGAGACTGGGATAAGTCTGAGAGACAGAACAATGCCATGCATCATTTTCAATGATCATGGGCAATGTTGTTGCTTCTACATTGGTAGGCAGGTGAGCAATGCTACATTGTCGGTTCTACACTGACAGATAGGTGAGCAAAGTTGGCACTACACTGGTGCACTCAGAGCATGATTTAAAACATCACATTAGTCTAAAGCGACTTGTATAAACAAGTGTTCCCTAAATAGAGACGTTCTATCAAAATGATGCACATAAACTCAATGTACTGTAAATTGGCGACTTGCTGAACAACTTTTATATAAACAAATATTTCGATGGTTTTCTTTAATTAACAATAAATAATCATACTTTTGGGGGAAAAATATCTTGTATATACAGCACTGTACTCCTCACCTACAATAAGGGTCATGTTCTAGAATTCTTCCATGGTTGGCAAAATGGCAAAACCAAGGCTAGCAACGGCTGGGTCTAATGGGAAGGCGGGGTCTGAGGAAGTGACCCCCCCAGAGACCTACCATACCTAATGTTCTATAATGAACAACTCAAAGTTAACAAAAAAAAAACAGAATGTATGCTGTACAGTACAGGTACTTACAAAATATGTATTTCTGTAAAATTGATAGAAATATTATACTACACTATGTACGTACAGTACAATGATATCCCCATTAGCCGGAACAATAGGTGCAGAGCACTTCCGGGAATGATAGATTTCCGGGTAACGAGACGACTCCCTCAATGCCGGAAAAAATCCCTCATCCCCGGAATTTTCCGGGTAACGGAAAAATGTTCTCGAAAGTTCCAGAAATTGACCATTACATTATCTCTCGAACCCGGAGAAATATCCCTCATCCCCGGAATTTTCCGGGTATCAGAAAAATTTTCTTGTATTTTTCCGGAAAATGTGCCCCTTGAAAAATCGTTCCCAAAGCCGGAGTTTTCCAGAAAATTCCAGCTTTGGGAATGATTTTCCAAGAAGATTTCAATTCCGACTATCGGAGAGTTCCGGATTTGAAGGATTCTGGCTAACGGATATATTACTGCATATTTTTCAATAAAAAACAGTGTAAAGGAGCAGTCCGAAACCACATGCCTGGCCTTGCTCTCCCCAGCAACACAATTATGTAAGTGAAGTTCTTATTCCCTAATAGGCTTTTGTGTGCAAATGTCTGTACTGTATTAAAAAAATAAAAGTCATGAGATCATACACATATGAGCAGAGATCAAACACATATGAGCTTGGCCTATCAGAGTAGGTTGAAATATGCTTCATACATCTGGCAGCAACATTTCTCAGCCATCCTAAAGCAGCACACATGACAGTGTAACATGTGTTTATGTCTCCCAGTTTTTGGGTTCTACTTTGTTGTATCAAACTGATTTATTTTCATACTTTTACAGTATTTATACTTATTTAAAATCTTCAATGTGTAGAATGCAATTTATCAAAATTATTCAAATAAATAATAATTTTACAAAACAATACAACATGCTCTAAATTAATTAAATCCACCAGTTTGGTTAAAAAACAAAAAGTTTCTCAATTATTTTGAATATATTTTATCAATAAGGTACTGTAATATGAAGGATGAAATAAACAAATTGATTTTAGGAGGTTAGAGAAAGAAGAGAACTTGGGCACTGTCAATGATAAATTGTCATTTGAGGAACATATATTTTATTTTACTTTGTTTTATTCTCTCTGCTACTGATTGGCCCGGTAGCCAAATCTCTCTGTTATGCACTGGCTACAGAACCTACACCAGTGTTGGTCAAGTCTATGCTGCCACAACACTCTCACAAAAGCGTGTCCTGATAACTTTCTGAACTTGTGGCTGTGAAAGTTTTGGATGCATGGACAGAGGTCACAAACAAATGGGAATTAGATATGACAATCCCTTCACTACAGGGATGCCTCTTTTAATATTTTATTTAGTTAATGCCAGATGATTTTATTCAGCCCAGAGTGGAGCCCATACACAAGGGGTTAAAATGGATGCATGAAGGCATTCAGTAAAGTTCGACTATATTATCTGCATAGTATGCTCAACAGTTTTGATATTATTGGAGAAAAACAATGGTTAATTTCATCCTTTGAATGTTATGAAGCAGAATCATAAAAACAAAGTCTGATTTGAGTAGGCTGTAGTGTTAAATGGGATCCCATTAGCGAGTGTGTTCTGGCTGACACCCTAAGTCATGTATATCAAAGAAATTCTTGACTGTGTGTGTCCTGTAAAATACACTTAATTTTTTATATGAAGAAATTTGGACATATTTGGTCTCAACAAGACCAGAAATAGCTCCAAAAGGACCAAGGCAACCTCCAGAAATGTTGGACACATGATTAATCGGATTTCATCATGATAAAGGAAGGGTGATGACCACAGAACTGATAAGACAATGGTAGGACAAGAGCAATAAAACTTAACACACACATAGCTAAAATGAGTGACAGAGGACAAAGAAAGCGAGGAACCTAGCAGTAGGTGACAATATATTGATGTCTGAATCTCATATATACAATAAACTTCAGTAAGGTGACCCACAAGATTGGTCTCATCCAAAAACCATTTTCCCATTTAGATGCAGAAAAATTATTGCCCTTGTGCAAGATATCTGTGCAATAAGAAAATTTAGAGACACGTGACAAAATGATAACCTAACTAAAATATAGACTTATGACTGAAGGCCCTATGAGGGACCTGGAGATCCTACCATTGCATACTATAGGATATATGGAGATATGACCGAGACCTTCAAAATAATGCAATGGTTAGATCATCAAGAGGTCATGATCTTAAACTGCTCAAGACGTTTACCCACCAAGATGTGAAAAAACGACTGCACACAGTGGATATATGGCACATGTTCCCAAAAGAAATGTGATCACATCTTTAAGTATAATGACCTTCAAGAAAAAACTGGCCAGTTTTAATTGATCTGAATACAGCTCCTCCCTGACTTACGACCTACTCGACTTACGACCTGCCTCAGTCGTACCAAAATTTTGTCAAAGTACGTATTTTCGAGTTCCCAAGTCAATACACAGACAAAATTTTCGTATGTAATTCACTTTAAAATGGCTGGCAAGCTTAAAAGTGAGAGTTTTGTGGTGCTGAGAAGAAAAAGGGACACCCATTTTAGATTTTCTATGTATTATTTATGCATTTTCGACTTACGACCATTTCAACTTACAACCTGGATTTGGGTCCCTAACCCTGTCGTAAGTCAGGGAGGAGCTGTACTATACTAGAGGCAAGCATCAGGCATGTGTACCCAGATCTTAATTTACAAGACTTTGTGATTATACAACCCCTTTAAGGATGTAACTAAAAAAAATTAAAGTTTAGTTTACCAAATTTCACAGAATTCCATTTCAATATAAGATATCACATATGTAGTATCAGTCATGCACCTGCACAGACAAAAAAAAGTGCTTGTATAGGTTAGCTGGAATTACCATATGGCAGCTCTCCTTGCTGCACAGTCTCGTGTAGCCTAACTCATCAGGATTTTAACTCTGATGTCACTTCTTACATCTCTCCCCATGTCATTCTTGGCCTGCCTCTACATTTAAGATTCATGGAGCTTTTAACCCGAGTGGTCTGATCCATTCTTTCCATATGCCCAAATCATCTCAGCCTAACTTTATGCAAAAATTTAACCAATAGCCAGCCACCCTATTATCTCTGGACAGTTTCCTATCTTCCAGTGTCACATTGCACACCCGCTTAACCATTCTCACTTCAGTTTACTCAAGCCTGTGTATGCCATCCTCTTTTATCATCCATGTTTCACTGCCATACTTTGAAGTGCTAGAATGTTGTTAAAAGTTACTTTATTAACTGTTGATACTTTGTTCCTGTCCACAACTACCTAAAAGGCAGTTCAGTACATGCTGGCCTATTTCTTATAGCACTCCTAGGCCAGACCCCAGGCCAGTCTGGAAACAATGAACCATTTTGTAAAACAGACTTGATTACTCGTCAACAAAATCTTATTTCTCTTTGACCCAGAGTAGGTCATGTCAGCCCCCCCCCCCACAAATAGACTGACTGGATCCTATTTAAGTTTAGAGCAAACTTATACAACTTTTGCAGCATGATGTAAACAAAGGCAAAAGCTTTAAACAAGCTCATAAACACTAAACATTGTGTGAATCAGCCTCGCCTTCAACAGTGCTCAGACAACACACATAAGACAGACCCAGCTACCAGGTAGCCAACTGGACAACATATAATCCAGACTGGGACAAACTCTTATGCCTGACAACCCATTAATGTTATGAAGGTTGAAGTGCTTGTCTACGGATGTGTTTTATGACTCATTGCTTCCTATTTTTAACAAGGAACTGCTGTTTCTACAGATTCCTTTTGGGCTTGATTGATAAGGGGAAATGCAATTAATTCATGAATTAGTTCCAATTTATGAAATCTGTGGATTAAACAGATTAACAATTCAGGACTCATCGCTGACATCCACAAGTTGAATAATAAAACACATCAGCCATACACTGAGACAATGGAAATACAATTGTTTAAGACTAACTGTATTAAAATAAACATCAAACCCATAATCCCTTCATGCACGTATGTCAGGAACCAACAATCTTCATACCTTGAAATTTCAGAAAAATTGAAAAGCCTGATTTTGAAAATCCAAACTTTGAAACCTTTTATGCCTCCCTCCTCATAAAAAAAGAAGAAAGTAAGTACAGTAGATTCAAAAGAGTATTTCCTTATATGTATGCATACTTTAGGTACCAGTGACCTTCAATCTTCACAACGCTTCCTCCTAATTATTACCATATTACAGAAGAATCCCAGTTATCTGGCACCTACGGGGATTGAGAGATGCAGAATACTGTAGTGTGTTTTTCTGGTTAGTTGAAATTCACTTTTAGGATCCCCCAATAAATCCTACAATGCACAGTGCTACAGGCTTACCTCACAAATTCGTGTCTCAGAAAAACTTATTTCTTTAACACTTATTCCACTCTACTATATAAATCATGTGGCTTAGAAATAAAAAAAATTATTATAAAACAATAAAATATGAAAAATGAAGGGCATGGGTGTGTATATGTGTGAGAAATGAATGCGTGTAGAGGTGGTAGGCTATAACCAAGGCCTTGGCTATAACTACGTCACTGACTAGCCAGCCCAGCCTCCTCATATATTGTTACATGTAATGTAAGTATAAAAGTTGTGGAAAAATTATTACCAGACTCTAATATAGTTTTGAAATAAAAAAATATAATACAAAACTATAAAATAAGAAAAATGAAGAGAATCGGGGCGTATAATGTGGGAAGTGAATGTGTGTTGAGGTAGTGGGTTACTGGGCTATAACTGCGTGGCTGCGCTCCCTCCCGACGTAACGTCACGGCACACACACACAGCCAGCGTGTCAGCCACACGTCTGCAAGTCAGCTGGTTGACTACCTGGCTGAACTGTGTCACATCACCCAGAGGATGGTTTGAGTGTGGGAGCTATTTTTTCTAAATAAAATATGTGCTATTGTATTTTATGATATGCTATGTATCGGTTTTAATGTTTTTCATAGCAATAAATATGGCAGCTCATCCCCATTGCATGTGGTATTTAATTTTACGATTCTAGCAAATTTTTAAGAAAATTTTTATTGTTATTATTAAAGTATTATTTCATTTTGGTGCTGGTTAGTTGAATCTTCTGGTTGCCCGGATAACTGAGATTCTACTGTATAAAGAGACCGATACAGTACTGTCTAATACTGTATACTAATATGATCTACCATTTTGTGTTATGAACAGTGAAGATTATATTTAAATATTGTTTGTGGCATTCCAAATGAATTACAGAAAACATTTAATGTGCTTTACTAGCGATTTATTATTATTTTTAATTATTTTAAAAAAAATTTCCTAAATATCAACTGTCATTACAAAGTTTAATTAGTCTTGAATTTTTCAATAATTCATAGAGTTTCTATTAACTTTTAGATCATTCTATTTCCATGTACAGTTCTTTACTCCTTTCATAAGTACTGTACAAATATATCCCTTTGTTCATCTCCTATCTTATTCTCATACATACAACTTATTTTATCCAATCACTTTCATTCACAATACTGTACAGTACTCATCTTATTATCCATATTTCATCTTGCTACAAATATGTGTTGACAGGCACAGCCATATAGACATGTAAGTTATAATCAGTGATAAAAGTATTAACATTACTGCATATCTAAAGACAAAAATAAAGAGCCAGTTATACCACACAACAGCTGCAGTACTTCAACAAAGATTTAAAGAGTGGATAATGTGTAGTGATGTACAAAGTGTAATTAAGTTGAGTTTATAAGTTACACTAATTTTGTGAGTCAGAATGTGGTTACAAATTCTTATAAGTTGTGACAATATAATTCAAAATTTTGCATAACTGTACTGTATTCTAATTACTGTATACATTAATATTTACAAACAAATGATACCTATCTACATACATGATGCTAAATAAGAATATGAGACGTCCCTAGAAATGCTGAAATTCTAAAAATCATTATCATTATAACTGCTAATCAAGCAACAGAAATTATCAATATAATATGACAACTGTCACAAAGAACATAAATAAAGAACCTCTGCTATTTGCTAATTCAAATAATACAGTTTATAATACTGTAAGAACATATTTGAGTTCACAAATGCAAAAGTAATTTGGCAGTATAGTCTCTAAATCCTACTGAGATTTCAATATGCAACAACAAACTTGGTCCAATAGCTGACGTGCTAATTACAGGGTTTCTCACATGGGAACTGATGACAAGTGAAGAAGGAAGGGTTTGTATAGGAAAAGGTCATGATTTTTTTATTTGCATAAATTATTAGATGCAATACACTTCTAAAATTAAAATGACTAATAAGCAAGAGTCTCCAGCTACTGCTGGTCCTTCCTATCCACTAATAACTGGTCGTGCGATGCAGACTAAACAACTGTAATCATAACTTCTATTTAATTTAATATAAAATACAAATGCTACAAAGATATCAACTGATACTACATAATGTTTAAATTCCTTTTACATATATAGTATATGTTTACATTAGCTAGGTTCAGCTAAAGTGACTACAAAATTTAACTACATAGAGAAGAAACTGCATTGATTAAAAACTATATTTCCCCTCAAGACATACACACACACTAATTTGTTAGGTTTTATTACTGGATAGATTTAGGGGTAAGTTAAAATGAAAAGTATTAAGCACTTATGTATTTCTTGTAGGGAAAACAAGACTAACTGTCCTTCTTCTCCATAAACTTGCATGTCGAGTGTGAGTGTCCTGTGACTCTGTGTGACGGAACCGAGACATTGCAGAGAAAATAGCAAACATTAAGGGAATTAAAACAGAATGCTTGAAGTTTACTATTAAAAATATGTTATAAGTCTGAGGGAATGAAATGTAGGACAGGTTGCTATGAAACTGCAAGATTTTCAAATATTCCACAGATAAAGTAATTGCAGAGTTTCAATGACCATATTTTCTCCTGTAAGTTGTATCATAACGATCATCAAGTACCTCAGATTTATTTTATACATAATTCAGCTTAGACTGATAACCACATGAATCACTACACTTGCAAGCCATCAGACAAATTATACAATTGTAGAGACAAGTAACATGCCTTCCTATTGACATGATTGACATTCTAACTCATGTTAACCATAACAACATCTAAAATAATGACTGTAGTAATTGGTTTTAGTCTTTTAAATTCAGGGTTTACTGCCATTTTAAAACTGTATGAGTATATAAGCCTAATTTCAACAGTACAGTAGTCCCTTATTTTCTGTGTTATTTATTTTCCTTTAGCTAAAACTTCTAACTAGTTGTTTAACCTATAATTTTTATCTAAACATTTTACTCCTTAAAGTGATACAGATTTACTCCAACAAACACAATGCTCAATCACACATGCCATGCATTGTGAACCCAGAAGAACTCCTGGGTATACTGAACTGTACATCAAATACACCAAACCAAATTTTGAGCCAGCCACTAGTAAGGCCATTTTACCTGCAAGATGAGTCAGCACCAAGACCACACATAATGGAGTAAGGAAAGACTCCACGGCATGCAGAAAATACAAGAGCATCGCACATGTAGATTTACAGTCCCCTTCTACGAATAAAGCAAACCCATTCTGATGTGAGTAGTGGCAGTACACTGCTTTATTCACACTTAAACAATCATTGGATCTCAAGTGATATTACAGTGTTGCTATAACGGTGCCAAGGAGGATAAATGTTCGAGACTGAAAAATACGCACCGAGTACGACACAGAGCTTGTGCATTCACCATTACTATAAGTAGGAGCTATCACCTTAGAATTGATAAATTAATTTAAACTAGAACAAAATATATATATTTATATTAGTAAAATGTATTCATAGTTTAATCTATGCAGGTACAAGTACACTTTATGTATTAAGTGTTGTTACACACATCAGTCTAAATATATAATTTCAGGGCAAAACTGTCCTTGTAAATTCCACTACAATGTCATATAAAATTACTCACTGAAAAAAAAAACAATATATATATATATATATATATATATATATATATATATATATATATATATATATATATATATATATATATATATATATATATATATATATATATATATATATATATATATATTATATATATATATATATATATATATATATATACTGAGTTTGTTAGTTGTTAGTTCAGGAAGACAGACGAATGTAACCCATGAGAGACTGTCCTCACTCTATGTCACCTGTATAGTCTAATACCATTATAACAATAAATCTTGCCATTCACAGTAATTGCAGCAACACTGGTTGACTGAAGGCATTGCATTTTACCAGCTACATTTTGAATATTGTGCACTGACAGAAACGCTTTGCAAATCCCATTTTATGTTGCAATACTGGTAACCTCCTAAGCTGTAGTCAATAAGTTACAAACTAAGTTTTTCAATCATATTCCTTCCGCTTACCAAAAATCTCAGGGAACTGATATCTACATATATTTTGGTAATTCTGTCACAATTCTTCTTCTGCCACACAGCAATTCTAAAATAGTCTTTACTCAAACAGTAAAGTCAGATGTAATAATTGTTTTAAAATAAAAAGTTCACAAAACTCCCACAGTTTCAGTGGCTAAGAACAATCTCAATACATACTGTTTATTTACCTAAATATCTGCACCAGAATTACTGAAGAGGGCTCCATAAAGTATTTACTGGTCACTTCTGAGGAGAGTCATGGCAACTTCTACTTGGATAGCCAATGAGCCACATGTTTGTGGCATTGTGGCATCAAATTATTGTGCTTCAACTAGAGAGGAATCTCCTATATATGAGTCACACAGGCATGTAGGACACTTAATACATTCACTGTTGTTCAAAATGTTCATACGCAACAGTTCAGCAGCACAGAGACTTACCAGAGACAAGTAGGATAAAGTAAGTAAAGTGTTTAAATATGTATTTTTTATTTGAAAACTTTGTGTACAAAGTTTTATGAATTTTTATAACAAGACTCCTCTGCTGTGTGCACTTGGAGAGACTGGGGGGGTTAAATAAATTAAGGTAGTCTAGAAAATGGTTTCATCCATTCTCTGCCATTAGAGAATATGGGACTTCACAAACTCAGTCCATCTTCAACTCTTCTGTTTTCACAGAAAACCAAGAGCTACTGTCACCACCATGTTGCTGTTATATATATATATATATATATATATATATATATATATATATATATATATATATATATATATATATATATATATATATATATATATATATATATATATATATATATATATATATATAGTATACTGTATATAATGTATATATATATGCAAAGCTTTAATGCCCAAATTTTCTGGGTAATGGAAAAATGTTTTCGGAAGTTCCAGAAATTGCACATTACTCCATCTCTCGAACCCAGAAAAATATTCCCCATCCCCAGAATTTTCTGGATACCAGAAAATTTTTCTCATAATTTTTGGAAAATGCACCTGATTTTCATCTCTCAAACCCAGAAAAACTCTCATCCCTAGAATTTTCCAGGTAACGCACTTGGAAAATTTTCAAAATTTTCCAGAAAATGTGCCCCTCAGAAAATCGTTCCCAAAGCCAGAATTTTTTCATTAAATTCCAGCTTAGGGGACGATTTTCTAAGAAAATTTCAAGTTCCGGCTATCAGAGAGTTCCGGTTAAGAGGGATTCCGGTTAATGGATATAGTGACTATCCTACTTTCTTTAGTAACATGTATTGTAGACAACTGAAGGAGTGGAGTGGACAAACAGGTCTGCTATGATCCAACAGGTAGGTTATCCATCATTGCATTGACACTATACTAGTATGAGGAATTTAAGCAAATTTATTTTTAGTGTATCATACCAACGATTGATATCATCCATCAATCATACCAATGACTTCATTTCAGCACAATTTATCAAGCAATAATTTTTCTGACAGCCGATAGAGTTATCAGAAAGTGATTTATGCATTAATATGCAGAAATTAGCGAGGCCTTTAAGGGTGAAGAGATAAGATTTGTCGTCTGGTCATACAGTAGCAGGTTGACAACCCTCATGTCTTACTGCTTACTGACTTTTACTGTATATCTATAATATTCTTCTCTCTATTAAAGTGAGAGATAATGCAAAGGTGCTGCTTTTAGAATAATATTGATTCACCAGATAATACCAAAAATAAGATTAGGAAAGAGATAACTAGTGAAATAATGAAACCAGCGACAAAATATAAGAGCAACAGATGGAAAACTTCACACAGCATGGCAGTGCCACTGCTGACTTGAGCAAGCGTAAATGGCGTCAGGCCAAGCAACCCTCAATGCTCGGTCAAAGTAAAAATGCATCTGGGATTAAATGAACTCAATCCATTTGTCCCAGGTTTATAGGTTAATCCAACCTTGTAATAAAAATACCCTTCATTTTATATTCTTTTTTTATGTAATAAAAAGATAATAAACCTTAAATACAGAAAAACTGGTTACTGGTAAATCACATGGAGTAATTATTAAATACAGTAGTCACTGCATTATCAGCCTTGAAAAAAGAAGAGATGATTGTATCGATATACAGGTAATAAATTGGTAAAACAGAATCAGCCAAATGATGTGTGCAGTGATCAGGAAAATTAATGGCATTATAACACTATAATACAGTACTTATGTTATATAAAATGTGGACTGCAAGCTTCAATACTATTCTACCTATTGATGCTCTTATTTCCATATAAGATATATTATAAAATATCTTTTGGTATATTCCAATATATCACACCATTGAAAGTGTGGAACCAACAGGCTTATGCATATTTTGTGAGTGGGCGAGTGAGTTTAGGACAGCAGAATACTTGGAAGGCACTGCTGCAGTAAAAGATGTAAACACTCATTAGCTGGGTTTATTTGAGGTAGTGTTTGTTCTATAGTTTTATTTACTTGTACTGTACAGTACTATGTAAAAATATCAAATAAGGTGGGAGGGGGTGGGGGATTAGTACTTGTACCTTTTTCTATAAAAAATCTATTATTAATAATTATATACTGTACATACATAGAAATGTGGATTATATGGTATAAAGTTAAAAGTATCCACAGGTTTCCACAGTAAATCCGTGTGGAGGTCAGAGGGTCAGCGGCGTGGATTATATTTATTAGGGACACTGCTGCATTGCTAAGGCAAGTGTCAGTAGAGACTACAATGCAGTGTATGCACGAATTTGTATAATTTTTGGTCTTTTCATGCAGTCATTATTGCTATTTATATGCTTTTGTTATTGTTGTTTAAATGCCTACAATTTTAAGTTTTAATGTTACAGCGTACAGTTATAGCTACTTTTAGGGGTGAATCTAGTAATCTGAACAAAGGCTTCGCAAACAGTTACAGAAGTTTTACTGTATAGTTTGTACATTTTAGGCCTGGCACTCCAAATTCCAGGAAAACCCCTATCAGGTGACTCCCAGGTCACAAACATGCCAGATAAATTGTCACATACTGGAAGTCACCCAAAAAAGTAAGACTAATTATTTTTTTCAAATAGATCTTAAGTCTTTTCAATGAGTATTGGCTTGGAGACTGGTACACTTTCAAACTGTTTAAATTTTTATAAAGTGCAGTCTCCAAGTGATCTATGCTTACAAATAGCTTTTCTTTCTTCAACACTTTTATCAGAATATAATTAATGGAAAAATTTATTATTTATTCTTTCTGAGTCTTTATATTATACTGTAGATAGTTAATGAACATAAATCATATTATGTCGTCAAAACATTTTGCTTTTCATCATTTTCCAATACAGTATCTTACAAATATCTGCTTCACTTTACTTCTTTGCTGATAGATATCTCCACTGTTTTTTCCCTTCACAGGTGAAACCATCATTGTAATGTAAGATATATTGTATAGAATTTGAATCTTATGAGTGCAATTTTTTCAGATGGAATTTCACAAATGCTGGAGAAAATCTACAGGTTCTGTTTACAAATAGAGTAAACATTCACACCAAGTTAGAGTGTTCTGTGACATGCTGGAAACAAGCATTCAGGTTACAGTTTTGACTAGTCAAGGACGCTGGCAACAAGTGTTACTGCCACATTAGCATGCACAATCTGTGACCCTCATTTGGTTTAGCTTAAAAATTAATACAGTACTGTACATAAAAAATCCCAGGGCAACTTGAAGTTTCACCCAACCTATGTTACCCATTAATAGAAAAGAACAAATGAGTTACCTGATCCAAGTTTGGTTACTAATTACGAATTCAGAATTAATCATTCATCTGTAACCTAATGCCTGGCTCTGGTGAGTCACTCACTGAAACTAGCCAGATATTGGGAAGATGAAGGTAATAATAAGCTCCAAACACTACTTCAACAATCACCTCATTAGAGAAACAATCAAATTAAAGGGAAAGTACAGTACTGCACTATTGCCCTGTGTCACAGTCTTACAGCAGAGTTAATTCATACAGGCAAAGACTAACATAGGACCAAGGTCCCTTGTTGTAAAACTGACTGCACAGACATTCCCCAATGGAAAGACAACAGAGGTATGATGCCCAAGACCATTGGCTCTAAGAATACAAATCTCGAGTAGATAGCTGTATCCCCAGCGTGATGGAAAAGTTGAAAAATGGAAGTTGTAAAAAAGATATTTGACCTTCCAAAGTTGTCAGATGACAATAACTGACAGAGGAGATTATACACAAAAAGGTTATGATCTGACATTGTCATGGTCAGGTGGGATTACCTGAAGCAGGGTAGGGGAGTAGTGGTATTCAGATAATCTGGCTTGAATGCACATCTGATCTCAACCATGACTGAGAAGGCACTGGCAAGCCTAGAAATAATTTGAGGATCGTGGCCACCTCCCTACATGCCAACTGATCAAATGGAATGAATATATCTGGCAATTAGCTTCAAAGTAAGGGCGAAATTTTTTTACAGCATATAGTGCGCTGATCCAACTGGTGCTGTTTACTGTATATGGTGAGATAATTTCACTAATACAAAGGTTTCAGATGTGTAGCTATTGACACTCAAATCTATACAGAGCTAAACAGGCATGGGGTTGCACTCTGCTTCTGACATGAGACAGACAAACAGGGAGGTGACTGTTCAATCAGCACAATTGGCTGGAGCAGAGGTTGACCATGGAATATGATAGTTTGTAACAGAACCAAATGAGTCGAAGAATACACAAGCTAATGTGCCAGTAAGACTTACTGCCTTCAACTGTGAGTAGTAACTGTTGTAGGCGAAGATTTTTTTTTCAGATACTGTGCCTGGATATGAAAGGAAATGATGAATTGATTGATCAGCAGTTGCAATCAACAATGTCAAGGGTTTCTAGGTTTCAACTTACAGACTTGTTTGGTAAAACTCCAACCCCGAGTGTAGGTTATAAAATTGAGGTACAGGTATCAATATGTCAATGTAAATGTATGCCTTTTGATCAAAAGACCGATTCCACTTGCTTATTCTCCATTAAATAGTACACCATAATGACATCCCAAGGGTGTAACATCATATAGGCCATAGATGTGGATATAGAAATCCATGAAGTTGGGGATCATATGAGAGAGAGTGTAGGAGGGATGACCCCTCTCACTAAGGTGGTGCTGTATAGGGATTCTCTCCCAGAAAAAATTGAAATCTAAGCTTCATAAGTGAAATCTGGTGCAATTGAAAACAAAAGTTCAATTGTCACAAATTTATTAATTAGATATAATTACACAATTATTTACTGATATAATTACACAAATTTATTTACTGAAAAATACAAATCTATTTCATATGAAAGCTTATAAATATCTTCTGAAACACAAGGTTAATATGCCATGTCCTATTCTGAACAACTGTTGAAGGGAAAATTACTGGGATCAAGTTGGGACAGAGGAGCAGTGTCATTGCAAACAATTATTTTACTGTACTTCCTAACATGAGATTTTGCAGCACTACTGTATATGTCAAGGCAAATATTAGGAATATGTTAATAACTTAGGAAATGCCTCACTTCAGATCCTTCTGCATGAAGAACAGTCACAGTATAGTAAGTCAGCTCTCCCCCATCCTGCTCCGGTAATTTTATATTACAAAATTTCAGTGTGGAATTTTCCCTCTCCACCGTGACACCAGACACAGCCATCAGCCTGGAGATGGTAACAACTTGCCATTGTCACCATCATATTGGCTAAAAGGGTTTGAGAAGTTGATGACTTTTCTGTCAATATTAGTCATGCTGTCTTCCATCTCTTGAGCTCACATAATGACATGTTACCACAATAGCACTCCTATAACTTCACCTCTGTTGCCTTAGTCATCCAGGCCAAGCTGTTAAGAATACACACAAGGCCTATGACAGTTGTCTAGCAGACTTGTGGACACCTGCCTGTTATTTTGCTTGCCATGTTGTCCATGAAACTGTCAAAAAATTACTTTTAGAAATAGACTTTTGCTATCCAGGTTGACACATGATGAGGTGTTAAGGTCTGTCTTCCATAAGTACAGGAGAGCCTCTCTTGTTCTCCAATCGAAAATTCAGGAAACAGCTTACTTCACATCAACTTCATTTACTATCCAATCCATGTAAGTTTTCCCCAAAAATACAATAGTCTGCATTTTGCAACAAAATTATATAAAAAATTTAAAAAAATACTTTATATATACAGTATATAAAGAAAAAACTTATTACATCAACTGTATAGGAAACATTCACGATGCTGCATGATGGCTTCCCTGAGAATGCTTTTGATACTGCGAATGGCATGGCACTCCATGCAGGCAGTGTTTTAATTTATCTAAGTCTAGATTAACGCACTATACGATACAGGGTGTATATTAAAAATTATCTTACAGGTAAAATTTCACAAGAAAAATTTATCATGCTCCTGTTCACATATAACAAAGAAGGCATTGTATCATTTGATGGCAATTTTTGGACTGTGTTTTTTAATGCTAATGTTAGTTCACTGTGTCAGGCAATGGTCCAGGGTGACATTCGCAATCATTACTAGGTTTATTAGAGGTGTATGAAAGTTAAGATATTAATGGGCATAATGTACAGTACATCACACACCGAGTCTTGTTTGACCATCTTGAAAAAGATTCTGGGTCACAAAGAAGATTAAGAGTTCGATGATGGTGTGACTAACAAGGAAAGGAATATTTTTCTCATGTGATGTTCCCAATATTCGGGAAGTTTATAAAGCATTTGTTCAGTGTGCTCAATGGACTGAAAACCATGACAGGGTTTCACAATGCAAACAGCTTCTTCTTTATCTGTGACTGACATGGTGACAAAATGCCAAATACAGGTTGTACCTCTCTAGTCCGGCAACCTCGGGACCTGACCGGTGCCGGACCATGGAAATTCACCCTTTTCCTGGATAGATAGTGACTTGTGCTTATGCCTGGAAGCACTAGCACCACTTTCTCTGCATCATGGAGTCTTTGAAGACATACTGAAGGGTTAAATGTCGTATAGTAGCGTCTCAAATTTCGCGAGTTTTTAATTCTTAACGTATTTTATTGGAACACACAAAAAAATAAATAAATAAAAATTTTGACGGCGGAAACTTGAATTTTGACGGGTTTGAACGGCCCGCCAACGTGCAGACGACGTGCATAATCGTGTAAACAGCGTCATTTCTCTTATGTACAAAAGATTCATTATTGTTTATTACTGAATGTCTTTTTTATTGAATTAATGTTTGTGTGTGCAAAATGAGCAATACAATTCATTAATAATACGTAGAATATTAAAACACACGAGGAAATGACACAGCATTGTATTCGTTGATTACAAAACCAGTGACTGACTGGTTCTACATATAAAACTGAAGAAAATAAGACCTTGGTTGTAGCTGTAGTAAAATTAATATGGTTGTTTTAAGTAATGTTATTTAATGTTAATAAATGGAACAATAGAAGTAGCTAACGATAATGGTAAAGAAAAAGAGAGATCGCATATGTAAGTGCGCATGCGCACACGTGAAAACATATCATCATTACTTTACATAAGAATATGAAAGCAACACTTATTTACTGTTCATATATATTTTAATTAATGTTTCTGAATTTGTTTTTATTGAATTAATGTACGTGTGTGCAAAATTAACAATACAATTTATTAATAATACGTGGAATATTAGAGGAGACGAGACGGCTGCCGGCATTGTTTATGTTAAAGCTTACGAAACCAGTGACTGATTGGTTCTACATATAAAACTGAAGAAAATAAGACCCTGAGTTTAGCTGTAGTAAAATTAATGTAAAAAATGAATATGGTTGCTTGAAGTACCTGTAATGTTATTTAATGTTAATAAATGGAACAATATAAGTAGCTAACCATTAATGGTAAAAAAAAAAGTGAGACTGCTCGTATGTAAGTGCGCACATGTGAAAATATATCGTCATTACTCTACATAAGAATATGAAAGCAACACTTATTTACTGCTCATATATATTGAAGGGTTAAATGTTGTACTCTGTATAGACAAGCAGAGAGAGAGAGAGAGAGCAGCCGAACTGCCGGATGTAAACAAACCTTAATTTCCTGCGGCTTTTTTTTTTTTTTTAAGGGGATTAGCCCACCCGGGAATAGGTCACTGACCCACATTAGGGCCTGAGGGGCAAAAATTTAATACTCCTGTAATAATAATAATAATTCAGATAAGTAAAAAAAAAAAAAAAAAAAAGTTGCCTATCTACCTATTGGACAAACTAAAATCGTTCCGGACCACGGGAGTTTCCGGACCACAGAATGCCGGACTACAGAGGTACAACCTGTAACAGGGAAAAATCAACCCCAATTCCCGCGAGACTGAATCTAACACAGATTGTTTACTCCTCATCTTTGTACTGTACTATAAACTCCCTAATCCCTTCAGCATCAAAACAATTTCCACCATATGTGTTCTCACCTGCCATCATCATCTTCCTTTTATGAATGATGAATTTAGACTGGGCAGAATTAGATTCAATGACTTATTCAATGACTTATATGAAGGGATTAAGAGTATGTGATTAAGTCAGTGTACATACTGTATATAACTAGAAAAAGTGGTATTATATGCTAAGTTTCACTCATGCCTCATAAATTGGCAAAAATGGAATTTAAATTAAGCCAACACTCTGCCATCTTTAAGTGAGGTGTATAAACATCTCAAAGGGCACTACTCAGTTGAGTGTCCATACCTGGAGCAGGCAGAAGCCCAACTCACAAAGGGTCACAGCTCTAAGGTTGAAGAAGCCACAAGTCCAGAAAACTATGAGGGAAAACTTTTTCGAAGTGAGAGTTGTGAACTCATGGAACAACTTGCCAGAGTGTGTTGTGACGGCACCGAGTGTAAGCTCTTTCAAGACCAGACTTGACCAACACTGGAAGAGGTTCAGATACAATTTTTTTTCCCCCACACCTTTCTGAGACTTCCGAGAGACTTTTGACATGATGTCTAAGCACAGTAGTTAGTTGACCGAGATGTAGACTGAGAGGTAGCAGTGAACAACACACACGGCGGCGGCAGGATACAAATCCCAAGCCCCAATCAGTGGGCGCAGAATTTAATGGAATCACGCTTGATTTAGCGAACTAAACCAAGAAATTTTAAAAAATTTTGCCATGTTAATTTTTTCAGTCCATTTAGAGAGAGAGAGAGAGAGAGAGAGACCAGTCAAAACAAGGCATCAGTATGGATGTAAAAATACATATTGTATGACATGTGGCAGGTGACCATCATGTTGATAGAAGTACGTAGTAGATTGGGCTTGTTTATACCAACCATTTGAACCATTCTAAGACCAGATAAGGGTTTCAGTCCACTCCAGTACTTTGTTAACAGCAACCATGAATAACTGTTCAAGGAGCATTTTAGGACAATATGGAAAGTCAGTTGGACTGTGTGCAGAATTTGGATGGTGGTAGTGGAGACAGCGGATGGTGGTCAATCATACACAAGCTCCGACAAAATACAATACATGAGTGAATACACAACTCAAATTTTTGGGGGGTATCCAATATCCTTAAAGAATATTATTTCTATTTATGAAATATTTAAATACATTCACTATGCAAACAAAACAGTGTGACTATTAGTGCTATCACCAATACCAAACGAGGCTCTCGTATATCACTAAGAAACAACGCTGCCACAAATGCATCTCTATTGGAACCTTGTTATAATAATCTACTATAAAGCTGTTTCTTATAGTGCTCCATTCTCCAGGAACACAACTAGAGAACTATAAGAGGTATGCCTGTGTGAAAACTTGATCCTAACAACATGATGGTACTGTATAGCAGTACTGTACCTCTCACTACTGTCCTGGGTTTAATCCTCAGACTGGGACAGGTGTTATCTAGTGTGGCCCTACCAAACACCACAGGTTTTCTCTGGGTGTTCCAGTTTCCTCCTGTACTAACACTAGACAATAAGGTCATAACAAAATAACAATGAACAGACTAATTGCATGAATGGATTGTTAGCTAATAAATGGTGAAATGATAAATAAATAAATATATACAACTACTGTACCTATTGAAATTTATGGAGTCTTATTATGTATGAGAAAAGAGGAAATGAAATATACCTTGTGTCCCAGGAGTTACAGTACATCAACCCAGTTAGCAAAAAATACGCAATGGAGGTTTTCACAGTGCTAGACTCGAGGTATCTTACATGGGCTATATTGAAGGTGGGAACTCTCATTCTCCAAGTAGTATGAGATAGCTTAGGAATTGAACTTAGGGTGCTACATACAGTAAAACCTCTCTCAGGAACAGCAACTAATAAGCAAGGCTTTACAAGAATGTGAGGTTTAGTTCTGAGAAGCCTATTTTTGCCCCATATACTGATTTACTCAATTAAAATAAGGTATAATTAATGTAGAGTATAAATAATGTATAGTTTAATTAATGCAAAATATTTTTAATGCTGATCTGGAACTATAAACTACAGTACTTGTACTTGGATTTCAAGCATAAGTATTACTTAACATTTAAATTAAAAAATGTAAAATAATATACAGTGTACTACTGTATAACCCTTATACTGTACTCACCAGAAGTTGTAGATCTGCAGGCAGTTGTAGGTGTATCAGGCACTCATTGTAGCAAGCAGTGCTACTTATAGCATGACACATGTGTTGCTTCTCCATGTGTCATGCAAGATAAGGCGAGGCTTGTCAAAATCTTCCTAAGCTTCTGGCCTTTCACCCAGAATATTTCTTAATATGCTTCAGTACGGTAAATGCGTACACCCAATAGTATCACACAACTATAGTACAGTACGTCGCTACAAGGCACAGTCTTATCACAGAAAATTCAGTGTTGTGCAGTTGTCAGCACATGTAATCACAGCACAGTCAGTGTAGCCTAGGCACAATGCAGTTAACAGTTACACTATGATTAGTTACAGTACAGTACACTACTAAAACAATTAAAGGTACAAAGATATAATAATGTCCATAGGTGCATAATACTTCCATATAGAGTATTAACAAAAGTTTGTGTTATCTAACAAATTTTCACAAGAAATGAGCAGACTGTTGCTCTGATGCAATCAGCAAGATAGTAAATGTGGTCAGGGTGGGAGTATTACCCAAGTGGAGCTGCAACCAAGCCACAAAATCTCACATGGCCACAACATGGGTCTCGTTCCTTTCTCAAAGCGACAACCTGAAAGAATTTGCACCTCATAGAAATGAGGAACTAATCCTGAAATCCCATTCAATAAACAAGCATGGGTCACACAACTACTGAGTCAACTTACAGTATTTGAGGGTTTGACCCCTGGGTTCCTTGGAACCCTCCACTTGTGTGACTGGGACCACAATCCAGAAATCAAGTTTAAAAAAAAAAAAAAAAAAAAATAGACAACTATAAAGAGTATCTTTCCTGACTTAAAACAGACCCTAAAAAGGGGGGGTAGCACTGACAAGTCAGTCACCAAGGCCATGAGCTAAGAGTCTGCTGTCATGTTACTGCAGATGCACTCGGTGATAAAGTAGACTAGAAAATAGCATGTTCACCTCAGCTCCAATCTCACTTCAGCATCCAAAAGTAAGAGGAAGGAATCTGAATTGCCTGATCCATGCGTGATTATAATACAGGTTTTTGGGATGGCTCTCTCCCTTTTAAAGGCTGCAGTGGATCAGGTAACTCCTATACCCTAAGCCAGATATATACTGTAAAGAGGAGGAAATGAGGAATGGAGTTTTACAGTACTGTGACTCACCCACAGGCTTCCGGAGCACTAAACACTCCAACAGTGTGACAGATTCATTCTGACATCTAATGTCCATACTCCAATTTGGAGGACTGACTTCTGTGAAAAACCCTGTGTGAAGGTAAAGAGGACAAAGTTCCCATTGATCACATGCTAAAGGGATACAACCCAGTTGAGTGAAATTAATGGCTTTTATATCCTAAGTCACATAATTTCCACACTGAAAAATAGATCTGTACAGGCATGACACAAGGAGTTTGCATGTTGACAAAACTTAAAAGTTAATTAGAGATTGACTCTTGACAATGAAAGATCAAGAGAAACAACTCCTTACCTTCCCACAAGGCAAGAACCTTTAAAACACTGCTGTACAAATAGATGCCAAAGATAATATAAAAAAATGCTCCCAAAAAAGCATGCTCTACATCCTGCTCAACAAAAGATCACATGTTGTTCATTAATCAGTTCTGGCTTGAGAAACTAATGTACCTTTCCCAAATAAAAGGAACATTAAAAAAGTAGAACCTAAGCAAGTAAAGAAATGCCTACTACAAAAGGTCCCATCAATAAGGCCTCCTGAAAGGACATTCGATTTTTTTTAAAATGATAAAGAATTAACAAAGATCCAGTGTTTTGAAGATTTCCAATTAAATATTCTTACAATAATAACTCAACCAAAACTGGATTTACCATTCTTAGATCAATGGAAATGTTTCCATATTACCCATATGTAATCACTTGAGTCCCCACTAGGCCAATTAATTGGCATTTCCCGAAAAGGTGAAGACCTCTGTTCCTTACCTAGAGGAGAGCCAAACCTTCACCTATAATGTGACACTCCAGAGAAAAAAAATCTTCAAATTTCCACTGGAATTAAAGGAGCTAACCACTCCTGCATAAAAAAGCAGTTTATCCTGTAATTAGCACCCTAAATTAAACAAACTGGTAAGAAGTAGGTAGGTGCCAAAACATGGGAGACAGTCAAACTACAATAAAAAAGCTGTAGGTGTCACTGAGAACTGAAAATTTGAACCAGTAACACAACAGCAAATTCTCAGCTCTTGGTCTCTGACAACTGCAACATAAGTGCTACCCACATTGGGTAAAACTAACTTAATTTAAACCTTCAATCCATCTTAATCCATTGCTTTGTATTGCTCATTAATAATGAGCAATACAAAGCAATGCACATGTTTCTAAAATGGCTAATGTAAATATAAGATCATTTGCAGTACAACTTTATGCATGAGCAGATTATGTAACCTCAAGACCCAGATGATACACACAATTGGATGCAAGTATGAGCATGTTGAATGGTTTAAAGGTCTCCAATTTATTTTATATTTGTTTAAGCCACTGCAACAGTAATTGACGAGCATTTCACACATTTCCAGTATTATTATCCTATATACAGTACAGTACGTGGTAAGGGTAAACTAACAACCGATTCTAACAAGATTGGACATAATGAACATGCGTCTTTAAAACGGATGCAATTTCTTGATTTTTTGCTATAATCTATATATGCATGACAGTATTTTTTATGTACGGTATCATTACATGGCTTTATGTACAGAATGAGGGTGTGAATTTTATTTTTTTTAGATTAAGAGAAATTTAGATTTTCTGAGTTTTAATTCTACAAACTTTCCAAATTGCACTGTAGCCCCGTATTTTCAGTACTATATTGAAGTCTAAGTTATAATTAACAATGAATTCCCCCCTCCCATGCCCCTTCTATTTCTTAATAATAATTATAAAACAAAAGTTAAGTTCAATACAAAGACTGTGACCATAATCTGGCTATAGTGGAATGGGGTCGGAATCCTCCACTGACACCATTAGTTTAACAATGAAGATTATCTCCATACATTTGATGAAAAGTTCTCCATATGTCTTTACAGGGCTTAATCACTCAATAATTGATCAACATTCACAGTATAGAAGAAAGATACACTCCATAAACATAGGCCATGAAAAAATTAATCCTATCCTATGTCTCTGGTCTCTGAAGAGGAAGTCAGATCAGTTTATCAGAGAAAGGTGTTAACTAGGCGCTGTAGGTCATGATGATGCGTCAGTGTCCACAATTAGTGCACGTAACATTACAGTATTAATACCTAAAAACCATTGGCAGTTTGGCATCCTGGTGCCACAGTTCCAATCTAGCCTTAGCAAATAAACTGCCATGGCAGTCGGAATTATCTCTCATATATATATATATATATATATATATATATATATATATATATATATATATATATATATATATATATATATATATATATATATATATATATATATATATATATATATATATATATATATATATATATATATATATATATATATATATATATATAGATCCTGCATGATTAAAAAAAAAAGTATTAATTAAAATAATACAGTACTGTATCTGATACCATTATTATGGCTAATGAGGTTGAAAGTCCAAACAGGAATTCACAAACTTACTTCCAATTGCCTGCTGAGAGGAATGAATCTTCATTGCTCTACTTTCAACCAGTGGATTATCTTAACCTGCATTTGTTTGACTAGCTTGGGATGTAAACATTCTCCATCACAATAAGTTGATGACTATACAGGTGACATAAGGACAATCTCTCATGGGTCAGATCTGGTGTTCCATACCAACTCAACCACACACATACAAATAAGTACATAAACATATATATATATATATATATATATATATATATATATATATATATATATATATATATATATATATATATATATATATATATATATATATATATATATATATATATATATATATATATATATATATATATATATATATATATATATATATATATATATATATATATATATATATATATATATATATATATATATATATATATATATATATATATATATATATATATATATATATATATATATATATATATATATATATATATATATATATATATATATATATATATATAAATATATATATATATATATATATATATATATATATATATATATATATATATATATATATATATATATATATATGTATATATATATATATATATATATATACACACACACTGTACGGTATACATAAAACCTGTTGTTGTTGTCTGGAAGGCGTTTATCATTCTTAAATCTACAGCTCTATAGGTGGTACAAAAGAATACAGTACAGTATTTTGGTATGATTTGAATGCCCCAATAATGTCTATCTATAAAACAAGACTAAAAACACATTAAATTTACTCATCATATGCACTAAATTTTTTCTTTTTTGTATCATCTTATTTTCAAACAATTTCAGTTCATTACCAGTGCAATAGCATCAATACTCATGAGAATGAGTGCACAAGCTGTGTGTCGGACCCTGCACGAATGTTCCCCTCCCGCACATTTACCTGAGAGAGCCATAAACTTGCAAATAGTGTGCCAAAAAGGGAGTCAGTCCGAGCGAGCGAGATACAACTGACATGCACTCAGCTACCTGCCTTAAGACTGAGCTGCGTCTCCGGCTTATTTGAGGGAAGAAGCCACACAAAGAGGGAGAGGAACTACGTTAGTCACGGACCTCGGCCGAACAGGCTAGTTTATAACAAGGTAGAGAAACTTTGCTTTTCTCTGTGTTCTCTACCACTTCTTAGTCTTTATAAGTTCTTCTTCTCTTACATTTACATGTCTGAGGTCATAGTTCATCATTGACAAGCAATAGTAAAGAAAAAACATGAATGGAATATCTGGTATAATAATCATGTGAAGGGAACTGGCTACTGTATTAATGAAAGAATGAATGACAAATAAATATGAAATATAAAAGAGAGAGCATACAGCAATGACAACTAAAGGGAGGATCAGAAAAATATAAAAGAAAAGAAAAGACAGGATTGTAATATAAAAAAAATAAGAAAAAAATATATACAAAATACAATACTGTACATTGAGAACTGAGATTGATTGAACAAATAAAGAATATAACAGGCAGACTATGTGAGGGAGGCTGAAAATTGGATCTATAAAATGGAGCACAGAAATGAAGGAATACTTAAGAAGAGAAGAAAAAAGACAGAGAACACAAGATTAAAAAAGGAAAATACCTGTACACCAAGTCCAGATATGGGAGTCAACTTTTACAAAAATCAAAGACTAAGAAGGTAGAGTGAGAAGCAGATGCAGGTTAAGAATAATGAATGATAATACAGCAGTACAGCATGGAGTAAAGATGGTTAAGAATAATGAATGATAATACAGCAGTACAGCATGGAGTAAAGATGGTTAAGAATAATGAATGATAATACAGCAGTACAGCATGGAGTAAAGATGGTTAAGAATAATGAATGATAATACAGCAGTACAGCATGGAGTAAAGATGGTTAAGAATAATGAATGATAATACAGCAGTACAGCATGGAGTATAGATGATTAAGAATAATGAAAGATAATACAGCAGTACAGCATGGAGTAAAGTTGGTTAAGAATAATGAATGATAATACAGCAGTACAGCATGGAGTATAGATGGTTAAGAATAATGAATGATAATACAGCAGTACAGCATGGAGTAAAGACAAGGGCTAGTACAAGCAGAATGACCAGGACATAGTAGAAGGTATCAGTTATAGGTACAGTACAAGGACTGAAAAGTTCCTGTCTATGAAAGGTGATGAGGGGATTAAAAGGGGATAATGAACGAGAATCATGAGACAAGGCAACATAATTCTGGTGTAAAGATAAAGAAGTAATTGCAAAGGGAACATAATAATGAAGAGAATGTAAAAGTTAAATACATTTATCATATTAAGACTAAATGAACTAGCCAATATGCACGTTCCTATTCTGAAAAGATACACACTTTCAACTGTGAAATATAGTACAGGATTAAACTTAAAATACTATTTGCTAATGCTGTTCAATATCAAAATATGAAATTGAATATTATGAAATAAATGAGATTCACATATGTATGTCACAAATCAAAAGGCCAAGGTTGCCTACTCAAATACTGTATAATAACAAAGATAATGTTGTGTCTCCCATCGATGATTCCTTACCACATTTGATCAGTATCATACATTATTATGTTCCATACTAACCTTCAAGCATTCTTGTTTCTCAATTTTTTATTTATATTTTGTCCTGACTTATCAAAATGTTCCCTTAACTTTTCTGCTTCTATTCTTTTACTTTCATCCTCATGTATAATTCTGAGCCAATTATTTTTCACAATCTTATTTCTCAGAACAAGAATTTGTTTTTTGAGAATATTTAGCTTTTAATATTTAAAAATGTGGAATCATTAATAGTTAAAGTACTGGAAGAAGACACTACCTGCTGCACCACACCTCATCTGAACATGGCAAGATGCAACATAATATGGAGATAAAACTATTCATACACTCAGGAGGACAAGAGGCGAACTGGTCAAGGATGATACTTATGAAGAACGGATAAAAAGAACTCTACACAAAAATACGAGACTATAAAGTGTTGTTGTTGAAATAAAAAGTATACATACAGGTAATTTATTGACGATTTTCTCCAAAACCAAGAACAGAAAATAATTAAATTTTAAAATGCAAGAAGAAGAATACATTTTCAAGACTAAGATAAAATAAAGAAGACAGAGATCCAGGTACAGTACAGGTCAAAAATTAAAAGGTCATTACTGATTGGCCTTGGTAACCCGTGGCAACAAGACTAGCAGAAGTAAAAATTCTATCCGATGAATGATGCAACTTTACAGGGCAAGATTATAACTATTTGACACATTCATACTTTAGCCTCCTTTAGCAGCTTCTCACACTTATTTAAAAACCATAATATTCAAAGGAAAAAATCAAATGTAGTTTCTCAATTCTTTCATTCATCTAATCTACCTGTATTCAACTGTGGTACACTGTAGGTCATCTCTATGTATTACTCCTGTAAATCCCACCTGATGTGTAGTGTCAAGGTACAACAGTCCACAGGGAGTGAGTGTAAATACTGTAGTGAAACCACCATGTAATCCGTTAGATGGGGGAAGGAGAGGGCTCACATCTAAATGACCCTTGATGTAACAGACTTTCATATCTGTACAGTTCGTTAGATGGAGGTTTCACATTTAACAGAACCTCGATATATTGACTTTCCTCTCCATATACTGTACTCCATTTATTAGAGGTTTCACTCTACAGGTATCCCAAATTTCAACTACTGTATAGGTAGAGTACACATCGTAGATGGGAAATAGAATGTTACCTGTGAGGTCCTAAAATAATGTAATACCCTCAACTCACTCAATGTCCTAAAGTTCATTATTCTTTCCATTTGATACCCTACGCGAGTCTATAAAAATATTCAATTAGAAAATATTGTAAAAAAATTCATACTCTATATACCCGTATAACCATATGGGTGTTATGCCATTAAGCATCCTCCCCAACCCCTTCTGAGCAATGTTGATCTCAGCCTTTCCTGGGTGAACTGGAGAGAAAGAGAGAGAAAGAAAAAGAGAGAGAGAGAGAGAGTTGAAAGATAAAATTAAAATGTTGAGTTAGCTTAAGTAGCTTATTTGTTCCTTTAAATTTTGTCTTTGTTCAACGTTATATAAAATAATTGAAACTTCACAATACTGAATGAGGAGTAATGGTAAACTTTTACAATTAAGGGAAGCTATGATCAGTATGGTACACACTAATAATGTACAGTACTGTATATATACCTGTTATGTGTGTGAGGGGTAGAGGTGTGGCTGAGGTGAATCACTGGTTACCCCCTACTAACAAATAAAATTTTTGAAATTTTTTATTCTCTTATTTTCTGTGTTGATTTATCAATTAGATAATGCACATTAACCCTTAAACTGCGACATCCTTCATATGACAACAGCTTTTTCTTTTTTTTTAAACTTGCATGCCAATTTTAACATTCCTTGAAGCACACCACAGAACAGAATAAACTTTGTTATGTGCACCAATATCAAGGTAATATACAAATGTGCACCATTGATACAAAAAAATAATAATAATAATCTTTACAGTAAGTAATAATTTATGTTGAAGTTACCATAGATGTGCAAGTAGAAAGAATATAAAAACTATTAATAATTAACAAGGTGAGCTGCTTAAAATGTTTACTTGGTAAGAAAATCACATCACCGTCGCTGATGATATTTGTGGCTGGAAAAATTAAATGCATGGCATTTAATTGACTGTTGCATAGTCATGCAGGCACACAGCTTAGGGGAACATTGAGACTCATGTGTCCCAGTAGACCTCCCCACACTACCTACACCTCAATAGGGTTCTCAGCTGCCAGTATCACTGTGGAAGGCATGCATGCACCACTGTCAGTTGCAGTCTGCCCCCTGCCACCACCAGCTCCTCCCTCCAAGTAGCTCAGCCCCACACATCACTTAAAACACTCCATCATGGCTCTAACAAGTGTAAAGAAAATATTTTTGTATTTTCATTTGTAAGAGGTTCTCTTCCATAGCCACAGTCTAAGGGTCAAGCACAGAAAATGTATGCTGTAGGGTAGATGATTCCCTATACAATGCATGCAAGGATGAGGAGTTTTACTGTTGGTGTTGTAACAATATACTGTACAGTACTTCATTTCAGTATGGTTTTATTTATTACAGTACATACCGTTATAATTTCCCCCGATAATATATTAGAAAATTGTTTTAATATTTCCCAATGTATCATACCATGGAAGATGCAGATCTGAGCAGATTATGCTTTGATAGTATACCACAGTTCAATGAGTCATATATATATATATATATATATATATATATATATATATATATATATATATATATATATATATATATATATATATATATATATATATATATATATATATATATACTGTATAACTCTTTTCAGTAATGTTTCATATGATGATGATATTAAGCAGTTGCTTCACAAGTACTGTAATAGCCAAATCAATGACCAGAATTTATTGCCAATGTTTCAAAAACTCCCTAAATTTTTAATTCATCAACATTTGCTGTGTGCATGTTAGCCAATGACTCAGGAGGAAACTGTAACTAAAATAGTCTTGTTACAATGGTCCAAAGATACTGAAATGTGTGACACTTAATGATGGATTGATCATGAATTCCTCTTTTATTGTTGAGCTTATAAGTAAAGGACTCATAGTAGTGAGGCTTGTGTTGCAGGCTTAACACTTACAGGTATATTTCATAGATTGGACCTAATTCATTAATTATTTAGGCTTCTCCACACCATAATAATCGCATCCTGAATTACTTATGCTTATCTATCATAACAACTCCAAAAAGGGATCATTACAAGAATGAGTTCACCATTTCAATTAGGGAGCAACAAGTCACGCACGCACGCACGCACGCACGCACGCACACTTAGATCATCATCATCAGGCTCATCCATAGTCATAATGTAAAGTTCATTCATTCGCAGGTTACTTTTCATTCAGCCAAATAGGAAGAAGAATTGTATTTGAGTCAAAGATACCCTTAGGAAATACAGTTTAGTAATTGCAGGGTTTGACAATGGAAGCAACATGAGCGGCTCCTACAAAGATGCTCAAGCTCATACTCGGAAAGACAACCCACTTGCCACATACTCGCCTTATGCTTGTCACAGCTTAAATCTAAGGGATGCTCATGCTGCTGAAAGTTGTCCAAAAATGATTACATTCTATAGATTTGTTCAGTACTCTATAACGTGTTCAGCTCTAGCCCACAAAGATGGGAAACGTTGTGGAATATGTTGACTGCACTCTGCACTGCACATCAGGCACACGTTGGTCTGCCCGGGTGGACATAGCTAAGACTTTTACAACTCATCTTCCAGGAATAAAAAGCTATTGAAATTGTACAGGATTTGAATCTAACAGGCAGAGACTAAATCAGGTCTAAATGGCATTCAGACGTACGTTAATTCATTAAAGTACTTTCTCGTGGCATCCACCTGGCTTAAAGTCCTTACAGCAATCAACTTCAGGAGCACAGTTCTGCAAGTCAGAGATGTGATGTTGGATGTAGAGGTTGAGATGAAAAGCCTGGCCGAGGTTCATAGACATGTGAGAGAGATTTGGGATGAAAGTTTTGGCTGAGAATAAGCTTGTTGCTGGGAACCTTGGTATGGCAACCTCAAGATGTTGCTCGAGTTGATGCAAAGGGAGGAAGAAGTCCACAGACAAGATCATTTAGTGAAGAGGTAAAAGACTCCAATTCAGAAGATTGTTTCAATTGTCAAGTTTTTTTATGTTCAACTGGACTGCATCCTCAGAAATATGGTGGGGCATTATGAGGCTGCAAGGGAGCTAGAGGTGACATTTGGCATCATGTCGAAATACCCAAACATAACCAAAAAGACGAGAGCAAACAAGCCAGATATTTTGTAAGAATTACAGTGTTGACGTACCTGAGATCACTTATTGGTGATATTTTCAGCCAATCTGAGACAAACCCCTTTATCATCACCACAACTGTTCAACAGTCCCAGGAGTTAAAACTCAATGGCTTATTGTGCTCTATTTTCCTATCTTATCCTCTCTATACCTTTGCTTTAAGAGGGTGGAATCCCAGTCCCAGTCACTTGCCTTGGCTTCAATCCTTCATTTAAGGCCAACATACCTTGAGGGAAAATCAAGCTCTACAACCAACAAAGAAATAAGAAGTGAAGGGCATTAGTTAACTCACAGGAATTTTAACTTTGCCTTAAGTAGTCAAGTTACAAATATTAGTGGTTCACAAACTAATGTAAAACCCTCATGTTAGTTTGTAACTAATATTAAGATACAATATAATAGTAAGAATTGGGTGAAGTGATAAATTCTGTACCTCTTTTTTTTTTGTATTGTGTTTTCTGCCCAAGTTGAAAAGTCAATGCATTTACGGTAGGTCCTAAATGATGAATCTTGTTTTCAATTAGGATTGTAACTTACAATCATAAAATGATCCAACCAAGAAAATGAAATCAACTCAAACTGTGGAGTCAATTTCCTAGGTCCTCCATAAAGTATAGGTCTCATTTTACAAAATCTAATGCATTCATTAAGTAACTCGTGAAACACAGCCCAGATCTAACCTTTATACATCAAATATTAAGACAATTTCATGAATTAGTTACACTTCTGCATTACAGCCAAGTCCCAGAGGGATTTCTAGAAGCAATAGTTCACCATTAAAAGTAGAAGTAATGCGTCAGGTCAGCTCTCTTTAGCATTTGCAACTGAACCTTCATATTCCTCAGCCACAGTCAAATTCTCATGTGTCAATCTCTTTACACCTTAGTCTAGATTTCATGTTATACTTGGAAGGCTGCCCAGTAGCCAAATTACTCTCCCCCTAATTGGGACACAGAGATAAGTAATTTTACCTTTACTTGAAGAACAAGTGAAGTCTTGGCTTATCAACATTTATGTCTCAATTTTCATTGGTTAATGTAAGGTCTTTGCCTTTGTTTACATCAAGTTGCAAGGGTTATATAATTTCCTAATGATCTAACTAGGACGTAAACAATGTGTCAGTTTAGGGGAACAACCATCATTCATGCTGGGTCGAGGAGAAACTGATTTTGCTGGTAAATAATTTAGTCCATTTTTTTTTAAATAGTTTATTATTTCTGGGCTGGTTGAGGGTGAGGGTTTTAAAAGGATTTCACAGGTGTGATGATAACAGTACAAGAAGTTGCCACTTCAGAGTAGGATGGGGTAGGCATTGTGTTTATTACCCCAGGTTAAACTATATTCCTGCAATATGTTTCCTTTTGAAGGATTATTGTGTATGTTCCATTGTTTTAAATTTGAACATGAGATTCCATCAGCAAGTCTCCTGACTGGCTGGGTCAGTTGCTGCATGCCAATTCAGCTGATCCACTAAGAGGTGTAGGGCTGCTAAGGTTGTCAAAGTTTCAGATAGATACAGTAATAAATACAAGGTGCAGGTCTAGTCACTTAGTTTCACCATGCTTAGGACACTGTTACTTTGGTTATTTGAATAAACTATGACAATTAAGAGAATTCAGGCATACCCTTAAGCTTAAAGAAAAGCTTGGCCCATAATGGAAGTACGGTACAGGAGACGTTTTTTTTTAACAGCTTTCCTTTTAAATGTGATACCAAAGCAGCTGAACTGTTATACTATTGTATCAGAGATTAATGCAATGTATGAATTTTATGCAAGAATATCATACCCAGGCAATAAGGAATTTGGCGATCCTGTAGAAATTTGGTTTTCAGAGCTTACAAAATGTGCATTTAGGGTACAGGTTGACCTTCTCTTATCTGGCATTCCATTGATGGCAACTCCCAAAGAATGTTCAACCACCATGTAGATGTCCAGTTGGCCACAGACCCAGTTCTACCAGTACTTCAAAACATTCAAACAATAATCACTCCATAAAACAAAAACAATATAATCATAAAATAAGAATACTGTACAATCAAACGAAATTTCAAATACATTACTGAAATTCAGTGGCAGCTCATCTATTTAGGCTGAAGCTCTCACACTGTACTGGCAGACATTAGATCCTGAAGCTGAAAATAGTTGCATCAATTCATATACCACATACAAGTTACAGCACAATACAGTATTTTCAATTAAAAAGATGAAAACATGTAAAGATGCCCATATAGGCGACACCTTACAGCTGCAGCACGTGTTGGCAGACAGAGCAACGATATCGTACCGCGGTTGACAGCTAAACATTTAGTTTCTAATTCATTATTTCCACGACTTATCATCTTACTAGCCACTCAGGTGGTCGGTTTATTCTTTGTTATAACTTTCAATGTCCAGTGTTCGTACAGGAGGAAACCAGAGTACCCAGAGAAAACCTGCCATGCTGATGTGAGAGCTTTCTTGATTCACTGTGAGGACAATGAATGTTAAGGCAGATGCTCTGAGGAACAAGGTAATACTAAGGGTGCTACATCTCCCATCAATCTCTTACAATGTAAGATAAGCAGCAGATTTGTATTTCTAATTTCACCTATTCCTCACGAAGGCCCAGTTGCAGCCGATGACTTTTCCTACTGTTCATCGAGTGTTAACGGCACTTTAAAAAAATATAAAAATTGGAATATAATTACTATTGTGGACCCTTTCTGGCATTACAGTACACTGCAGTATATATTTCCCCCTCCTTGTGGAGTTATGTTAATGTCTTCAATGATCTTGTGTTAATAAGTTGGGAGAATGAAGATAATGTGTCCTGTCCGTTAGTTTAATAAGACTAATATACAGCCTGGGAGCAGCATTTGGACTGCTTACAACCACCACTTCCTATTGTATACAGTAAACCCTTGCTATTCACGGGTTTGCGATTCGCAATTTCGACTACAGTGTATTTGCAGTAAGCAGATGGTGGCTAGCTTACGAGCCTCTCCCACAGCGCAACAAGTCACCCCCACTCACCCGCAGCGTCTCCTCTCCCATATCATCCTTTGTTTGCGCTAAATCATTGCCTGCAATGCAGCACCTCGTGTTGTATGCAAAACTTTATTATTTGTGTGAAATGGCCCCCAAAAGACTGCCTAGTGTCAGTGCTAGTGATGCTAGTGGGGTGAAACATTTAGAGACCTCAAAGCCAAGAGGAAACAACTACCAATCATATTGTTTTCAAGAAAGAACCAGCCACTTTCCAGCTCATTCGTCTTTCTCACCTACTCAGTCAGCTGCTGCCGCCGCTCCACCAACCACTACTGCATCACCCTCTTCCAACAGTAATGCTCATGATCTTCCCATACTTCAGTAACCAGATTTCATCCTTCTGTACAGTACACTTCATCAAGCTCCAAACTTCCACATACTGAGGAAAGTAGTATTGGTAACTTTAGTTTCTCATACACAGTATAGGTGTACAGTAGTGCACTAAGGTAGTATAAGTTGCTATTTGCAGTTTTGCCAATTTGTGCCATTCCTTGGAACTTAACCCCTGTGAAAAGCAAGGGTTTACTGTACTTGGACTGAGATTTCAGGAGTGGCCTAATCAAGGTTGTTGACCATAAAGGAGATAATTTTATGACCGAGCCTCAAACTATGCGACTCAAATGGAGTAGTGTGGGAGTCAACTAATACTGTAGAGCATGATGCTTGACATCCCTCAGCTGGATGGAAGTCAAGTTGCTTGTCTGATAATGTGGCTCTCCTGATTTACAAATATACTTGTAGTTCACACTCTCTCTAAACTATGGTGTTTCCTTTCTATAAATCCCAAATATATCCACCTGGCTTACCTCTCCCATATTGTACCAGAAAAGGGGCAATCATAATCTGTATTCATAATTGACTCAACTGTTCAAGTAATCAACTAAATTCTTTTATTTTTGCATTATAATCATAAAATTTATCATAATCATACCATTATGTATATCTAACATGAAAATGTCACACATTACAAGGGAGGATCCCATGGAGTACTCTTAGGGTGCCCATGAACACCCACACTACCACCACCAACTAAAAAGTAAGTGACCCCCATGTTAGGTATTTGAGTGGAAGTGACCTGAAGAGGTCAGAAAGGAAGGGTGAGGGAGGATGGAAGTCAGGTACCTGACCTCAGTCACCTCAGGTGGCTAACAGGAATAATACCAAGATTGTCAGTGTATCAGGATTAGGGACCTATGAGCCAGGAGGAGGTAATGAGTTATCTATCAGCCAGGAGGAGGTAATGAGTTATCTATCAGCCAGGAGGAGGTAATGAGTTATCTATCAGCCAGGAGGAGGTAATGAGTTATCTATCAGCCAGGAGGAGGTAATGAGTTATCTATCAGCCAGGAGGAGGTAATGAGTTATCTATGAGCCAGGAGGAGGTAATGAGTTATCTATCAGCCAGGAGGAGGTAATGAGTTATCTATCAGCCAGGAGGTAATGAGTTATCTATCAGCCAGGAGGAGGTAATGAGTTATCAGCCACTATCAGCCATCAGGAGGTAATGAGTTATCTATAGCCAGTTATCTATGAGCCAGGAGGAGGTAATGAGTTATCTATCAGGAGGAGGTAATGAGTTATCTATCAGCCAGGAGGAGGTAATGAGTTATCTATCAGCCAGGAGGAGGTAATGAGTTATCTATCAGCCAGGAGGAGGTAATGAGTCTATCAGCCAGGAGGAGGTAATGAGTTATCTATCAGCCAGGAGGAGGTAATGAGTTATCTATAATGGTATGAGTTATGAGTTATCAGCCAGGAGGAGGTAATGAGTTATCTATCAGCCAGGAGGAGGTAATGAGTTATCTATCAGCCAGGAGGAGGTAATGAGTTATCTATCAGCCAGGAGGAGGTAATGAGTTATCTATCAGCCAGGAGGAGGTAATGAGTTATCTATCAGCCAGGAGGAGGTAATGAGTTATCTATCAGCCAGGAGGAGGTAATGAGTTATCTATCAGCCAGGAGGAGGTAATGAGTTATCTATCAGCCAGGAGGAGGTAATGAGTTATCTATCAGCCAGGAGGAGGTAATGAGTTATCTATCAGCCAGGAGGAGGTAATGAGTTATCTATCAGCCAGGAGGAGGTAATGAGTTATCTATCAGCCAGGAGGAGGTAATGAGTTATCTATCAGCCAGAGGAGGTAATGAGAGGAGGAGGTAATGAGTTATCTATCAGCCAGGAGGAGGTAATGAGTTATCTATCAGCCAGGAGGAGGTATCTATCAGCCAGGAGGAGGTAATGAGTTATCTATCAGCCAGGAGGAGGTAATGAGTTATCTATCAGCCAGGAGGAGGTAATGAGTTATCTATCAGCCAGGAGGAGGTAATGAGTTATCTATCAGCCAGGAGGAGGTAATGAGTTATCTATCAGCCAGGAGGAGGTAATGAGTTATCTATCAGCCAGGAGGAGGTAATGAGTTATCTATCAGCCAGGAGGAGGTAATGAGTTATCTATCAGCCAGGAGGAGGTAATCTACCCTGGTTACTACATTAAGCTGGGACAATACTGAAAAAATACAAGTAAGCTCGTCTATCTACAGCAGCCAGCAGGACAAGAGCAAAAAGTTCTATCGCACTGATGAAGGAATTCTTAGTATTACAACCTTGGGGAAAATATTGTCACCACATCACACGTAAGGCATCACTCAAATTCCAAACTTACAATTGGCGAAGAGAATAAAAAGTATGTAATCGTCTTTGTTATTGATAAAACTAACAAATTTTTTTGTAATATTAATGATAATCAAAAGTGTGTTAGGTACGGTAATTATAACAAATTACAATAACCATGAACTGCATATATTGTACGTACATCCGAACATCACATACCGTACTAGCAGCGAGTCTAATCCCACGTAACACACAAAATCATGCCATCTGGAGTTCTCCCTCTCTCGGTCTCTTTTAACGTGCATCTCTGAACGATATACTGTGGTCATTTCACTACTCTTCCACCTTCCTTTCTCTCTGTACATCCCTACCACCAGAGCTTACCCTGGTCAGCCATCTGTCCAACACTCCTTTCATTTCTGTGAGTCCTTCCACAGCATCCTTGTTTCTTATCGTTTACATCCTACTCACTCCACATACAATAAAATCTCTCTCGAGACACAACAACTGATGTGCGGGGTATTATGGCTATGCGAGGTGTTACAGATACCTGTTTGTTATACAGGAGTGTTTTTTCCCAAAGGGGTTTATTTTTCCCCCATACACTGGTTTAGACCACATCTAATCAGCATCAATACTGTTAAGTTTTCTGTTGTTGAAGCTGTATTGATCTGAAAACATGGCCTTCAAATACGATCTATTCATCTATCAACATAAGCAAATAAAAATTATTTTGAAATAAACACATAAACAATGATTATACTGTACTCACCAGAAGTTGTAGATCTGTAGGAAGTTGTAGGTGTATCAGGCACTCATTGTAGCAAGCAGTGCTACTTATAGCATAACACATGTGTTGCTTCTCCATGTGTCATGCAAGATAAGGCGTGGCTTCTGGCCTTTGCACCCAGAATATTTCTTAATACTTTTGGGAACAGTGAACATGCCAAACATTACTCAGTACAATAACAGTACTGTAAGTAATTACAGTACTGTATTGTTACAAAAAATATTACTGTATATAACTACAGTATTGTTATAGAACATATATTACTGTAGCGCAACAACAGTACAGCATTCTTACAGAATACTGTACTCACATTACATTAGTCAAAGCATGTAATCACAACAAAGTTACTATGCGGCTACTCCAGCACAATGCAATTAACAAATTTCCACATACTGTACTGTAATGCAATAACAATTTAGTACTGATACAGCTACAATTGTGTAATTATTCCTAATTTGCTTAACCTTGCAAAAGAATTAAAGTTTATGTTCGTTGGCACAGTTATCATGAAACTAAGCATAATGACAGTTAAGTCACTATGCAGCTGCCCTAGAAGTTATAAACCATTTAATCAAGACATTCTATTAATAGTAACAATTGTATAACAATATCCTTTAGGCTCAATCACCATAAGAACCGAGAGCACTCGCCATTTCAATACAAGCCATGAACCACGAGATATTATACGTGGCAAGGGAGATTTAGGTGTGATACCCACAACACAAATTTGCAACACCTCATATAGCCACAACACCAGTAATGTTCCTTTCTCTAAGCCACACCTTATAGAAATTGTGCTTTTAAGAGATTGTGAGCTAGAGAGGTTCACCAGTATTACCCTCCAGCACATCAATTCTATCGTTTCCAATTTGCTTTCTCTTCTTACACCCATAGTCCATGCTTCACATCCAATTAACAGCGCAGGCTCAACTTTTTCTTTGTGTCACTCCTTCTGTGTTACCTTTATAAATGTCTCAATGCACATCTTTCCCACAGCTGCTCTTCATTTCTTTCCACCTTCCACTGAGCCTTTGTGTGATGTATCCACCCCCAAAAAATCTCATACACCCAACCTCCATTCAGTCACTTATGAAAAGTTATTTAATTTTCTCCCTTTCTTCCTTTTGTTCTCACTTACTTTCATCACTTTATTTATGTTCACAATCACTAGAAACTTCCCCCAATATTACAACTGTCTAAGCTTCTTTACTAATACTTGTAACTTCGGAGTTAATTTACACACTAGAGAGTGTTATCTGTAGAACATCCGAGTGACCTACCACTTTTGTACGCCACCTCTCTATCCAAATGATTAAACTATAGAACATCTATGTTTTCTTGTTTCTATGTGGTTGTCAGCATATACATGGATCACATGCACCTACAGTGATTTATTTGCACACACACACACACACATTTAATTCTCAGCAGAGAACAAATTCCAGTTTCATAGAATCTTGTTTGTGAGTGAAATGTTTCCTATCAAAATTAAAATAGTGTTGCATTTCTGGAGCCCCCCAAATCTTCCAAGTCTTTACATAGGTTTAAAACTCATTAATGATTATCTTATACTTTTACTGCCCACACAAGTAGGCAATATCCCTCCAACACCACTAAGAGGAACCTTTGTATAACATTCACTAAGCTTGTCATACAGTCGTCAATAACCTCAATTTGTAGCTCAAAAGTATAAATTAATACCTGTACTATTTTCAGTTCTTTCATTACCTTACAGCACTTATTCTTCAGTGGATGTCCCTTATTCTTCTGTGCATGTCCCTTATTCTTCAGTGTATGTCCCTTATTCTTCAGTGTATGTCCCTTATTCTTCAGTGCATGTCCCTTATTCTTCAGTGTATGTCCCTTATTCTTCAGTGTATGTCCCTTATTCTTCAGTGTATGTCCCTTATTCTTCAGTGTATGTCCCTTATTCTTCAGTGTATGTCCCATATTCTTCAGTGTATGTCCCTTATTCTTCAGTGTATGTCCCTTATTCTTCAGTGTATGTCCCTTATTCTTCAGTGTATGTCCCTTATTCTTCAGTATGTCCCTTATTCTTCAGTGTATGTCCCTTATTCTTCAGTGTATGTCCCTTATTCTTCTGTGCATGTCCCTTATTCTTCAGTGTATGTCCCTTATTCTTCAGTGTATGTCCCTTATTCTTCTGTGCATGTCCCTTATTCTTCAGTGTATGTCCCTTATTCTTCTGTGCATGTCCCTTATTCTTCAGTGTATGTCCCTTATTCTTCAGAGTGTATGTCCCTTATTCTTCAGTGTATGTCCCTTATTCTTCAGTGTATGTCCCTTATTCTTCAGAGTGTATGTCCCTTATTCTTCAGTGTATGTCCCTTATTCTTCTGTGTATGTCCCTTATTCTTCAGAGTGTATGTCCCTTATTCTTCAGTGTATGTCCCTTATTCTTCTGTGTGGGGCAGCGGATGTACCTTATCCTTCAGTGTATGTCCCTTATCCTTCAGTACATGTCCCTTATTCTTCAGTGTATATCTCTCTTTTCTGTATGTATGTATGTATGTATGTATGTATGTATGTATGTATGTATGTATGTATGTATGTATGTATGTATGTATGTATGTATGTATGCATGTATGTACATATGTATGCATGTGTGTGTAGTAGTCACAGCAGTACAGTACTAATGACTGCTTTATTCATATACAGTCAACCCTCACTTTAAGCGGTTAATTCAACCCACAGGGTACCGCGGAAAGTGAGAAAGGCGTAAAGTGAACAACATAACATATGGGATTAATTGAAATAGAGACCGGGCCGACCCCCAAACTCCACTTTTTCAGACACAATACCTACGTTGTAGTAAAAATAACTTCTAAATTTTATGATGGTATGCACACACAATTAATAATTAAGAGAAATATCAATAATATTAGGTTTTTTAACACTTACATTAGTAGAAAAGATGGCTGGGCACGGGGATGGGGGGTTGGTTCGAGGCAGAGGGCAGATTATTGGCCCTCACCTGTATCATTTGTATCAATTGTATCACTATCCACCACAGAGGCTTGCAGGGCCTCTTTGTCAAACCCCTCAAAGTCCATATAAGTCCATATCCTCACTATAATTATCACTGTCACTGACTTGGGCCGGCTGTGGTGGGTGGCGGGTGAAGAACTCGGTAATGTTTTGATGACTGGGCGACCTTGTGCGCACCCTGCTCGCGCCGCTTACACAACATGGCGGAAGGTTTGGATCCAAAAATGGCGCGGCTCGCCAGCTGCTCTCCGCGTAAAGGGGTACACGCACCTCGAAATGTGAGCATTCCGGTTTCGGCAGGGTACCGCGTAAACGTGGAAACGCGGAATGTGGGACCGCGTAAAGCGAGGGTTGACTGTACTGTATAGTAGTTTCTCCTGTGCCTCAAGGAATGCAAAGCCAAAGACAATTAATATTTAACAAAATTATACCTGTAGTAAAGATGCAACATAACCATAATATATCTCACTTTAAATACGAAAGAAAAACAAAATTATTGCACGCTGTCTAGAACAAAATAAACCTAAGATGAAGAGGTAGTCTAAAAAAAATGCTATGTTCCTTTAACCTCTCCTGATATTGTACCATCTACAAGTAAATTTTACACACTGGGAGAAATAATAAAGAAATTATCAGTTTAACACCGCAGTAAAAGGATAAAAATATGAGAGGAAGAGATAATTTGGTCACGTCAAATACTACAACTGCTAATTGTTTCACTGAAAATTCAAATATTCTGAAGGATATGTTTCACAAGTTTGTTCCATACCTTTAAATATTTCCATTTATACATGCATTAAACCATTCATTTTTGCATTAATGAGTTTTAAAAGACCTGGACACCTGTGAGAAAAATTTCCCAAGTCTTTTTCACTGAATTTTGTCTCTTAAAAGTATGTAAGATTTCATATAAATAAAATAACTTGTTATACAAAAGACAACTAAGTTTGGGCATTCTAAGTATTGTAAAAAATATTTTTCTTCTAAATAAAGGAATGTAATAAATCTATCCTTCTATGTTCAATCACCATCACAAAAACCTTTTTCATATTCAAACTAAAATGGTTGAATTTGAGCAACTGCCAAAAATATTATGGTTCTAAATATCTACAAACTTTTTGGTACTTAAAACTAAGTGGACTCTCAAAATATTTGCTGAGTTAGTGTATAAGCTGGTTCTGCTTTCACATAATGAACCATTTGCCACTTAATGTGTGTTGTCTTTCTCACATACTACTTCTTTACCTCTTGTTAAACATTCTATCACATACAGTACAATACTACACTTTAGTTTAAAAAGATCTAAAAAACAAAATCATTAACCATGCAGTCAGTTCAGAGTAAGCCCATTCCAAGCTGTCTATAAACCAACTCCAAATACAGGAGCCAGTTACTCACATTGTACATTACAGGGACGCAATACAGTAAATAATCTTTTGCACAAAAATACTAGCCATCTACAAGGCTCACACAAATGGCACCCCAAAAAGCAATAAGGGATGTTGATGCTGGTTCTCTCCTCCCAAGACACATAAAAAGCGGACTTAAAACTGTGGCGACTGTTACACCGGTTGCTGCTGATGACGAATCTACATTAAGAGGGAGCTGGCGTACTGGTCAAAATGGCTGATGGCACGCAGCAATGTAAGAACATAATCCTCATTACTGTTCAGTCACTGAGTATTCAACAATGGATAAAAAAAAATACTTCACATCGCAATTCTAAACAACTTCAAACTTGTATTGTCCATTCGCTTGAATTATTGTGGTACATGACCTGCAGACAGCTGATTGTGTAAAACAGTTTTATACAACTGTGCACACTTTATCATATAAGTCATACACTTCCATGTACATTTTTAATGAAAAATAATTGCAAGTCTGTAACTGCAAACACATTCCCGTAAAAATCTCCCTCAATTGCAGTTATCTTTCCATCCATCAATCTCTATTCTGCCCTAAAAACTGATGGCATTATCAGTGTCCATTAGTCAAGTCTTGGTAAAACAGTAGCTCATTTTCTGCCAGTATGCCAACAAGCATTACGGAAGGTGAGACAAGGGCAGCTACGCAGTGGGTTAAATTTGGGCAGCAATAGGCAACTATGCATATTACCCACCTGGGTGCACTGTAGGTGGAGGTACCTGTATGAATTGTTTGAATCAAACTGGTCTGTATAAATGCTTTCTCACAACTGTTTCTTCTAAAATTTATCAAAACCTACTGAAATATCTAATAAACTAAAATCATCTACAGTATTTGATCATAATGTACTACTGGGATCACTAGTATTTACCTTCTAATTAAATAACTCTTTAGGTTTCACAGTTATAATTATTTTATGTATATAAAACATGGACACTGTACTAAAACAAAAACTTAAATTTCATTATTTTAAGAGTACATTTCAAAATAAGAAATGAAAGCACAAAAAATACTATACAGTATACTGTAACTACAATCAAGAATCTGTTTCAAACAATTCAAGCTAGTTCTCCTCCTAACTGATTGCACCCTTCCTTAACCCTCTCAAACTCACCTTAGTTTTGGGGACAGGTACTCGAAAACTTTGTATCTTTTACGTCTACTAAGAGATAGATTTTCCATGCTCCCATCTGACCTGCGGAAAATTATCTGCTCATTGAAACAGAAGTTAGGTGGATTCCATAAGAAACTGGAAAACCTCTCGGTTATTATTCCAATACCTTTGGCCATTAAAAAAGTAGAAGAATTCACTCTCTTTAGTAAGACAAGAAGATGTAGATGAATAATAAAGAATAAATGCAACAAGTTGGACTGACTATCAGTTCCCATGCACAGTATTTGCAAACTGTCATTTATGTGAGGAAATTTACACTTTGGAGATGTAGGAATTACCATTGGGCTTAAATAGACTTCAGGAGGCAGGTTGAGAAATCAATAAATGGAATGAACAAAGAAAGTATAAAGATAAGTCCTTCAATTAATTTAAAAGATCATTTAATACACAAAATGAAATTATGGCAACAACTACTGCCAATGATGAAGATCTATAATATCTAGGATTGTTTTAAAATACAATATTTTCAAATACTTTTTACAGTCTACATGTCATCAATGAGTGACCACGATACCTTTCCTGGGGCACCTCCTGACCAGGATACATTGCCCAAAAGCATCAGCATAGGTGCTGTATTAAATTCTTATACAATACACCATATTAGAAGCAATGCTTCAAAACCGCAGAATGGTGGTTGCTCTATGAGCCAGTAACACTTCAAGATCACCAAGTCAAAGCCCTAAGATAGGTCCCTTCTTGCCTTGAACCATTCATTTATATGTTACATGCATAGTGTGGTAGAAAGATTTCCTTGCCCAGTCCTGTACAAACAAAAGGTTATCCAAAGATCAGTGAGGGAAGCAAGAGTGGTGAACCACCACGATGTAATTGGTAAGTGTGCTGCTTAGCAAGACAAAGGTCTTGAGGTAAAGTTCCAAGCAATTCAAACACCCTTTTGTTTCTTGCCTGGTTACATAGTTCCATCTCTTCACAGTTAATGTATCACTAAGAAACTGTCAAATCTTCTTATCATCTAGACAGAATTCTTGTTGATGCTGTCTGGAAAATTGAATGTTAATTTTCATTGAGGGTTATTGTCTCCCCATGCTATCATTTATTTATTCTATACAGAGTTCTGTATGGTTACTTCATAATTTTTGACATGATTAACTTTGCATGTCTGTGTTTGATTCTTGTGAATGCTTGATGATGAGCTAATGGGTTGGGCTAGCTAATTCTAGCTATTGTCCTTATTCAGTGTACTGTATCAACTTTATTAGTTCTTTAACTGACATCAAAGTTCTGTTCACCTTAAGTTAACAGGTACAGTAATGCCTCGCAAAAGCCATCCTTTGTAATATAGTATTTCCAGGTAAAGTTATTTCCTTTTTAACACCTAAATTTCACAAATATCATGGATGGTTCACACTTGATTGATTACTGCCCCCCCCCCAAAAAAAAAGAAAAAAAAGAGGAAACTGCATAGAATCAAGACGGTGCATTTGTGTGCATGCCATACTTCAGCTACAACACACTAGATATTACGGGCAAAATCAATGCTGAACCCGACAGAAGTGCCCACAATGGCACTCCAAAAGAATTAGACTGGCACATCTTATTAATATTGGCACATCTTAGTAATATTGATAGCAATGTCTCTTAAAGCAGTTTTGTTCACATAGCATTTTGAAACACCTCTAGTTATAGCAGGTAAAACTTCCAACTCTGGTAAGCATTGTACTGTAAATGACAGTACAGATTAAAATTCTCCAATGCAGCCACCTTGGGACCTGAGCTGACCTGGATTATAATTTTTTTTCATTTCATGGGAGTTTTTATTTCAGCTAAAGGGTACAAATTACTTTGACAACCATGACCCAGTATGTACCACTGTTTGTTACCATCTCAATACAGGTATTGCAATAGAGGAGTCACAGACTGAAAAATTAATACAATATTTCTAAAGAATTGTATGACGAGTCTCAAAAGAAGTGAACACAGTGCCATTGAGTGTTGCCACTGTGATACACCATTGTTTTATTATAACATCATAAAGGCAGGCAGTTTGGTATGAGGTGTTACATATTCTATTAAAATTTCATATTAGCTTTGAGATATTTTTCATCAAGTCTCTCTTATCCAAGGGAAAGGTGGTTTAAGCCCCACTGGTAATGGAAGTTTATTAACAGGTATGTGACCCTGCCTTGCCAGCTAAATGGGCACTTGGAAGTCCTACATATACGTACTGTAATATCCAGTTCCTGCTCTGTAAAAGTGGGTTTGTAATAGGATGGGCATCCAGCTGTAAATCTTGCTTCAAATTTGTCTAATGGCAACTGAGACACCATGCCATCAGGTATTCATGGCTAACCCATACAATCAAGAAAAATAACCATATAGCAGTGATAATGATAAAGTGTGCCAGTCAAATTTTTTATAATTTACAAAATTTTCAGAATGACTCATTTGCACAAAAAATTTCTAAAGCTACTACAGTACTGCATTCATGTAATGGCAACACATTCCAGAAGAAAAAGCGATGAACATAATACAGTACAGGTATATAACTTTTTTTCATAAGACCACAAACTGGAAGGATGGACCAACTTCTAACAGACAAGACAGCTCCACCAGTGAAGTGATTCTTGTGAACCACACAAACCTGAAAATGACTAATTTTAGTCAATTTATTTTATGGCTCGGTGAATACACATTCTTGAGCCATTTTACGAAGGGCAGCTGGCCAAAAATAATTTCTGTGCGCCTTGTCTATAAAAAGAAGCACTAATTTCTACTCCGCGTCTTTCAACTTTATCAAAGAACAAGGGTAATTTATCCAGCCAGGATGCTAGCTCAACACAGGCACAGTCTTACATAATGGGGTTAATTAAATAACTTCTCTTTGTTCTTAATAATTCACCATGATCTAGATAAGTGTCAAAAACTTGGGAGCTACTATGAGTTATTGCTGTCTCAATGAAAAACTAGCCATGACTGAATCAAGCTAACTAAAAAGGAATTGGCAGAGACCTCATTTCAAGAATCATGTACAACCAGTAGTAAAACCCATGTGTAACCATCAATGTCTGGGGACCTTTCTGTATTGGCAGGCAACCCAAATTTCCTTCACGAACCTTTTCTTTTAGAAACGTGGGGTCTAGATATGTAGTGGAGGGAAGGGATTAGTTATTTTTATGGTCTCAAACACTATGAGGTAGACACTGTGGGGCTAGTAAATATTACATTACAGGATCATTCTCCAAGGCTCTAATAAAATAAGTCGGTCACACTTATTAACCATCACAGGAATTCACTAGGGTTATACAAACAAATACAGTAAACAGTCTCTCTTCCTGCTAATCTTCACTGCATTAAAATTACATCCCTGTGACTAACTTGTTTCTTCCCTCAGGTGAAGCTTACAAATACATTAATAACCAGTAATTTCTGGGAGGTTAATATAATTATTATAAGTGATGGTTTAGCATTCCATATTATTCACTTTCTTTTCAAACTTGACTGGTTTCTCATAAGTCCAAAATTATTCCTGTACTCTACTGTACTGTATTTCACTTAGATTTATTATTGTCTTGTAATCATCATGTACACCTACCCAAAAAAATTAATAATAATTAAAAAAAATTTTTTAGCATTTTGTGGAATCTTAAGATGTTTTAGGGATTTTTTTCATGGGAATGTCTTTCAGTTTTTATAATCAGAGCCTATGGGAAAATGTGCTTTCATTTAAGAAACACTTATTTTTAAAGTTTTTTCAGGAACAGGCCCCTTTTGTAAATTAGAGCATGCCTATATATGAACACTTATCCTTCTTAAGAAAAATCAGTGTATCTTAGTTAGGCCAACTGGAGGGAACAGGCATGTTGTCTACCTGGAATCTGGCAGGAATATGAACTTCCTTTTATGGTTGACCAGGGTTTCAAAATAACAAAATTAATTAATAATCCTGAGTTAATTCTTTCAACTTAATGGGTGTATTTGTACTTTTTTCTACCTGTATTATGGTATTTACCATAAAATGACTTCATGGCATTCTCATGGGTCACTTTCAAATGATTCATAGGTAGCAAAAAATGATAAATTTAAACCTTTTCTGAGTCGTCAAAATTTATAAAAATACCATTCTACTTTTCAACCTTTCCCATTTCAAACCAAGCAGTTGGTCCTGTGGATCGTTTATATATTCATACAAACACACTCATGCTTGCAGTTACACATATACACACACATGGCACATATAGATCATATATGCATACATCAGTTACATGCCCTTCTTATTGGTAAAGCACACGTGACTAAACAGTAAAGGTCATCAAGTAATAAAGAACAGACCAACTGCCTGTGACAACCAAACTGATAAATGGCGAAATGTAAAAAAAAAAAACCAAGCCCTGAATTTCTGCCCCCAACCTCAATAAACTTATCAATAAAAAATAACTAACCAAAATTAGTCTGCATTTTGAGTTTCCATCCTAAATATAAAATACCGAGGAGCAGGAGCAAAGAAAAATGGGAAAAAACCCCGGTACCTTTGACAGAGCCAGACGAACCCACCACAGGTAAGAGCAAGTGTTATCTGAAGAGTCGGCCTTACTGTGCTTACATCATTCTCATCCACTGCAATTTTACACATACCTATACAGTAGTATATTCCCGAGTTCATGCTTTAACAACATTCTATTTTCATTCTTCTTAGTTTGTTCATATTCTTGGTCATTTTCTTATATTTTTATCAATTTTCTTTTTCATAGTCTACATATTTTCTCATATTTTAATGTTTGACTACATTAATAAAAAATAACTTCTAATGACACCACTGACATGTACCATATCAAGTGAGGTGAGAGGCATCAGGTCATGGTATTATCAATAGTCCTCACACTTTTACTCGGCTTGTTTCTTTTCCTTCTTCTTCCTAATTTCCTTCTAATCTGAGCTATTCCTAACTTAATGCTGAGTGGCCTGAATCACTACCCCACACACACACACACACACACACACACACACACACATTCTCCCTAATTATTTAGCGATAAATAATTTTTCTTTCTTCTTCTAAAATTCTCTTTGTTTTATTGGGAACAATTTTCAAAGGTTACATTATACAGGTACTCCTCGACTTACGACCTACTCGACTTACGACCACCCGGACATACGCCCGCCGCAGTCGTATAAATATTTTTCAAATTACGTATTTTCGAGTCCCGACGTTAGTGATCGCGCCGTATACTGAAATTTTTTTTTTTTTTGTAATTCCCTTTAAAATGGCTGGCAAGCGTAAAATTGAGAGTTCTCGTGGTACTGAGAAGAAAAAGAGATACCCATTTTAGATTTTCTATGTATTCTTTTCGCATTTTCGACTTACGACCTGGTCGTCGGTCCCTAACCCCGTCGTAGGTCAAGGACTGACTGTACTGTATATTTTGCGTTAAGTCCAAAAAATTCCCTTACAAATTCTTGCCCTCATTACAAATAAATTCAGTTGGAACCCAAAAATATACAAGGCATTCTAAGCAAGAAATGAAGGTAACTGCAATGCTCAGCAAGTGTTGTGGTGTACCTAAACCTAAGACCATTTGTATGTTGTCTGTCCAACAGTGACCAGTCATACGATACAGTATTGTGTCCTGGGTATTCCAGTCAGTTTTAATTTTCATTAACTCTTAAAGAATGGGGAATGTATACCCAGTATATGCACATGTGTACAAAGGTCCATGTGTTGAGTGAAGAAAACACAAGCAACTATTGTTATTACTGTGTTATGAGATAAAAAGGCTGTTAAGCTCAATTAGTTGAGTCACCATAAAATGATAAATGTTAGATACTGATTCTTTGGCATCTGTTTTCTTAATATTTCTTATTCATTTTCTCCAACAGATTTATAAGGTCTAATGTGTGTTACATTTTTTCTTTTAAAGTCGTGGCTATTTCAAATGCAAATAAAATTATCGGCACAGAGTTATATAATTTGCCCATATATACTGACATCATCCATGGTATGGCAAAGCAGGCAGTGCAGAAATGGAAATTATGGTCTAAATTGGTTCAACGTGGCATATCAAAATCACAGACTTGGAGACATAATAAATGGAGGGTTTGCTGTACAGTATTTAAGAACAGCGCCAGAATTATCAGAGACAACTTTTGTTTCCAGCATCAAAGACTTATGTTTTTTTATAGTTATTTTTTTATATTTCAAAGCTCAAATACTATATCCAGTAATAAACTCCCACCCTGATATAATCAAATGTGTTTCAACCATAAGATTAACAATATAGCACGAACAGGAGGCCTCAGCACGAGAAATATATCACAGCTCAAAAAATTAAATGCCCTATACAGTATGTAGTTGCAAATATTAGTGTTTTGACTTTTGATTCATTATCAGTTAGCCAATTTTATAACCCTGAGTCATGAAAACAAAAAATTTGTGTATTAATTTACCCAAGAAACAAACTCTAATAAATTTCCCAATGACTGAATTAGGACTCTCCTGCTCTGAAGATTATGTATAACTGCTCAACCCTGCCACATTTTACTGGGCCATGATATCACAAAACAAGTGAAAATGTCAACATACTATGCTTACTCTACTCTGGGAAGAAAATCAGCTAATAATGATTATGTTATACTAAGCTTTAGTTCTGTATAATTTAGTTTTACTGTGAACTATCTACCGAACAAATAAAATTGCATTTATTTATCAAGGAAATAGATTCTTGAATAAAGCCAAAATATTTTTTCATTATCAAATAATCAAGATACACAGAAGTCAAGCATTTCACACAACAAAAAAATTATACACATCAAAAGCAATCTATAATACTAATAACGGATTTCATAACTGTGAAATCACAGAACCTGCTTCTGACGATACTCAATAAAGAGCTTAACTCATGCACTTGGCAACTCATAATAAAGTTCTAGAGGAAAGGTTGCAAAGAAGTGAAAAATAATACAGTATACTGTATTGTGTTTGTCGTATAGTTATTGTTTAAAAAATCTAGAGTGCTGTCTGTGATAATACATGGAAAAATTTCTAAGTTAAAATAGACTGTGTAGATTTGCAAAAAGACCGAACCCATTTATGCATGACCAAAATTATCAACTTGAACATCCAAGTACAGTATAAATTAAAGCGAAAAATAGCCGGATATTAAAAATTTCCGAAAAGACGGCAACAATAAATCATAAAGAAATTAATTAACTATAAAAATACAAAGAACCTACTGATAATAATGGTATGTTATGTGTATTGGTTATCAAAGCAAATTGTAACTATAAAATTCAGGTGTAAACACTCTTGATATTAATATTTAATAAGGTCCTTAGACTGAGTCTTTTACTCTGGGTTAATTCATTCTTGACATATTTAGGGTTGAAACAAATTCAGCTAAAATAAGTCGATACAGTATGCACGTCAGACCCTACTGTGGAGGTAGCAACTCAAGCCTGGAATCCTTAAAGATAAAACTGACAAGAGAGATTATATGGTAAGGAAAGACAGACAAAACCCTGAAGAAATTACAAGGAAAACCTTGTACGTATAATCAATAAATCCATGCAAAAATATAAACGGCAAAATCCTGCATTAACAATATCAAATCTAAATTAATAACATCTATAGTACGTTAGGAAATGGGCAATCATAATAATGGTGATTATAATATTAATAATAACAATAATAAAAACAATAATACTTTAGTAATACTGTAATTATAATAAATAAAAAATAATAATGATAAATATAGATATAACAATAATAATACAATAATAAAATGACTAATAATAGTAGTAAATAATAATAATTATAAGAACTCCAGCCATACGGAAAACGACACAACTGGACTGAAAAGGGTATTAAAACATGGACTAGAAATTTTTTAAAATATACCAAAAGGCTGCTACGTTTGCAATAAGGGAGGGGCAGCCTATCGTGGCGAAGATCCCTACAAGAAACTCTAGCACGGGGGGCAGAATTTTGGGAGCCCATCTGAAAATGAAAAGTCGGAACAAAAGCAACCTGTTGACTCCCAAAAAGAATCGCCAAAAACATTATTTTTGGTGCATGATTTTTTCTCAAAAAATTTTGTTACAGTTGAAGGTAATCTATAAACACATTTATACTTAGAACATTGTATATTTTCTATATTACAGTACTTTAAAACTGTTCATATGGCACTACCAAGAGAAAGCATGTCTTGGCATATAACACCCAATTAAGTCAACCGACACTTCTATTTACGAAAACGACGAGGATGAGTAATTAAAAAAAAAAAAACTGAGAGCGGCTAAGATACTGTAGTTGCAAGCTAATAAATCTCTTTACCACTAAAAATCAACTGGTCGGATTTATGTTAAAAGATAAAAACAATCGCCCGGAGCCTTAAAAAAGTTTCTGCATGGAAAATATCTAAAAAAATAATTCATACTCTTCAGTTCATTTAAAAAATATATAACTTTATTGAAAACATTGTTTGACACAGATGATCAGAGCACTGTCATCCAGCCATTCATTGGAAGTAAAAACAAAATAAAGTAAAGTAACGATAAATGTGTAAATGCAAAAAATCTGAAACATGCAACTGTCAGCTACATAAAAATACTTCTGTAATATGAAGAAAAAAAATAGACAAAAGACTTACAAAAATTATATACACAGAGAATTAAGAGAAGGATACAGTATAGGGAGATGAAAGCTAAAAGACAAGACTAAAAAAAAATACAGAACAGTACACACACAAAAGTAAAGAAGATGTAAGTGAAGATACTGTAAATAAATGATAACAGCTAAACATTAAAATAGTCAAGAAAAAAAGAAGAGAAGGTGAAGAAGAAGAGGAAGAAGAAATAAAAACAAAGTACAATATAGTACAGTGTATATCTCTCTAAGCACAAAAAGAGGAAAATAAAGAAAATGCATGATTAAATAAAAATAACATGAAATGAATGATAGAGAAAGAGTAGACAGGTTAAGACATACTTTACTGTACAGACAAATGATGAGGTGGTGGGGGGAGAGGTACAGCATATCGGAGGCAGACGGAAATATAGGAGACAAATAAGTATAAGTAACAAGGCTCGAGTTATACACCAAAACTGCAATTAAGAAATCGCCCCTCCCTCCAAAAAAAAAAAAATCATTAAATTAAAGTTTGATATTGGTTAAAGACTTACCTGTGATTGTACTTTTTAAGCTTTTGTAAACCATATTTGCCCTCCTGTGAACCTTTCGACACAGGGAGACTTTCTAGATTGGCCATCAACAGGTTAATAGACGTCTTGAGTTCCTCTAAGTAAAGGGACTCCATCTCCTTCACCACAAACTTGGGCATCAGCTTACGGTTCTGGGGGGGGGGGTTATTCACTTTAGTTACGCTAATCTTCAAAGAGCATATTTATTATGTTAAAAAGAATTGATATATCATGTACATTATGTATATTTAAATCTATATTATTTTCCTTCATTCCTTAGTGATAATAAATCAAAGGAAAGACACTACTTTTATAATAATGAAAAAGAAGTTAAAAGTAGATACAGTGTCTTAAACTGCAATGGTACAAATGCACACACAGTTTTCAGCAAGTTTTTCAAGCTCACACAGTACAGTACATATGACAGATAAATGAAAAATCTTACTACTGTACAGTACTTCTGAACAGAGTGGTTTAAAGATGCAGTTAAGAAACATACAGTACATTAAATGAATTAAAATTTGTCAAAAAGAGAGGTTTTTATAATTAAGAGACTGTACTGTATACATTTTTCAGTGAAGAATTAAATGAATGCAAATATCTTTATTCAATTTTAGATTGTGAATGCATTAAATTTGAAAGTACAGTATTTCTGAGTCTTAGGTTGCATAACAATATCAAAATAATTAACTAGAGTTGCAAGTTTTAAATACAAGAACTAATAAATGTAAATGAAGCGAGACAAGCATCAGAAACCGTGCTGGGTAGCACGAGGTCAAATGCTTTCTTTCAATCTACTAGTCATACTTCTGCAGTTACACAGCACGGGAAGAATAAAGTATTCTAAGGAATGAACAATATTTGTAAAGATTGTAAAGGTATAATTTGAAATAACTAAATATTAAAGTGATAAAAGCATAAAAGAACCAATAATTAAAATCAAACAACAGGCCAAAATTCAACATTTACAGTATGGCCCACACTAAGAGCAAACTACAAAAATTTAAGGATTATATTAATGGTAGAATTTTTTACATGGTCATCATTCTCTCTCATGTCCATTTCAAGAACCTAAATGTAAATGCATTTCAATTTGCCCAACATTTTACTAGTGGGATTGTAGAAATTATAATTTGTGCAAAGAATCAGTAGTTTTGGCACATAATATAATAATGACATGTAAATATATATTCCATTCGGTTACCTTAAGTTGAGAACAGATCATCTGGCACAGAATTCACTACAGATTTTGACTATAATAAAAAAAGTGAAAAATCTGGGTAACACATAAGGAATACACTTCACATATCCATCATATATTACCCGAAATGTATGGCATACCCATAATGTACTCACAGCCTTTCATTCCTTATCTAACTGCTACATCTACAGAGATAAATGCATACCTATGGCTTACTGAGGCCTCTAGGAATATCTCCATAACAAAACTTACTTCCGGATCTCTCTTAAGACCTTCTAACTCCTTTTTTAAGACGTGGAAGTAAAAAAAAAAATAATAAGAGGATGTGGTGGTACTGTAGAAATGGCATAGATCAAAACAAAATAAAATAAGGAGGAATTCTCAAGGGGTAATAAGGTTATTTTGCTAGGAGAAAGAAGAGTCTCACAACAATTAATCTTATGGTCAAACCCACCCTCAGATTAATGTTATGTCTAAGAAGTGATCATTCTGCATTATATTCTGCATATCCTCCATATCTCTCTATGACCTAGAAGGAGTTTGAGATAATGGTTTGGAGGCAGGGACCCAAGTTCCAATACATAACATTCACACTGCAGATACTGTACAGTACATCTAGTCTTCAATGTGGGTATTGTCCAACACACACCTGCAGTGAGTCCTTATAAATTTAATAAGTCCTAGATAAGTGTGACAGAATATTATCTTGACTGACAAGATATTTAAAAAAAAAATTCTTTATAAGTAATCAACATCAAAAATTTTCAGATTCTGCTCAAACTGAACAAGACCTTCAAATCACGTGTCGGTAACCTGTACAGTACTGTACTAATATTTTTTAAAAATCGAGAGCAAAGTTCTCATTTACGTTACAGTATATGATTTAACATACCCTGTACCATAAATTTGCTTGCATGTTAGATATACTGTACTGTACTGTTCAAGCTTTTATGTACAGTATACGGTACACTGCTGGCACCAAGTATTACCCAAAAATATATTTGTAATAACGTACAGTACTTTATTTCTCTGTCAAAATTTGATCTGTGCAACACAAACTCCAAAATTATAAGGCTTAAACAGATCCACAATATTTACTGACAATCTGCTAATTGACCAAACTCAACAATGTCAATCACACCTTTCTATTACATTGCTTGTTAAGAAAAATTTGGTTGACACACGATGTAGACCTTGTAATGAAACTACGCAGTAAGTGTCCACTCCATAAATCAGTCAGGGCAAACAATTTCCTTGTGTGAATATACTGTATTAGTTTGGTCATCACAAACTTAGCTTGCATGGTAAGTTCTTAAATGATGTCAGTGTTTATGTGCAGTTTGTTTGCAGTGGGTTCAGTAGGCAAGGCTCTTTATATCAATGCATCATTACAAACTTCTAAAAAAAAATTGGTTTAAGGTGAAAAAAAATTGTGAAAGCATTCAAAAAATGAAAGGACAGACACAAACAGAAACGTTGTCTGGTAACATAGATGATTAGAAAAGATCTTAAGGTAAACTATACAAGGAAAACTATTCATTTCCCCAAAACACATAAGAGCAGGTTCAGAAAAAAAATCAACATCATTTAGCTGCATAAAAAACTATAAAATTTTCAGATGAAAAATAACTGAAAACATTGTAAAGGAAGAAAACAACCTGTAGTATTTGGAAGATGAAAAATAAAACCGATATCCTACAAAAATTATGTACTTTGCACCAGTGCTCATAAAAAAGATGAAATAACATACCAGTGCCAAGGAGACTAACAGTATAGCTCATCAAAATTACCCACGGATTGAAAATGAATTAGGAGACTTATCAATCATAAGAAATCATCAAGAAAAGATAACCAGCCTGAAGAGGTAGCTCATGAGGTATGCTTTTCTGAAATCCTGGTTAAGAGGAATGAGCCAAGACAGTGGAAATCAGTCAATGTCACCCAAATATACTGTACAAGAAAGCTATTACGAGGACAGCAGAAAACTGTAAGCTATTCAGCCTAACATTAAATATCTGCAAATCCTTTGAGAAAATTTTAATAAATACAGTAAGTACTACCATCCAGTACTAACAAAACACAATCCTATCAATGCATTATAGGAAGTAGAACCATGTTGGAAAAGCCGCTTCATGTCCGATCAGTGAAATTAAGTAACACTATGTCTGGTTACTACTTGGATGGGTGACCGCCTGGCCTTGAGAAAACCAGATGCTGCTGGCATAAGGACTCTACTGGAAACAAGCCTCTCATGGCTTTGTTAGCTGTCCTTGGTCAAACTAACTGAATATCAATTATTATCATGGGTTCACGATGAGGAAATCTTGTTTTATAAATCTACTCGAATTCCTGCAAATGATAAGACTATGGACACCAAGGTTTACCAGTGGATGTGTTGTATGTAGATTTCTTAAAGGCTTTTGACCAGTTTCCACATGCGTGGCTGTACAGTACTCAAAAAACCAGGTACAAGGCATTAGAGGCAAAATATTGAAGATTAAAGACAGGCTCAAACACATGTATCAACGATTGGTTAAAACGAGAGTAGATTCAGATTAGAAAGAAATTCACAGTGGAGTACAAGAAGGGTTCATTGTGTAGTATATGGAAATATGTGGAGCCACATAATCAAGTTTTCAGATGATTTAAATATGTATGAAAAGGTTGCATATCAGAAAGACATTGTTTCCAAGCAATATGAATTGCATCAACTTTTCAAATGGTTGCAAAATTTGAAATGCTTTTTTAGTGAAGCAAAGTACAAAGCCCTTCATGCAAGACATAATGACCCAAAACAAAGCTACTCTATGGATAATACATTCCTGGCACCATAAGATAAGGAAAACCACCAAGACATCAAGATACATCAATCACTGAAGGCAGTGCAGCCAATGGGAGCAATAGTGAAGAGATTTATGATGTGCACTTGAGTAAGAATGTTTGTTTATAGGAATTTGTGTGTAGTGCACTGTGTGTCCATACAGTACTGTGTATTTTTGAGCTGTAGAGTACTGTACTGTACAAGGTTTACTGTAGATTAGGGTGTAGCTAATATATGAGAGATGTTGACCACCAAGCAGCCTTGGGATGTGCCACACACTTCCCCACATCATCTTACGCCTGGCTACTTTAGTAGTGAATCACACCTATAGATGTCACACATAATTTTTACAATTATATAAGTTATATAGTTAATAAATACAGCACAGTATTAAGTATTATATTACTTCTATATGGTGTTTGACTATTTATAGCATAGTATAATAAAAATATCTTCTCATGTTCAAACATGATACAACAAACCAAATAATAACAAATCACATCAAACATCCTTCCTGCAAGTACCGACACCTAAAACCTCACACACAGGCCACTAATTCTCAATTTTACAGTCATACATAAACAGGTGTAGTAAACTGTATATGATTTAGTGTCAATTGGGTTTTAATTAAAAATGGGTTACACGAGCCCCACCCCCATGGGACCACTATGGAAGATTTTGACTCTTGAAAACTCATCTATGTGGAGAGATCCATATGTGGAGATGGGAAAATTCCTACACTACTTGTTTGTCACACTTAAGTCAATCATGTTACATCAAACTATAAAATAATGAGCGTTTACTGTGTGAGCAATTGTTTACAGTCGCTCACAGTAAACTACACAAACCTACATGAATCACTGGACTTATCTCTTTTTAACACTAACATTATGCAGGACTGTGGATACTGTATGATCATATTTTCATATAAACTCCTGTGGTGATAAGTAGAGGTAATGAAGAACAACTCAAAGTAAATAATAAGTTCAGCTAAAGTACCTGAACATAGTGTGGCTTTTTTCTACAACTTTTCAACCAAGTTTGTCTGTGATTAATGTGCATTACCTAATCAACAACTACTATAAGAAAAACTAAATAAATAAATTAATTAATTAATTAATAAATAAATAAAAAGCAAAGGTAAATATTTCATCTATGACTTGTCAAAGGGAACTAACCAACTGATTACCTCCATCGTCACTATAGCCCCTTTCCCCTTCCCTTCCATAGATTTAATGTATAGTTAATGCCAGTGGTTTCACTTGTAAATTTTCCCATTAATTTGTATCAAATTTTTGTAACAACTGATTGTTATTTTTTTTTAATGGAAAACCCTGAGACAGCAGTAGAAGAAAATCGAGAAAGTGAAGGAATAAGACCAGATGGATGAATCGCAAATCCAGGAAGGTAATAAAAATTAAATACCACCTTTGAAGTTAAAAAAGTAGGCAGAGTACAGACCAAAGTGATAAAGGAGACAGCAAATTAGATTTGCACTCCACTTGTGCATTTTCCTCCAACCTCTGTCCTCTAACCTCAGATCAGATTTGCTCTGTCTCCAAAAATGGACTATCACCCACACACCTCATGTACTGTATGTTTATTTCCAACCTCGAACTATAAGGACAAACATGGCGGAACTTTTATGGATAACAGGCTACTCAAGAGGGAATGCTGTAACAACAGTTTCATGAAAAAGTGCAAAATGGGAAAAATGTTGATGGAGGCCTCACTCTTGAAGATCATTACAAGGGACAGACCATCTAGATATCTCAACAACTTTCTTATAAGACCTACTAGTTTAGTTGCTTGATTCACCTTCTTCTCACATGTTATGTCATGTTCCATTAAAACAAGAGGAAACAACTTCAAAGATCATCAAGGTGTCATACAGAACGAAAAGAAGGAAATACTTCACACAATGGGTGGTAGGCCGAGGGAACAGTCTACCAGTACAAGCTGTGGAAGTGAGAACAGTATTGGGCTTTAAATAGCCATGGACAAGACTATCAAGAACAATGGAGGGATCCTACACAGGCCTCCTTCCCTTTGCATGGTCACCTCTAGTTAGTGGCCATTCACTAAATTAGGTAAACATATAAAGCAAAGCAGAAAGTTAACCCCTTCACTATGGGGATGCCACTTTTAATATTTTATTTGGCTAATGCACGCAATTTTATTCAGCAGGGATGGAAGCCCAGAACACAAGTGGTTAGCAGACTATCTCCCTTAACTCCTTCACTTTGGGGATGCCACTTTTAATACTCTATTTTGTTTGGCTAATGCCAAACACTTTTATTCAGCAGGGAGGGGACCCCATACACACATGGTTAAGGAACAAATAAATCAGCACTTACAACAATACACTTTACTAACTCTCCTCTCCTTCCCAAACTGAGAAGGACAACCTCATCCTCTTGCTCTCTTCTCTCCTTATACTCTGGGAGAAGGAAGCAAGGAAAAGAAGAAAGAGGAGAAAAGAATGGAAGAGAGGTAATGAAAGAAGAGATAGAGTCTGTCTGTATTTCTCTCTTCCCCTGGGAAAAGTGTAATGATGTTATGAGTAATACAGTACACAGATAAAAATGACAACTCAACTGATCAAACCACAGAAGGGTGGAGTCAGGGGGGCTTCTTGAAATGGTGGCAAGTAATAAAATGATAAGAAAGAGAGATATACAAAGAAATACAGGAGTCTAAATATGGAGGAGAGCTGGGGGTAGACCAAGAATTACATGGGGAGAAATTGTAAGACATGGCATTTGAGTTAAGAACCTGACAACAGAGACTGCAAGAGACTGTGCAGCATGGAGAGCTGCCATCAGATAATCCTGGTTATCCCACATAAGAGTGGAAAATGGCCATAAAATTTTGATGATGTGAATATTTACAATCATTAGACTGCCAGAAACTAACCCTGTGAATTATGAGAGAATTATTGTATCTCTTCTTACAGTCCTAACCTAAATAGCTGAGGTTGGGAGGCAGTGTACAGTAAATTCATTGTTTTGCAGAGAAATTAGAGAAAGTTCTTCAAGATCAGACAGTTTATAGACTGAACTAATGAAGGGCGAGTGTAGGACTCGGGGAATAATTTTTTTTTTACAATCAATTCACAAATTGAATCAAATCACGAGTTGACAGTACCGAGTGATATAAATTATAGGCTATATAGACCAAATTACATTTAAATCAAGAGAAAATTGCTAATTTATTTATGCCGAGTGCTTCTACACACAATTAGTAAGGAGTTAATATTTCTTTACAAAATACAAAGTAAATCTTCCTAATAAACAAAAGACAAAGTACCTGTATGTTGGCCTGGCGAGTTATTGCTAGGCATTAACATACCTAGGTTAAAGCTAGGCGTCGCATTCTGGGTTGAACAAAAATAATGGAACAAAATTATTCATAGAAGTAATACTCGAAGTTCCAATACATACAGTGGATAGAATTAAAAGTAATAATAAATAATTTAACACAATAGTAATGATCATTAAAGTTAATGTCAATGAGAAAAAAGCATAAAGAAACTCTTAGGAAAAATACAACATAATGTACTTGAAAACCAGGAAGAAGAGTTTCATGCTGTGAGATAAGACTGTGAGAAGTTATACTGGAAGTAATGTAGATGTAATACTGTAATACCAAATTGGAGTCTGAGCTGCCGTCAAATTGAGTTTTCAATCCCCATTCAAAATCAAACTGAATTGCAAAGCTCTGCAGGTCCCAGGGTGAGTGTGTGTTATGAGTGCCACCACCAAAAGCACACACGGTAGTTTTGTTGCCACACCCCCAAAATGGTCTGCGAGACATTGGCATGACCCTGTGTGTTTCTGCACTGTTGCTAATACTGTAAGGATGTATATCGGCCATACATGCCCCAAATTTGACCAAACATTATGGATAAACTAAATTAAGAATACAGGAAACACTAAACTTTAAGGGGGAGGTCAAGGTCAAATGCCATGGTCATTGAAAGTTTCAAAAATGCATTTTCCTGTAACTTTAAAAATAAATATTGTACAGTTCAAGGATGGCACTAGCACAAAATTGGTTGAAAAAAGGCACAACAAAAATGCTATGGATATTTCCCTCTACACCACCACCTTTCTCCAAAAAATGATATACGTAACAGACCAATATTTTTGAGAAAGGTACAGGGATGTCAAAAAACATGTTTACTTGAAAAACAAATCAATTCTGCTCTAAGAATTAAATGTGGAGACCCCTTGGTGTGCCACATAAAAAAACTGGCCTTGATAAATCAAAAGTCAAGGTCACAGACAAAAAAAAACAAAAAATTCTTATATCCAAATACTGTATCATAAACTTTCAGATAAAACCTCTCAAATGTTGTATGCAGACTCTTTGTAGGATCCTTCATTAGTTCCTAATATAAAGATGAAAGTGAACAAGGAAATTACAACGCAAGGAACATGGCTGGGGCGACGTATGCCATCTCTGACTGCCTTGTTTTACATTGTAAAGTCATATCAAGTGACTGAGCTTGTTTATCCAAGCCATTCACAGATTATTCCTGTTATTCCTTATTTATGATAATTCTATTTACAATACAATACAGTATTCCAATTTATGATAGAAACTACTGGTAATTAACAACTATACAGTAGTATTTGATTTTGTAATATGTTTTTTCAGTTCTACAAAAAAATTTAATTGGAGTACACCTGTATATTAATTTTTCCTGTAGTGAAATACAGTACATGCTATTATCCATTACAGAATACCTCATATGCCCCAGGCCGTTTGACTGGTTACAGCACGTAACAAAATTGTTTACAAGCCAACTGCATCTTTAAAATCTAGCTCCATACTTTGATAGATTTCTCCACCAACTTTTGCATTTTCCAAGAGATTTACTTCATTTACAGCAGCAATACCCCTAGTAGTAAGAAACCACTCAAAGCCATCACTCTAGATGCTAGTTGGAGGTAATATGGCTCACCCTAAAGGATGAAGTTTGTGAAGTCACAGCAGAGATCAAGTTAGATTAGTATCGGTACATGCCTGAGGCTGACTGCAGAAGTTCATGATAACCTGATGCATAGTGAATTTGACCATGCATTTTGATATGTGTATCATGGCAGTGAGTTGAGGAATTCCTTAGAACCTCAATACATGGGAACAAAATTGGAGGCCTTCAGATGCATCAAAACAGACCTAAAATTTCAAAAATTTTCAAGAGAACAAAAACTGACACCCTTTGAAAATGTCTTCTCCGCAGCAAAACATTATGTGCTTGGTCAGTAGAGCTCTATTTCAACTAGATGTCTGACCCATATTATACATTCATATCCACCCATTAGCCTAACACAGAAAAAAGTTTGAGAACCACTGTTGTATAAAATCATTCACATATTGCCTCAATCACTGAATCACCTTTAGCATGAATACAACATACACCAATTCACAAATTCTTTGACAACATAGCTGAAAATATGTGGCAGCCAAGTTGTCTCTCACTTCAACTGTCTGAAAAACACTTACCCGTTCTAATTCTGCAACCTTCTGCATACGACCATCCAGTTCTCTACGGATGGCAGCTGCTTGTTCATCCTGACTGTCCAGCTATTGAAAAATAAATAAAAATAAACACATCGGTCTATTTTACTCTTACAAGGAAGCTTACTAAATTTACCACTGTTCAGGCAATGTAATGACTTAGTTTTAACACCAATAAGATACAAGTACGGTGCTACATTAACAAAGGGATATGGTGAGTAAGAGGATAAAGATTTTGGAGGCCATTACAAATATACTGTACAAACATAGTCAGAAAATATTAAATAATTAAATGATCTACTTGAAGAGAAAATGCTGTGCTTACAATCAATTATGTCATGTTACAATTTGTGTTTAGGACACCAGACCCAAGTTCAACATGTTTGATAGATCACACAATGTTCATCTTTCTACTGTTTCAGTACAATAAATTAATTGTCAACAAAAAATTTACTTTATAAAAGATTTGACCATTTTAAATACTGTACTGTAAAACATCCATTTAACAGACAGCAATCTAACTGGTATTGTCCAAAATATAGAGGTTTCATATCAAATTGACCTCAATATAATGGACTATACTCTCCCATATACTGTTACCTGGAGGTTTCACATATAACGAACTTCGATATAATGGTCTACACTCTCCCACATAATCCGTTAAATAAAGGCTCTCACTGTATGAAATCTAAGACTGAAGAATAATATCCACATATGGTATAGTTACTGATAACTTACTCTACATCAAAACTTCTCCATTTTTTTTTCTAATACCAACACACGTTAATACAGGGGGTCCCCAACTTACAAACATTCAACTTATGAATGCCCGCTGATACGAATGGGGTTAAACTTTAAATTTACATGCAAAGTTTCCCACTAAGTATAAGCAGTACAGTACTGTACCTGTAATGCATTAAACAGAAGCTGATGCTCAAATTTCTTGATGCCAAGGATCTGCTGGAACATATCAAAGAGCTGTTCTTTAGGCATGATGAGTTCACTGTTGAGGGTCTGCTGCATCCTGCCAGGTCGTTTACTGTCCTCTTCACCTGCAGGGAGAAGAAATGTTGCATCAATATTACGCGTTGTCTAATGATTAAGGGCAGTCACCTAATTCTCAGGTGTAAAAAACTGAGGAACTTACACCATTATCATGATTACCTGACGACTGAGGAAGGTCATTATAAAGTGCAGTGGTGTTGTGGGGCAAAACAGCATTCCACTACCTTTTTAATATTTATCATATACTGTAGTTCAGATTCCAGATCCTGTATGAGCACTTATTACTACCAGTAAAACAACACAAAAGCAGACAAATGACCAATAACGTTTTGAACATCTGATGTACTGTAGACTAAGGTGTTCAAAGAGTGTTGTTAGGAGTGATGCTTACCTTTGATGATCATATCAAACTTGGCCATCCAGGATGTGAGAACGGTCTCTTTGCTCAGCCCATCTATTTCCGGTAAGGATCTGCCAGGGAGGACATGACGTTGTTACACCAAACTCTTCCACGTACATATTCAGTAACAGTTTTTATTTTTCATACACCTACACCTAGTACCACACACTCACAATATGTATGTGTGTGTGTGTGTGTGTGTGTGTGTGTGTGTGTGTGTGTGTGTGTGTGTGTGTGTGTGTGTGTGTGTGTGTGTGTGTGTGTAATAATAATAATAATAATAATTAACGGTTTATTGAAAGAGCTTGGCAGCCAGAAGGCTGAAAATATACAGTTACATATTTGGGGAATGGGTTTCAAATTACAAATAATATACAAGTAACATAAGTGATACAAATAAGATATATAATAACTAGATGGGGAAAAGCTCAAACTACAGTGCATTTCAACATAGTGACAGTAAGAAGAGAGAGAGTGTGTGTGTGTGTGTGTGTGTGTGTGTGTGTGTGTGTGTGTGTGTTGTGTGAGAGAGTGTGTGTGTGTGTGTGTGTCTGTGTGTGTGTCTGTGTGTGTGTGTGTGTGTGTGTGTGTGTGTTGTGTGTTGTGTGTTGTGTGTGTGTGTGTTGTGTGTGTGTGTGTGTGTGTGTGTGTGTGTGTGTGTGTGTGTGTGTGTGTGTGTGTGTGTGTGTGTGTGTGTGTGTGTGTGTGTGTGTGTGTGTGTGTGTGTGTGTGTGTGTGTGTGTGTGTCACTTGACTCATTCGTGATCAGCCTACTCATCCCATTCACAAACAGAAAACTATATATTCAGTGTACAGTATCCCCAAACTCAAGTATTCTTTCACCTTCAGTATTCCCCATTCCAAAGCTTTTTTCACCATGGCAGGACCAGGTACACAAAACATGCCTGCGTCTACAATGTGATCACTACAGTGTGGTAAAGCTATTGGGGAAATTCTATTAGATTGTACTGGTAGAGTCCCTACACCTTTACATAACCTTTATTAGCCTTGAACAGACAGTTGTCTATCACTTACTTTTCACTACATTTCCGAAACTGAATTTGTCTTGAATAAGTCCTCTCTGCACTAATAATAGTTCACTAATTTTGGAGTGAGTGCTATTCACACACAACACAGTGGCTCTTACCTGACTCTCTTCTCTACGTTATGCTTGAACACCTCCCGTAAGTCATGTTGGGAGCAGGCGCCCGACAACACCATGGATGCCAGCCGTTCATTTTTTAGGAAAACTTCATGGTAGCTCTGTACTGCGTTAGTGAAGGCCTCGTCTGCCGCAATTTGTAGCTCTCCCTTCAGAAAACTCTGTGGGGGGATAAGACATGATCATTAATTTTCTAAATTTTCACTAAATTTATCAGAGTACTGTATACAGTGATGAGAACAGCGAGCTGATACGGTGAATAATTAAAACAACAGTAAACGTTAAAATCTTTCGGGAAAACTAAGAATTTATAAAAATAAATAAATGAAATAAATAAATAAATAAAATAAAGGAAATACAGGGTTTAACTTTCATAAATCAAACAATTTCCACCAGACTCATTGAGGTGGTTCACATTAATCAAACATTTGCATATTGACTAATATGTTGTGTGCACTAGCAGCGCGAGTGTACGTCCTTAATTAATTTCATTGGAAGAAATAGTCTCCATGTATTTAATGTGAATTAATAAATGCCAATTCATTACTGTACTTTCATTGGTTTTATTGTTAAATTTTATCAGAATTTATATAAGCTAAATGTATATATTGGTTCCTCCCAGTATGAACCTTGGCAACTTATCTATATAAAAACACTTTATTTAAGGACACTGATGGAAAATAATTTACAGAGATTTTAGTAAATACGTGAATACAGTGTTTGTGGAAAATAAGTCGCTCCTATTTTAAATAAGAAATGAATCATTTACACTTTCTGGTAACATGATCCAGGAACATTGTCTAGTGCATCACAATTTTTCCCTTTTATCACAGTACAGTATATTAACACTGAAAGTTTTTACTGTACAGTACAGGTACACAAATACTGTTATTGCATTGACTGGTAATGAATTGGTACTAGGACCAGTTCTGTCAAAATAGACATATCTTATCTTATCCCAGCCAGACTACTGAGAAAGTTTTATCATTACTTCAAGTGTTCTGGATATTGAGGTGCAAGGAAGACCTGTGATTCACCTTCCTTCCTCCTCAAACAATCAGCAAGAGTAATATTGTTAGGCTTACATGATTCTCAAATGTCAAGTCACGTAACAATTTCATGTGAAACTCCTATCGAAGGAAATTGACTTGTTAGTGGTTTCTGATAGCGACTCCGGTAACATGTGTCCCAAGTCAATGAAGGTTGGGGTTGGCGACAAAGGCTGGCCGCCAGTCAACAAATATCTCCCACCCACCACCACCATCTTCCCCATCAGTACTTCTCAACTCTATGGAAGTCTTTATAAACAAGTTACTGAAATGCACGTTGATGTAACAGGAACCCCAAGTGAAGTCTACCCAAGCAAGATATGAATATGTGAAATTAATCATTGACCAATATGCAGTGGTGTAGTATTATGACCAGCTGGGCCCCGAGGCAACAAGGCTTCAAGGCCCCTCTCAGCCTTAAAGTAATAAAACAAACCCGTTTTTTTAGTATTATACTATTGTTGTTTTCTAGAGACCCCAGAAGGTGTTAGTCCACCACTCTATGCAACACATCACCTCACTGGAGCTAATTACTGGAACAAGGAAAGGATCGGTATGGGCAAAGCTTCACTTGTAAGATGATGATGTGTTTTTGTACCCAAGTTAACCATTGGACAGTGTGGCTATAGCATATGTTAATAATAATTATTATTATTATTAATATTATGTGTTACTATTATTATTAGATAATGGCAAAGTCTTTACGTAAACAATCATCCACATTAAAGTTCTCCATTAAAGTTCTCCAGAGGCTGTAAGGTTTTCATCTTGTAAGGTAAATATTCACTGTCGTGTGTCCCCATCTGAATAGGGGAAACAAGATTGGTTGATTTAAAAAACATAAAGCTTTTAAAGAAATTGGATGAGGATGAGGAGTTTTTGTTGTATGTATAAAACCTCAGAATCAAGGACCATCTGCATCCCCTTTAATAGTATCTAACCTTTTTCTTCTTCATTTCTTTATAGTTTAAAGCCTCAATTAATCCATTACAGGGACATGGTCTGCCCTACAGTCTGTCACATGCTACTTCATAGTTTAGGTTACAGAGTTCATATGCTTTCTATAACATCGTGTCACAATAAGATACAATACAACACATACTGTAAGATCGTGTTTTAACAAATATTGGAAACAAACCATACATAAAATCATACAGTATATCCTAACATGGTCTAGTCTTTCATAGAGGAACTAGCTAGGACGTACCTGGAAGCGGCCCTGAATGGTGTCTAGCTGGTGTTTGCTGACTTTAATCTGTCTCTTGGTCATGTCGGTGGGCTGCTTGGCGTTGAAAGGGTAAGAGATGCACCGCAGGATGAACACGTACAACTGTAGCCTCTTTTTACGCTCCTCCTCCTCCCGTTCTTGTTTCTCCTGCAACACAAACACATAAACACACATAAAACACAGTAGATACACATGTTTGGTTATGTAAACAAATGTGCAAAGTAGAATATTAATTTCCAAACTAGCAATACAGACCATAATCTACTTTGCCATAAAGATTTAAGTTCTAATCTGACCCAACATTTTTATAAGTGCTTTACAATAACAGATCATTAAGCAACTTTAAATACAAATGAATTATAGATACAATAATTAACATATTGTACTAGCTTTGCTTGCATAAATCCACAAATAAAAAAATACTTAACCCATAACACAATACAGGGTATTTTTATTCAGTGAATTTTGTTTGGAAATCAGACTCCGAGTGCCCTCCCATACAGTACAGCATAGTACATGGTGGTCCAACAAGACCTACAATATTTTGATGTCTAATGATTTTACAAATTCTTTTGCATGGTCTTTTATCTGAAGATATTAAATTTAGACAAATAAATTTTTATTAGCAATATACTGTAGTTCTTCCTGCCTGGTCAGCTCACACTGCAGCAGCAAGTGAAGATACAGTAGTAGAAGGACATTATGTATACCCATGAACTCTTTGGTACAGGTTCAATGCACTTTCAGGTGAGAATATCATGTTGCCAGAAGACCGATCAACACTATTATAAGGTAATAGACACATGGAACACAAGACCATAGTAGGCAACCAAGACTATCTAGCTTATACATCCCAGTCGAGTGTCCACACCTAGCGCTGGCGAACGCTTGCCCCACAAGGGGGTCACAACTCAAGATTGAAGAAGCTGCAAGTCCAGAAAAATGTGAGGGCAAACTTTTTTGGTGTGAGAATTGTGAACTCTTGGAACAACCTGCCAAAGAGTGTTGTGATGGCACCGAGTGTGAGCTCTTTCAAGACCAGACTTGACCAGCACTGGAGCAGGTTCAGATACATTCAGGAGCAGGTGCATGCCCAGTACGTGCCAACAGTGTGTAACAGAGACGTGACCGACTGCCCAAGCGGCTAATGGGAGGATAAAGGTAAAAGTATCAGAAGGAGAAATACATTGATGGGGTCAGACAAGTCTCAGACACTCTCCACAGAAACCAAGGAGCATTTATCAAGAGTGCTGGGAACCCACGTACAAGTGTAACAAGAATAATGCATCGACATGAAACTATTTACAGTTTATACAAGTGCAGATATTCTAGAAGTAAACCCAACAAAACAGAGATACGAAACTGAGATTTGGCAGAGAAATAACAATGAGGAAGTTAACTGATGGAACAATCCTGGATAATGCCGTGTTTAGTGATAAGGTCCATATTAGTGGACTTGTTAACGGACAAAACACAAAGTTTTAGGTCAGCGAAACACTCAAGTACCCACAGAGAAACTACTGGGTGCACAGACAATTACAGTGTGGTGAACTTTGGGCAAAAAAGGGCACCATACAACCCTTCTTGCACAAAGATGAACATGGAAACTCTCTCATGTCAATTCTGAACGCAGCCACAATCTCATCCGAGGTAAGTTCTTGTCAGCACCGAAGAGAAGCAGAAGGGAGCGAATGAGGCAGGCGGTGGTCCAGTAAGGAGCACCAGCCCTAACATCAAATGTTACACGAGAATATCTACAAGGTGTCTTCCTCGGTTGTCGTCTCATTCTAAACAGGACCCCAGCCGCTGCACTAGCCAGATATGAACCAATGTGACTACTTTCTCAGGGGTTATATCAAGGATCACGTGTACCAACCCAACACTGGAGACCACAAACATATCATTATCCAATATATCATCCAGATCCCACATGACATGTTAGAGCGTGGTGTTAATAACCTTAATCTCCGTGTACAGTCAGGACATAACTGGAGAGCAAGGATCCAACTTATCATTAAATAACTTAAGTATTTAGCCAATGTCTAGACAATATTATGTTGTCCACTTTTCAAAAGTTTCATCCTTACCAAACACATTCTGATAAAAGCATCAGTGTTTCATTTCAGTAAGGTTTATAACACAACGATTCCTGTGTTTAAAAGCGTGACCCTGAAACACTGTAACGAGCTTTAAGGCGGTGATAAATATTATATATTCTTCAAGCAACTTGAATATACAAATCTTCATGATTGTTTCAAGTAATACGAACAATCAATATTCGGATCAGAGAAAAGAATACAACATAATTTATTAATATTATTAGATTTAATACAAGTGTTCATAAAACAAGGGCAGCAGCTAGTGCAAGAATGTGACGAAACATGTACTGTACTGTACAATATACCTGTGTGTGTGTGTGTGTGTGTGTGTGTGTGTGTGTTAGGCAAATCAGATGACTTGCATATGAGACGGGAAACAAGAGAGATAAGTGAGGATTAAATCACAATATAAGATTGTAAAAAAACAAGTACCCCGGTACAGTAATGGAAAATGATAAAGGAGAAGGTAAGAGAGAGACAAAGAAGGGGGGAAACGAAAAGAAAAAGTCGAGGTGAGAAAACAGGGAATAATTATATATATGAAAGATGAAGACAAAGACGAGAGGTAGTCTTGATAAATGTGTATGAGACGTGAAAGTTGGGATTAATGTGGTGATGGTGGCTGGTCTGACCTGACCTTGTCCTCACGCACATTGTTAGCGACAACACACACAAACCAGGTACAATGCCATACACACAATAGCAACAGCACGTACGGTACCCTGCATTGCCTTACAATACATTACAATGAGTGTCCTTCCATTTTCAATTTTTCATATACCAGACGTTAAGACTCCACTATATGAGAGAGCTTTTGTAGGCGAGCAGCAGCAGTCTGTCGAGAGCTTTGACGAGTTCCATGGGACAATGGGATAGAGAGCGTCGCTGTCAGCACTCGTCAACAACTTCACCTTTCTACAGCTTTTACATTTACTTAACATAAAGACAGCTGGCGAGGAAGTACTCACAACTATTCTCTACTTACAAGACTCACTTTTAAGAGCTGGACCCTTCCTTCGGTCACTTATCTGGACCTCTGAGGTACTTCCATGATTTGCCTCGTCGAGTGATTTAAACCCAGTATAAATATCTACCCAAGACAAGTCAGACATGTTCTAATGACGTGTACACACACACACATGACGTGTACACTCGCTTGACACACACAATGCTCTACAGTACAGCAGTAGCAGTGGTAAGTACAGTGTCGTTCGGATATTAAGTATTCGCATTAATACAACATTAAGTCCACCTTACATGAGCTGAGACAAGAGAAGTTCTATGGACGTGTAAATGTGATGTTTAATTCCTTATTATTATCAACAAATCTATTTTGGCAATTATTTGCAACTTTCAGACAAACATATATCACTACAGTTGAATATGAACAAACACTGCGAGACATTCATATATTCATTACCAATTCCACTCTAATATTAAAAGGCATAAATCACAACAAAGACAAAGGAGGACTTGTGGCAGGTGTGGGGTGGGCGGTACTAATTTTAGACAGTTGTTTTGTCGGAAGAAGGGAGGCGGGGGGGCCTTTGAGTGTCCAACTCCATTGAAACATTGAGCAGGAAACCAGGAGAGTGGCGTCGAGTTGTTGTTTTTTGTGCGGTAACAAAGACGACCACTCTGACGGTCCATCAGTTTAATTGTCTGTGAGAATATTTGTTTCCTCCTCCGCTGTCCTACACAACGACACGCAGGAAACACCAAAACTCTCCTCCCTATTTCAAGGCTCCGGGGCAATTTTTATTGAAACCAAACTGGCGCGAATGTTGTTTGCTGAAAATGTATGTGACGGGATAAAGAATCTGGCCCTCGGACACCGCGAAAAATACGTTTACAGGTGAATCCATTATATTAGGACAGTGGTTCTCAACCTTTTTCACTCCATTCCCCCCTTGAGGAATTTTCAACATCCTCGTGGCCTCCTTCATTTTTATCCCAGAACAGACAAACAGACAAGTGATAAAGACTAAAGAATGATAAAGAAGGACAGGTAAATAGGACAAGAGTTAGAATGACAAACACATTCACATACATAACACGCCCATGCACTCACACATTAAGCATACATAGTCATACACAAACATGCACACAGGTAAACATTCAAGCTAGCAAGCTGAAGTGTACTTCCTGTAAGCAAGAACACGCCTCCTTTGACAAGCACTGCCCAACTTGGAAGAATGAGAAGAATAGTGAGTTATACCAATTTAGCACTAAAAATGGTAGGATTATATAAGTAAAGAATGAGTATGAACAACAATGGCACCAATAATTAAGGAAATAAGTAATAAAGGAAGTGTACAAATATTTCACCCACGTAACGCAGCGACCACATGAATTATGAAACAAAATATGTAACACCAATTACGGAGTATATTATGCTTGAGTCAAGCTCAAACACAATATATGGTTCAGAGACAATACACTCCACTGTTTTCGTGATGGTATCCCAGGCCAGACTAAGATCATTCGGTCCTATCACCACTTGCAAAGGGATGACACACGGACACGTACTGAACAAGGCAGTTCAGCAGCTAGGTCCAGCGCCTATCACAGACAGGGACTGGACCTGTGAAATCTTAAATAATCCGTAAAAATAAATAGCACCACAGTATGTAAATATTAAAATTGTATTGTCGTTATGATTAAACAAAATGACAAAAAATTAATGAAAATTCTCTTCTGCCAAGTCAAAATAAGTAATACACGTTTTGTTTAATTCAGATTCCCAACATTATTTGGAAACGTACAATTTATAACAGCTCGCCGTGGCTCCCCTAAATTCTTGCCGTCGCTCACTAGCAGGTGTGATTATTAACAGGTACATGCTGTGGTAAAGGAACCAGGTGAATGATGCTTGTTTATTAATTACACTCCCTTACAACCTGTGTAAGATGAAGTGTACAGTAAGAGCATCACAGCAGCTATCAGTCGTCCTGGGAGTTGTGTGCAGTATATCGTGGCACTAATAACTGTTGTTGCCACTAATAACTTATTGTCACTATCAATTGTTACTGACAATATTAATTTCTGCGGGTACAAAGTGTTGCTGGTACCAATACACATATTATTTTATCCTTGGCATTAATAACCACACTCACCCTGACAAGATAGCCGATATATTAAGACTGTGTCCACATTATGCACCAAGCAGCAGCTACCAAGAAGAAAGACAGACTCCACAGTATAGCCTCCACGCTCATCCTATGTCTGCCAATACCATCATCCTATCGCTCTTCTTCCTCGCCCTCACATCACCCTTATCTCCCATGCCTATCACCGTGCGACACTCACTCCCCTTCTCACCAAAAATTGATATATTCTCGCGGTTCTCTGTGTTATTTCTCCTTTAGCATCATATTTTTCTTCCATCGCTTCCTACATAACCTCAACAATCATCACATAACTCTCTCTCTCTCTCTCTCTCTCTCTCTCTCTCTTCTTGTTGTTTAATCCTTTCCGAGCTCACGGCAGTTTAGTATTTTTTCCGACTACTGCCAACACATCACCCTCCACCAACACATTCACCCTCCTCCACCAACACATCTACCCTCCACCAACACATTCACCTCCACCAACACATCACCCTCCACCACCAACACATCCACCTCCCTCCACCAACACACCACCCTCCACCAACACATCACCCTCCACCAACACATCTCCACCACCAACACATCCACCTCCACCAACACATCCACCCTCCACCAACACATTCCACCTCCACCAACACATTCACCTCCACCACCAACACATTCCACCTCCACCAACACATCCACCCTCCTCCACCAACACATTCACCCTCCTCCACCAACACATCTACCCTCCACCACCAACACATTCACCCTCCTCCACCAACACACATCACCCTCCTCCACCAACACATTCACCCTCCTCCACCAACACATTCACCCTCCTCCACCAACACATTCACCCTCCTCCACCAACACATCCACCCTCCCCCTATGTCATGTTCCTCTCACTCTGCCGTCAACTTACAACAGGAAAACATCACCCCAACATCACTGTAAACACTGAACCGAGACTCATAAGGGTAACGGGACACACACGGGGCTACACATCCAATGTCTCATAATATTGGAATTCCTGGCGGCAAGATATTATATAGAAATTCTTGTGTTTTTCCGAACTACATTTCATATTATTTAAATATAGTTGAGACTAATAGTGAGGAGTTGTTTTAGGTAACGAAAGAATTAACTAACGAAAATAAAGAGTTTGTTTAGAAGACTGACGTGTGTAATGACAGGGCGAGGTGTAGTTAATACTGTAAGTCCCGGCGTATCATCACGCACTACATGATGCTAATGTTGTAGTCTTGAGACAACATATTTACGGTAAAAGAAAATTCAGATATAAATTCCTTAGGTCAACTTTCAGGAGAGACAAATTTTAAGGTGTGTGTGAGTTGCTCGAGTACTAATACTGTACTACAAATTCTGTGACGTACAGCCATGATTAAGAAGACAGAACTGGTTGATTTTATAGTAAAAAAACTGGTTACACCTTACTAAGTCACTTTAAGACTAGACTGAGTATAATGATTATACCAGTATGGTGATATCTATCTCAGCCTGTTATTTCTTATACAGGGTGGTCCAAAAGTCACTGTCTACTGTGTTAGAAAAAACAGTCAGTCATTCATTCAGAAGAACAAGTAATGTCATATACCCTTGTACAATCATTATCGAGCTCAGGTCTAAGGTTCACCATCAGCGTCTCCGCAAATATTTATCGTTACAGAAGATGCAGTAACTGGGGTCAGTTTATCTTGATACGGTTCAGCTTGTTCCGAGAGCCTCCTCACCTTGGATCAGATAACATCCTTAACACTGTCGCCTTGCCACAAAATGGAGCTCCACGTCACTAGCTGTATAAACATCGTTCACACTTACCGTGATGAGCTCTGGCCAAATTGCTATATTGGACATGGTGGAGGGTCGCCCCGGGCTGCACCACCTACACGTTTCATACAAAAAAAAAAAATTCTTTCTGTGCAGGAGCAGTGTGTACAGTTTGAGGTTTACACAACAATGATCACAGACTTCAGAGAACTATAGACCCTTACTGTTACAATAGTTGCTAAAATAACCCCAGTGATGTCTGAGAATGGGTGTTGTAATAACAGGACACCCACCGATGATGCTTACGTCGAAATAGTATGTCCAAGGTCGATAATAAATATGTATTGATTATATAATTACATTCTTCATCCTGAATGAACTTTTTATCTCACCAAAGAAACAGGAACTTTTGGACGACCAGAACAGTATACTTCACAGGAGAGCATTTACGTGTTGTAATATTATTGGACGACAAGGAATAAGGGTCAATTAATCAATGCCTTCCTATACACCCTTGAGGACAACCCATCCACACTTCAGGAACAACAACACTGTATAAACCTAACAGGGTGTTGATACAGGGTGTTGATACAGGGTGTTGATACAGGGTGTTGATACAGGGTGTTGATACAGGGTGTTGATACAGGGTGTTGATACAGGGTGTTGATACAGGGCGTTGATACAGGGTGTTGATACAGGGTGTTGATACAGGGTGTTGATACAGGGTGTTGATACAGGGTGTTGATACAGGGTGTTGATACAGGGTGTTGATACAGGGTGTTGATACAGGGTGTTGATACAGGGTGTTGATACAGGGTGTTGATACAGGGTGTTGATACAGGGTGTTCTATTCAAGTGGAAATGTGAGGCAGAGAGCTGTCGTCATAAATGAAGATTCTTATCAAATTAGAGATAAATTATTGTCATCAACAGTTCACCAAAATTGGGTTAGAATAATAATGACAATACTATAGTTATCCCAAACGTAAAGAACTACAACTACACAATAAAATGACCACATATCTGGCCTCCGTGTGTGTCTCCCTCCCTCCCTGTGTGTGTGTGTGTGTGTGTGTGTGTGTCTGTGTGTGTGTCTGTGTGTGTGAGAGATGATCGATAGGCTCATTATATACAAGGCCGTTTCTTTCGTCTTCTTGAAAAGTTTTATATTGGTACCGTAATTAATAATGTCACACACACCTGAAAAATGTCGCCTCGCCTTTTATGCGATATTAATAGACGAGTTGCCAATAAGAAAGTTCACCTGTGAGGCTGTTCTGAGTCTGTTCTGAGAGTCTGTAAGGCTGTTCTGAGTCTATGAGGCTGTTCTGAGTCTGTGTGGCTGTTCTGAGTGTGTGAGGCTGTTCTGAGTGTCTGTGAGGCTGTTCTGAGGTTCAGAGTCTGTGAGGCTGCCTTGAGTGTCTGTGAGGCAGTTCCCTGAGTCTGTGAGGCTGTTCCAAGTGTGAGGTTGTTCTGAGAGTGTGTAAGGCTGTTCTGAGTCTGTGAGGCTGTTTTTGAGTCTGTGAGGCTGTTCTGAGTGTCTGTGAGGCTGCTCTGGAGTGTCTTTGAGTCTGTGAGGCTGTTCTGAGTCTGTGAGGCTGTTCTGAGAGTCTGCTCCAAGTCTGTGAGGCTGTTCTAAGTCTGTGAGGCCGCTCGAGTCTGTGAGGCTGTTCTGAGTCTGTGAGGCTGTTCTGAGAGTCTGTTCTAAGTCTGTGAGGTTGTTCTAAGTCTGTGATCTGGAGTCTGTGAGGCTGTTCTGAGTCTATGAGGCTGTTCTGAGTATCTATGAGGCTGTTCTGAGACTCTATGAAGCTGTTCTGAGTCTACGAGGCTCTCCAGATACATCCTGAGAGAGCCTTTCCTTTACAGAGTTATGCAACACCTTCATACACACACTCACCAAACACACACACACTCTCACACCAACACACTCACCAAACACACTCAAACCAGATACACTTTCATCAAACACACTTTAACTAAACACACTTTCACCAAACACTCTCAAAAACACTTTCACCAAACACACTCATCAAACTCCTAACACCAGAGAGAGAGAGAGAGAGAGTGAAGTGTCCCGGGATAGAACCAGCGAACCTTAGGACAAGAGGTAAGCACTGTATCCATTCAGCCACTACACCCCCAAGCATACAGTCTATTTACTACACCTCACTGCCATAACCCTGGAGACAAGAGGCAGGTGTACGGTAGGTCCTCTGGTCATTATCTCAAGACACCTAGACGACACGGGGGATGGACTGATACACAACCTAGTTACCAGCGAACGGACAGATGGACTGATACACAACCTAGTTACCAGCGAACGGACAGATGGACTGATACACAACCTAGTTACCAGCGAACGGACAGATGGACTGATACACAACCTAGTTACCCGCGAACGGACAGGCGGACGCATACGCAGATGTAGTCACCAACGAACACACGGACACATATCATATACAACACTGAAGTAGTTGTTGATATAATGTTATTAATGAGCTACAACAACAAAGGTCATTAAGCGAGTAACAAGGGAAAAGGTAATACGCTGATCCAACAACAATTAATGAGATAGAACTCAGTGTAGCGATGTGTAACGGGGAAGAGAACTCCACTATTACCGGGTCAACGGGGAAGAGAACTCCACTATTACCGGGTCAACAGGGAAGAGAACTCCACTATTCCCGGGTCAACGGGGAAGAGAACTCCACTATTACCGGGGAAGAGAACTCCACTATTACCGGGGAAGAGAACTCCACTATTACCGGGTCAACAGGGAAGAGAACTCCACTATTCCCGGGTCAACAGGGAAGAGAACGCCACTATTACCGGGGAAGAGAACCCCTATTACCGGGAAGAGAACTCCACTATTACCGGGGGAAGAGAACTCACTATTACCACCCACTATTAGGGAAGAGAACTCCACTATTACCGGGGAGAACTCAATATTACCGGGGGAAGAGAACGCCACTATTACCGCAGTCAACAGGGAAGAGAACGCCACTATTACCGGGGCAACACACTCAAAATTCTTTCCTCCGTGTAATTAGGAACTATTTGAGAGAGAGAGAGAGAGAGAGAGAGAGAGAGAGAGAGAGAGAGACAGAGACAGAGAGAGAGAGAGAGAGAGAGAGAGAGAGAGAGAGAGAGAGACCAACCTATATCTCACCAAAATTTTCAACACATACAGTAATAACACCGCAGCTTCCCTCACAGTCCACTGCACACCAACACCTCGCATAAATCCTAGTAAAGCGCATCCAACCGCTGCCCTCCGATACACCACCAGAATCTATACAAAACTTCTATATTTTGTTTCCTGCACATTGTAAACAACTTTCTCTTGTTAGTCTATTCTCACACCTGTTGTTACTTGTGAAACAGTAACATGGACATGAAACTATCAGACGTGAACGCTAAACTTGCCAGAAAATCAAGTATGAACGCAACAAGAGCTTATGAGGTTTTAATCATCCATTAAGACTTCAACAACTTTAAACACCTTATTATACTCTATTGTCAGTCTCTTGTTCCCTTCTTCTGTCAACAAGAGATTAATGAAAGAGTACGTCTCCCTGAGCTACCACACTGACAATAGCAGCATCCTCGCCCCACAACAGAGGAACGATAACAAGAGCAGATATGACACTACGATCAGGTGAAATATATCCCTATGTTACTGTAGTGGGATATAGTATATTTCTGGAGGGTTTTGATACTTGAGATTAAAACAGTAAACAAAAGTAATTCAAAACATACATATACTTCAAGACGACTGTGTGTTCTACCCTAATAGTTCTACTTATCTCTGACGCTGCCTGGACTTGGCATGCTACTTTTCACTTCAGTCACTTGATTCATGAGTACATTAGTTGCTATACACTTCCCAGTATAGCAGAAAAACAAAGATCACACGACAGTACTGCAAATCAGGTGAAACAGCCTGTACAGGACGACAAGGGGGCACCCCAGGTCACAGTTCCTGAGTGGATTCACCCGAGCTCGCTAGTGGGTCTTGCACTCCTACACTGGTCACCTCAACACTACACTGTAACTGCCTCCCACTGACAGCCCTACATTCCTTCCCCTTTAAAACACCAACACCCTAATTAAAACCTACTAGTAATTAAAACTGTGCACCAATATATATGGAAATAGATCACGCATAAAACCCTAATACCAGCGATATTAAACATTACTGTACCTCAATAGGATGAGGTAAACCTGATCACACCAGTCCATGTATTCAGGTCCGTCCAGCTGGACCCAACGTCGATGCCTCACTACACCACGTGGCCCCCTCCCGGAACTTCGCCTCGTACTCTGAACCTCTAATTCTCACGCCTGGGTACACAGGAGCCTGCTGCTAGCTCAACGTACAGACGGAATGACAATTATTGACGAATCTGTATGAAACTATTCGACCACAGCTACCGACGCACAACTGTGAACAACAACCGGCCGACCCAAGGAGGTTAATAAAACAGACGAGAGCCACTACAACAGACCTGGACCAGTAAAAGAACACAAGGAAGGCAACACACTTGAGGTACTTACCGCAGGGTCTTCCTGCGTCATTGTCTTGTCGCTCATCACGGAGGGCGAGGGAGAGGTCGGCCTTGGGAGTGAGTTGGCCCTCGATCCCCCGCCAACACTCAGCGTGTCCACACTGAGAGTACTTGATGGTGAATTACTTCTGAAGGGCGGAGGTGTGGAGTACGTGTGTGGGGCGGCAGGTGGTGGCGGCAGGTAGTCGTCATCAGGCATCAGAGAAGGAAGAAAGAAAAAACATGTTAGTCTCCTGAGGAGTAACAACACTTTCTCACTACACACTTTTTTTTTGTCTTATAGAACTTGTCAACAAACCCAAAACTTTGGAAAAGTCTACACGAGAACACAAATTAAATAGGTTTCAAATCTGTGTAATTATATATAATATATATATATATATATATATATATATATATATATATATATATATATATATATATATATATATATATATATATATATATATATATATATATATATATATTAAAGTGATTGAAAAATTTTCCGAAAATCTAAGGATGCAAGTAAAAAATAAAGAAAATCAATGGTGTACGCTGGTTACATTTAATAAAGTTCTGGTCACCAACTGGTAGGGGGCAGGGAGGAGCGGAGGCACTATAGGTCGTTAACACAGCAACAGTTCAGAACTAATTAACATGGCAACAGTTCAGAAAAACAAAATGTGTTCGACGTTTATTTTTGCTACATTTTGAGACCGAGAACATCAGACGGTGAACGGGTGAGGGAGTCGTTTACCCACAATCCCAGCGAAATCGGACAGAGGTGCAGACAAAGAATTATTAACACTTCATCCAACAGTTCAGAAAATTCAGCAGAGGAGATCCATACAATCCCCTTTCTTCCTCAGTTTCCCATTGGATTTTTTTCCTACGGTGTTACGAGAAGGAAAAAGTGCACCCAGGCTTACGACACTACAATACGTGAGTGAGGGGAGCAACACACCAGATACGAGACAAATAACGAGTAATAACGAGTTTGTGACACCTGAGGCCTTCTGGGACACTCAATCACCTCACTTATAAAAATTCTGAAAAAAAAATGAAAGTAAAAAATATGGTCTAACTTTGTATAATTATCTTGTAAACACTTTGATGATCGGCTGTGGTCAACCTTACAGAATGGTGGTGTCAGGTGTGGTGGAGGCTGGAGTGAACAGTGTCAGGTGTGGTGGAGGCTGGAGTGAACAGTGTCAGGTGTGGTGGAGGCTGGAGTGAACAGTGTCAGGTGTGGTGGAGGCTGGAGTGAACAGTGTCAGGTGTGGTGGAGGCTGGAGTGAACAGTGTCAGGTGTGGTGGAGGCTGGAGTGAACAGTGTCAGGTGTGGTGGAGGGTGGAGTGAACAGTGTCAGGTGTGGTGGAGGCTGGAGTGAACAGTGTCAGGTGTGATGAAGGACCCCGACAACAACACGGTCTTCAACCTCAACTTTGTACCACAGTGACACCTCTTGCCACAGTGCCGACACCACACGTCACAACTCACGATAAAACCAAGTGGGAATATTTATTAATAGTTATTATTATACGTCAGGCAGTTCGAACACAACAGTATTGGCTCTTAAACTGATAACATTGTACATTTCGTCAACCTTTGATGTCAACAGCTAAACGTTGTCAGTAATAAACTAAAAAACATGGATTTACTGCACCTGTTTACACGACTCTGCTGCTACTGTACATAACTTGTTTTTAATAACTGTGTAAGTTAATACAATGTTGACAAGATAACACCCACAATATATACTACAGTTAGACGTGGTCACCATAACAACACAACACGTACAGTAAGTCAGTAGTCTTAACACCAGTGTGGATTAAGGTGCTATTTAACATTACTAAGTGTGACCTCCACGACCGGACTACGTGGGCAGTGTCACGTGGATAATCATATAAGCAGTATTACGGGAACAATCCCTAGGAAGAATTCAGAGGAGAATGACAAGACTAATCCCGGGCATTAGGAACTTTGAGTACAGAGACAGGTTAAAGCATCTTAATCTGCACTCCCTCGAGAGACGATAGAGAGGCGATATAATCGAGGTGTATAAATGGAAGTCAGGGCAAAAATCGTAGCAATGGTTTTAAATTAGACAAATTTAGATTTAGGCGCGAGATAGGTAAACACTGGTTTGGAAATATAGTGAGTGAGTGGAACAAGTTACCAAACATCATCATTAACTGGAATACGCTGGATGGCTTCAAACATAGGTTGGGTGGATATATGAGCGATAGGGGTTGGGTGTAAATGGGACTGCCTAGTATGACCCGCTGCAGTTTCCTCCATCCTTATGTCTATACTTGTTGACACTGTACTGGGAGGACAGCAGCAGTGAACACAGTGAGGGTGTCCAGGTGCGGGGGTGTCAGGGCAGGGGGTGTCCATGTGCAGGGTGTCGGGGGCAGGGGTGTCAGGGGCAGAGGGTGTACAGGGCAGGGGTGTCCAGGTGCAGGGGGTGTCAGGTGCAGGGGTGTCCAGGTGCAGGGGTGTCCAGGTGGGGGTGTCCAGGTGCAGGGGTGTCCAGGTGCAGGGGTGTCCAGGTGCAGGGGTGTCCAGGTGCAGGGGTATCCAGGTGCAGGGGTGTCAGGTGGGGGTGTCAGGTGCCAGGGGGTGTCAGGTGCAGGGGTGTCCAGGTGCAGGGTGTCAGGTGCAGGGTGTCCAGGTGCAGGGGAGTGTCCAGGTGCAGGGGTGTCCAGGTGCAGGGGGTGTCCAGGTGCAGGGTGTCAGGGCAGGAGTGTCATCCCAGGGCAGGGGTGTCAGGGCAGGGGTGTCACATATATGTGAAGCGTCTTGTTAAATAACTACTTGAGGCAAATTTGCGTTCCTCACACAGGTTAACACCTCAATAAATTCCTGTGAAGGTAACGTGACCTTGTACCAATACTAGACACGCTCACCGGCGGACAGGCTGTCTCCAATAAGTCTGAACGTGTGCTCGACAGTGGCTCCTAGAGACAGTGGTGGTAAACATTGCTTTTATACATGAGTAACTGTGGTCGGTAGGATTGGGCGGTGGTGGTCAGGAGTGGGCGGTGGTGGGCGAGGAGGTGCGGGGGGGGAGAGCAGCCAGGTAGACGGACATAGTTGTAATAGGAAGTATCGAAGATGAGAAAAAAAAATAACACACCGCCACCAACACGCGCTGTGGTGGTGAGAACTGTTGTGTGGTGGACGAGCCACTTTGTGAATAATGTAGACCGATGGTGTGAGGCGCCGCTGTCTGCACCAACACCTGGAGATGATACAAGTAGCAACAACACCTTGTCGCCTCTCAGTGTAGGGAGGAAACTGGTGGAGGTAAGATGCGTCACAACTCTCCGCTCAATCTAAATTCTATGGCAGGGACCACTGTACACTATGGCAGGGACCACTGTACACTATGGCAGGGACCACTGTACACTATGGCAGGGACCACTGTACACTATGACAGGGACCACTGTACACTGACAGGGACCACTGTACACTATGGCAGGGACCACTGTACTATGGCAGGGACCACTGTACTGGCAGGGACCACTGTACACTATGACAGGGACCACTGTACACTATGGCAGGGACCACTGTACACTGGCAGGGACCACTGTACACTATGTGGGACCACTGCACACTGTACACTATACCACTGTACATGGCAGGGACCACTGTACTATGGCAGGGACCACTGTACACTATGGCAGGGACCACTGTACACTACAGGGACCACTGACACCACTGTGGACAGGGACCACTGCACATGACAGGGACCACTGTACACTATGTCAGGGACCACTGTACTGTACCACTATGGCAGGGACCACTGGGCAGGGACCACTGTACACTGGCAGGGACCACTGGCGGCAGGGACCACTGTACTATGGCAGGGGACCACTGTACTATGGCAGGGACCACTGTACACTGGGCAGGGACCACTGTACACTATGGCAGGGACCACTGTACTATGGCAGGGACCACTGTACACTATGGCAGGGACCACTGTACACTATGGCAGGGACCACTGTACACTATGGCAGGGTCCACTGTACACTATGGCAGGGTCCACTGTACACTATGGCAGGGTACAGGGTCCACTGTACACTATGGCAGGGACCACTGACAGTGACCACTGTACACTATGGCAGGGACCACTGTACAGCATGGCAGGGACCACTGTACACTATGGCAGGGACCACTGTACACTATGGCAGGGACCACTGTACACTGTGGACCACTGCGCAGGGACACTGTACTATGGCAGGGACCACTGTACACTATGGCAGGGACCACTGTACACTTGGCAGGGTCCACTGGCAGTACCTGGGCAGGGTCCACTGTACCACTGTACACTATGGCAGGTGCACTGTACACTCAGGGACCACTGTACACTGGCAGGGACCACTGTACACTGGCAGGGACCATACACTATGGCAGGGACCACTGTACACTATGGCAGGGACCACTGTACACTATGGCAGGGACCACAGTACACTGGCAGGGACCACTGTACACTGGCAGGGACCACTGTACACTATGGCAGGGACCACTGGCAGGGACCACTGTACACTATGGCAGGACCACTGTACACTATGGCAGGGACCACTGCACACTATGGCAGGGTCCACTGTACACTATGGCAGGGACCACTATACACTATGGCAGGGACCACTGTACACTATGGCAGGGACCACTGCGGCAGGACCACTGTACACTATGACAGGGACCACTGTACACACACTGGGCAGGGACCACTGTACACTATGGCAGGGACCACTGTACACTATGGGGACCACTGTACACTATGGCAGGGACCACTGTACACACTGGGCAGGGACCACTGTACACTATGGCAGGGACCACTGTACACTATGGCAGGGACCACTGCACCATGGCAGGGACCACTGCTGACAGGACCACTGTACACTATGGCAGGGACCACTGTACACTATGGCAGGGACCACTGTACACTATGGCAGGGGTCCACTGTACACTATGGGGGACCACTGTACACTATGGCAGGGACCACTGTACACTATGGCAGGGACCACTGTACACTATGGCAGGGACCACTGTACACTATGGCAGGACCACTGTACGGCAGGGACTATGTACACTATGACACCACTGTACACTGGGGACCACTGTACATATTATATGGGCAGGGGACCACTGTACACTATGGCAGGGACCACTGTACACTATGGCAGGGACCACTGTACACTATGGCAGGGACCACTGTACACTATGGCAGGGACCACTGTACACTATGGCAGGGACCACTGTACACCACCACATTGGTGTTTACAAAATATATTATTTATCAAAGCGATAAACATTAAAAAATAAGAGAACCATTTAATGCTCCTCTATTTATAACTAAGTTTTATTTTACGTTAGGAAAGGTTAGGTTAGGTGAGCACTACAGTATGCCGTCAGCAAGCGGGCCCTGCTAGTGTTAACTGAACCATTATTGTCAAATTATTTTGTAACCAGTATATGTTTTACAATTATTCGTATTATTAATTAAATATAAACTATATCAATAATGTTTTATACAATTAATAATAAGTATAGCAGCTGTGTCTTTAATTCTCACCTCCTCACTATTCTTCTCCCGCCAAGTTTACTTTATACCTGTACTGTATCTGCGCTGACCTGGCCGAGTACCCCGAGGTTAGGTTAGGTTATGTTGTTAATATTTCAGTATCGTATGAAAAGGTTACCGAGAAGCATGACGTTGCCTACCAAATGGGTCTTTAGTTATATAAAAACTTAAGAAAAAATATGAAGTGCAATTCCTCCACCTGATTTGGTTTATTCGTAAGATAAAAAATAAGTTTTCTTCCTTAGATATTTTTTTGTTAATATATAAAAATTAAATACAAAGAGATTGATAGAAATCTTCATTCAGTAAAATTGTCATGAGTCTCTCGGGAACCTGTACATAACCTTCCCCATTATCCGGCGGTTGGATCATCCCCAGGCTACACGACAAACCACATCTCGACCTAACACACACACAGAGGGACGCTACAAAACCAGTCTCTCGCAGTCAACGTTTGTTACTGTGGTTACTGGTGACTGAGCGAGGATCAAAAACATAAGAAAAACGTACACTCATGTTAGTAATTTCCGATTATTTACTCTACGGAATCTTTACCCAAGTTAGTTTACAACTATTCTAACAAAACCTTCAGATTTTTTTTTTAAGGGATTAACCCACCAGGGCATAAGTCAATGACTCCTATCAGGGCCTAGGGGTGAAAAAATGATAATAATAATAATAATAATAATAATAATAATAATAATAATAATAATAATAATAATAATAATAATAATAACCAAAAATAATAATAATAATTAATAAAAAATATAGAATAAATAAAAAATAAAAGATATATAATAATAATGATAATAATAATAATAATAATAATAATAATAATAATAATAATAATAATAATAATAATAATAATAATAATAACACCATAAATAAAAAAAAAATAAAAAAAGATCAATAGTGAGAAACAATATACATGTATGTATGTTGTGTTGTCAAAGTAAGAGAAACAATTGAAACACTGCGGTTGTGTGTAAATGAGGCAGAAAGATGAGCAACCTGGGACTTGGTCACGTTTTTTGTGATGCCATATGGAATATTTGGTGAAATATGCAAATTTCCTTGGCCTGAACGGTTTGAAATAATTCGACATTATTCTCATACACCAGGAAATGTGCCGAGGCTGTCAGCTTTCAAAATTCCAGAATGACGAACCAAAATTTATCTTATTCCCCAGGATGGAAGGTCTGCACCAGTTAATTGAATTGGAATTGACTACTTCCCAGCTGGGCAGACTGGAGACTAGGTAGCCGGGATGTTAAGTTAGGTTGGAAAAATTATGTATCCTGATAGGTGAGAGTCGTTAGGTTTGTCTCGGGTTCTTTTGGTTTATATTTTTGGGTTAAGTTAGGTTTGGTAAACATTAATTCCTCCACATTTTGGAGGATGTTTTAGAGAAAAGGAAGAAGTTTTCTTTTATTGAAAAATTTCTTAGTGTTGCTCATTATCCCGCGCACCTACACTCAAATATTATTTAGTATATTATCAGAGTCTTTAGTAATAGGTTAGGATAACAACAGGTTCTACTTATGTATTAAATAATTCTGAATCGATTTCCTCTGATATTTCCTGTGCAAACTGATATTAAGGGAGACTTAAGCATCCCAATAGTCGTAAACACCGTCCCTTCTCACACGTTGGTAGCCCTGGAACAAGGCGCACATTGTGAGAGATCTAAACTAAGCACAACACCGACAGTATAGGCCTTCTCTACAGCCGTGATTCACTATAGGGGCACCCTACCCTCCTAGATCTTGAATATAGTGAAAGCATAAGAACATGTAGTTCTTCAGTCTGTTAATGACACCAACACTTAACAAAACATCTTGTTTATCGTATGGCGACAGTTTCGGACCAGTCTATCTCCATCACCAGACAAACTACAAAACATAACTCAAAGATGCTGGATAGCTTCAAACATAATAGGTTAGATGGATATATGAGCAATAGGAGTTGGGTGTAAATGGGGCTACCCAGTATGGGCCAATAAGCCCGCTGCAGTTTCCTCCATTCTTATGAAGTAACAACTCACCTATACAGTAAACTTAACATTAAATAAACCACCAAGCGTAAGGACTAAACTGTGTGACCCAGTAAACAAGATATATGATAAAATACGAGATTCGGACATGACGAAAACTATGTGATATGATCTATCAGGACTAAAGGAACTTACTTTACACACACACACAAGAGTAACGTAATATCCTGAACGACCAACAGCATCAAACAATAATATGAGGTCAAGACGACGGCGTCATGTGCCAGGCGGTGGAACCATAAAATCAACAACTACAAATATATCAACCGAATCAACAACTCACTACTACACTGAAAAATATTAATGAAAATTACTTACATACATAGTTACATCCATACATATATATTTTTTAATATACAAATTATATACATCATCATAAACTACGCATATATTTACAAACTCATAACCACGAGTTTAGGAGAGGTGTTGTCCCCTTTAAATTCAGCCGAGGGTAATATTAGACACGTACAGCTTGAGTTGGAAGAGCTGCAAGAAGCAATTTCGGGTTAATATCGCGATTCTATTACTGGTGGATGAGTGTCGACGACTTTACAAACCCTCTCCAGATACGCCGTCGCCGTCGCTCTCTCTTTCTCTCGCTCTCTCTCTCTCTCTCTCTCTCTCTCTCTCTCTCTCTCTCTCTCTCTCTCTCTCTCTCTCTCTCTCTCTCTCTCTCTCTCTCTCTCTCTCTCTCTCTCTCTCTCTCCCTCCCTCTCCCTCTCTCTCTCCCTCTCTCTCTCTCTCTCTCTCTCTCTCAAAATCCCTCCTTTCCTCTCCCTCATCCTGCCTCCCTCCCACTTAAAACCGTCGGGAGCTACCAGGAGACAGGTGAGGGCGGGGGGAGGGTACAGTATATCCTCGAGGGGTATCGCCTGCCACCAGCTTCGACCTCTCGCAAACTGCCAATAATTTTTACCTCACTGTTTGTTGTACCTCACTGTGTTTGATGAGCTGTATCTCCAATTCGTTACGCGTGTGGCCGTCTACTGTAGTTTAATAAGTCACCTCCAAGACACACCCAAACACAGGAAATGTCAAGATATCGTTTTATTTACATCCAAGTTATGCACCAGCCTCACACCGGGTCCTCCCCACACCTTTACGGAAGACGTATTAACAGGGAAGACTTCAGTGACGATGACTAATACCATCTTGTGATATAGGCGAGGTAGCAAGAGATAAACTCGGTGTTCAAGAGGCCAAACTTCATACCTGGCCGTGGTGAAGTGAGGGTGATGACATGTAACTAGTAATCAGGCGTCTGTGTTTGATCACCACCTCAACCTCTCTATAATGCCAGCCTCGTCTAGACCCCGACATGTTACTCATCACTTCTCTACATTTCACTCGTCGCCTCCAACATGTCAACAGGGCCGAGGACACTTTACCCCGTTAGCGAGAATTTAACTACTGCTTTGGCGACCCGGTTTCACCTTTGCTGTAATATCAAGTTGCTCTCCTCGTACCCGGCGGGCTCGAGACGTCAGTAATATGGGACACAGGATATTATGACAGTGTTAATTTCAAGTTATATGGAAATAAGTTATTCTCATATTATCAAGGGTGAGTAAGCGAGTAATTTTAAGTTTAAGGTGAGTGAACGTCTCTCTCTCTCTCTCTCTGTCTCCTACTTTTAATGTTTACCACGCTGAGTTATGTGACAGGTGAGTAAGCGCCCCCGTGTTGCAGCCTGAGTCCCCCACACAGCTGCTTGTCTCCTTTAACTTCTCACACCTGTCATCAGCGGTCCGTGTGACAGTCCTATACTCCTGTACCAATATTCAGTTATATTAAAAAAAAAAATGCTAACCTCGACACATAACCCGTGCTCAGTAGGTGTGTGTTTATGAGCGATACAGCATAATGTAATCTGTACTTCAGCACACAGCCAGCGCCACAAACAAACACTTACCCAACTCCGTGTCATTCACCCATCTTCCTTCCCCCTCCTCTGCTTTGTTGTCCCTATCTCTACCTCCCTCTCTCCCCCTTCCCTCATCCTCACCTGGTTTCATCACCACCTCCAGGCGAGACACGTCGTGGGCGGGCGGAGCACTATCTTGGTAGCGCGTCACCATCTGCTGGGTGAGTGGCAGCGTGCCTTATCTGGCCGCCCGAAACCCGCCGCCCCCCTCACCACCACACCTCACCGTAATTGACAATAAATGTGAACAATTTTTGTTCTTTCGGTTATATAACTGCGAGAACAACAGCAGCGCTATGTGTTTGTCTAATACCACTGGCTGGGTGACGAGATACTATTATCACCCTTACCATAATAATATTACACTCCGTATTGTTATTTTAACCGTCAACACGTCACGTCAACACAAATTCATTAAATACAAACGTTGGCGAGTATATTTATTTATTTATTTTTATTTATTTATTTATTTACTGTATTTTCATAACACCTGAAGGTTCGCCCCCAGCCCAAGTAGGTTAAGGAAGATGTACCTTTCCGGGACCAGCACCACTACAGGCATTCCTACTGATACTAAAACTGGTGTTGGTGATGATGATCTGGCTGTCTGTCTGTCTGTCTGTCACATTATCTCTCACTTTTTTTACCACTGTGTTTTAACCGAGAGAAAAATAAATACAATAGGTGAGGTCAAGTATCTGTGTGTAAGGTCAAGTATCAGTTGATGGGGTCAAGTATCCGCGGGTGGGGTCAAGTATCCGCGGGTGGGGTCAAGTATTTGTGGGTGAGGTCAAGTATCTGCAGGTGGGGTCAAGTATCCGTTGATGGGGTCAAGTATCAGAAGGTGGGGTCAAGTATCCGCGGGTGGGGTCGAGTATCGGCGGGTGGAGTCGAGTATCCCCGAGTGGGGTAGAGTATCTGCGGGTGGGGTCAAGTTTCCGCAGGTGAGGTCAAGTATCCGCAGGTGAGGTCAGGTATCTATGGGTGACGTCAAGTATCCGCAGGTGAGGTCATGTTTCCGCGGGTGAGGTCAAGTATCCACAGGTGAGGTCAGGTATCCGCGGGTGGGGTCAAGTATCTGCGAGTGGGGTCAAGTTTCGCAGGTGGGGTAAAGTATCCGCAGATGAGGTCAAGTATCCGCGAGTGGGGTCAAGTATCCGCGAGTGGGGGTCAAGTATCTATGTGTGAGGTCAAGTATCCGCAGGTGAAGTCAAGTGTCCGTGAGGGAGGTGCTAAGAATCAGTGAGAGGGACTATGGAGGTAGTGAGAGGGACTATGGAGGTAAACAAAGGGAAACTACAGGAGGTAAATGGGGCGAGATGAACGGGGGAGAGAGAGAGAGAGTAATACGAAGAGAACACAAAGAGAGAGATAAAGAGAAAGAGAAATTAGTGGCATGTTAGAACAAGAGAAACCATACGTAAGTAAAATAATGGGAGAGGAGTAAATAAGAGGAAGGTGAGTAAAGTTAGGAGGAGCAGCAGCAACAATGGTGTGAGGGAGGAGATGGAAGACCCGCCAGAGCTTGTGAGTGCCAGAGCGAGAAACAAAAGAGGGAAGTGGTTGGCGAGACTCCCAGACAGGATGGCACTGAGGAGATGGCACTGTTTGTTATGGTAGGAGGGAGGGCCAAGAGGTATAACGAGAGGGGGTGGTTATGGCGATGGCGCTTTTAGGCACCCAAGACCGCAGTAACTAAGTGAGGGAAGGATGTGGTGAAGGAGGGAAGGATGTGGTGAAGGAGGGTAGGAGGTCTTGAAGGAGAGAAGGATGCAGAGACGCACTTAGTTTCTCCCGTCGCCGCCATGATAAATCCTTAACCCTGGAAACGATTACTTTACCCACAATGGACGTAGATGGGGGCTGTTTACACGCTAACACCACCTCGCTGCCCCTCAACACCGCCTCACCGCTCCTCAACACCGCCTCACTGCCCCTCAACACCGCCTCACCGCTCCTCATCGTCCCTCAACACAGCCTCACCGCCCCTCAACACCACCTCACTGTCCCTCAACACCGCTCCACACCACCGCCTCACTACCCCTCACCACCGCCTCAACACCCCTCAACACCGCCTCACCACCCCTCAACACCACCTCACCACCCCTCAACACCACCTCATTAATACCCCGGTAAACTCCGGTTGTAAAATGGCGTCACCGTCACCTCTCCCACAACAGCTTCCAGTCTCGGTCTTCCTCCATCCGCCATAACTATCCACCATGTGTGATTTGGTGAGGAAACTGGCTGGCATCCCTTCACCGCCAGCAGGAGTGAAGGAGGTCCTCACTATTCATTAGGGTTAAGTTATTCACTTACAACAGGTAAAATGTCTTCAAACACACACAGTGCAAAATAATGTTACTTACCTGCCGACGACACGAGAGTTATGGTATGGTGTGTGTGTGTGTGTGTGATCTTATATTTGTACAACTATAGTCTTTCCATCACCATAACTCACAATAAAAGTTTTAATGCTTTGTGCTGTCATATATGGTGCTGTAGCTGTACAATAATAAAGCAAAACACACATATAAACTTTGCCTAATATGTATAACTACTGTAGAGGCGGCAACACTTACAACAGGAAGGTCTTCATACTGACTAAGAGGAAAAACTACGTCACATTACTAAAACCTCCTTCAAGACTAAAAGATTCCTAAGAGGCGCCGGGAAGAGTAAAACAAAAGCAGGTTATTTACACACAGGATACACTACCACACGTCACTGAAGAGCGAGCGAGTGAGTGAGTGAAGGGAGGCATAGGACGGACAGTGTACACGTATATAGTGAAGATGTAGTGGCAGTAGAGGGTAGACACACTGAACTACAGCCTTCACACAACAGAGGCGCCACCCGCCACACCTCCCCACCACCAGTACTAACGAGAGCGCGAAAAATATAAAAATTAAAAAAACAAATCTTTACCAGATATTTATACAATTTATGAATTTCTTTATAAGTATTATTTATTATTCAAGACTTTATTAAGTGATTGCAATACTTTAACACAAAAGTATAATGAATGAAGAGAAAAGCTGTTATTTTAAGTTAATTTAATTAGAACTTTTTGGTCTATATTAAATATGTATAGTTCTAAATTTTCTCAAAGGATTTCTTGTATTTTAAAGCAAGATCACGTTTAATTATTAATATGGATTATTTTATTCATTTAATTATTGATGCCATTATCTACTGTAGGTGGTGGTGGTGCAGGAGGGAGGCAGATGGTCGCCCGGCACACCAGTATAAAAATAATGGAGTTGAACAAACCTAGTGTCATACCCTTGTCCCGCCCTTATGCTGGCTCGCCTGAGGAGGGAAACTTGTGTTACCATCTACAACACGACACACTCATCTACGGTACACTAACAAGGTCAATTACAGCTATGGTATCCAAAAACTGTCAAGAACTTCTAATTGCTACTTATATATCTAATCAAGGGGGAAATTTAATTATATCTTTGAAGAGAGATAATACTGTATCAGGCTAAAACTCTCTAGGAAGCTAAGTTAAAGCTAATTATCAATGGTAATTAGTGGTTTATAACACTACAATTATTTCTAAATAATTTACTGAAAATCTAAAATGCAATTTTTTTTAATTAATCATCTATGGGAGAGGTTATTAGGTGGGTCTGGTCAGTAGCACAAAATACAGGACTGTTGATTACCTGAAGAAAACAATATTAATTTACTAACTATACAGTATATATATATATATATATATATATATATATATATATATATATATATATATAATATATATATATATATATATATATATATATATATATATATATATATATATATATATATATTATTATTTTTTTTTTTTGAGTATGTGTCAGTAAACGAGAATAAGACGTTAGTGTGATGTTACACTACTTTTTACGAAGAAAAAAATTGGTCAAATTGTGTTTGATCATTTACAGTAAGTAGTTAACATTTAGTGAGAAACACGTGACACAGCAGTGACCCGGCCGAGGGCTGGGTGCAGTGTAACTAATTAGTGGTGTTTATGTTAATCATTTACATATTGTTTATGGTGGCATCACAGCTACTTATTGTGAGCCATTCAGTCAGGATTACTTTAGGGCAACAGTTTAATTCTCTCTTAATTCTTTCTCAAAAGTATTTAAATACTGTATTTTTATTGCTGTATTTCAGTAAATAATTATTTTCCTTGTAAATATTAATTGTTATATTGACTTTCCAAATATTACAGAGCCAATCAAACCATCTTAATGTTTGTTGTCTATTATTGTATAGCGTGACACACACACAGACACGCACGCACACGCGCGCATGCACACGCGCACACACACGCGCGCGCGCGCGCGCACAACACACACACACACACACACACGTGACCAGCAGGGGTCAAAGATGTTTTCATAGCAAGCATGTAGCTTGGTCAAACGCAGCTGGCCTAGTGACGTACGATGGTCTGGCAGCAGTGAGTCGACCAGAGATGTCTCAATATGATGATATCACATTTAAAGCTCATTACTTATATCACTAATGACTCTTACTTGATGACTAGATGCATCACTTAATAATTGTAACTCCCAATTATTTAGTGTAAATTATTAATTACCTTTGTTAGATATTTGCAACGTCAATTGAGGATGATTCATGGCTCAACGAGATCATTTTCCTGACAGCTATTTCAGTAACGCTGCTGACACTGATCTCAGGTGTTCATACCAAGGCGTCGACACATAGCAACCCTTCCTTCTGAGAGAAGCTTCTAGAAGCTTGAACCCATGCATCATACTTCATGACGTCATTGTTATTTAGCCCCAAGGTGGTCTCGCCCTGGAGAGCTAGGCAGTCTGTGGCTGGACTCCAAACATTACTGAACTATCACTGAGCAGTTGAGAGACCACTTCAGTCCTAGAAGATCCGAGTCTACCTCAGAACTAGAATCTCTAACACTGCTCTCGCCTCAGTATTAGATCAAGTGGCAATCCTCCTCTGTAGATACAAGTGTACTATATATATATATATATATATATATATATATATATATATATATATATATATATATATATATATATATATATATATATATATATATATATATATATATACATATATCGACTTGTATCCGCCCACCCATCTCAGTGAAGTGAACTAAGATAGACTTTTATAAACGATTTTGTATAACTTCCATACATAAGTGTGAGCCTTCAAGAGAAGTTTTCACGAACACACACACAGTAGGCAGTTTACACTTCATTATCTCATAAGGTCATATAAATGATTTTCATTTCACAATAGTTCCTGGCATAATCAAATTAACACACCCATTTATTCTATGCATTAACAAATAAATGGACTCGTAATTACTGATAATTACTAACAAATGGGTCCATTTACTGCTTCACGCTACCAGCTGTGTGTGTGTACTGTACCAGCAGCATCAACACGAGGACAACATCAACGGAGGCAACAGCAGAATCAACAGGGGCGGGAGCAGCAGGAGTAACGGGGGCAACAGGGGTAGAAGAAGCAACAGCGGTAACAATCACAGCAGCAGTAAGGACAACAGCAGTGACAGGAACAACAGCAGTAAGGACAACAGCAGTAAGGACAACAGCAGTAAGGACAGCAGCAGTAAGGACAGCAGCAATAAGGACAGCAGCAGTAAAGACAACAGCAGTAACAGGAACAGCAGCAGTAAGGACAACAGCAGTGACAGGAACAGCAGCAGTAAGGACAGCAGCAATAAGGACAGCAGCAGGGACAACAGCAGTAATAGCAACAGCAGCATGACAACAGCAGTAACAGGAACAGCAGCAGTAAGGACAACAGCAGGGAACAGCAGCAATAAGGACAGCAGCAGTAAGGACAACAGCAGTAACAGGAACAGCAGCAGTAAGGACAGCAGCAATAAGGACAGCAGCAGTAAGGACAACAGCAGTGACAGGAACAGCAGCAACAGTGACAGGAACAGCAGCAGCAGCAATAAGGACAGCAGTAAGGACAACAGCAGTAATAGCAACAGCAGCAGTAAGGACAACAGCAGTAACAGGAACAGCAGCAGTAAGGACAACAGCAGTAACAGGAACAGCAGCACAGCAGCAGTAAGGACAACAGCAGTAACAGGAACAGCAGCAGTACAGCAGCAATAAGGACAGCAGTAAGGACAACAGCAGTGACAGGAACAGCAGCAGTAAGGACAACAGCAGTAATAGCAACAGCAGCAGTAAGGACAGCAGCAGTAACAGCAGTAACAGGAACAGCAGCAGTAACAGGAACAGCAGCAAGGGACAGCAGCAGGGACAACAGCAGTAACAGGAACAGCAGCAGTAAGGACAGCAGCAATAAGGACAGCAGCAAGGACAACAGCAGTGACAGGAACAGCAGCAAGGGACAACAGCAGTAACAACAGCAGCAGTAACAGGAACAGCAGCAGTAAGGACAGCAAGTAACAGGAACAGCAGCAGTAACAGGAACAGCAGCAGTAACAGCAGAACAGGAACAGCTAAGTAGGACAGCAGCAAGGACAACAGCAATAAGGACAGCAGTAAGGACAGCAGCAGTAACAAGAACAGCAGCAGTAACAGGAACAGCAGCAGTAACAGAACAGCAGCAGTAACAAGAACAGCAGCAGTAACAGGAACAGCAGCAGTAACAGGAACAGCAGCAGTAAGGACAGCAGCAGTTACAAGCAGCAGCAGCAGCAGTAACAGGAACAGCAGCGGTAAGGACAGCAGCAGTAAGGACGGCAGCAGTAACAAGAACAGCAGCAAGGACAGCAGCAATAAGGACAGCAGCAGTAAGGACAACAGCAGCAGCCAGGATAGCAGCAGTAACAGGGACAGCAGCAGCAAGGATAGCAGCAGTAACCAGGGACAGCAGCAGGGACAGCAGCAGTAGCAGGGACAGCAGCAGCAACAGTAGGGGCAGCAACAGCAGGGGCGGCAACAGAGGCGTGGACCAACAGGTGGGATTAATGCGTTAATGGCGTCTAGATCCGCCGTGAAGCTCTACAATAACATTAACACAGCCCGGCTACCTCACTGATGGCTCCGAGGTCCTCTATAGTGCCCTCTCCTGTGTTAGTGTGTGCCCGCCTCACTCACTCACACACACACACACACACACACACACACATAAGTCTTCAGCCCTCATGGGACGAGGACGCAATTTGTACTCTGTGCCGGCCTGTCGCCTAACCTACCCCCCTCCCCCCCCGGCTAGGATTTATCAGCATCCTCCCACCAACAACACAATGCAAAGGCTGACGATCACTGATATACAAAAATAATTATTTAAACTCGAAAGGAATAGAAACAAGTGTTGTAGAGTGTGACAAGTCAATAGTGTTCCGCGGTCGGAGCATATCAGGACCAGGTGAAGGGTGTGGTTAACAGGTGCAGCTTGTATCAGCCGGAGGGAGTGTATGGTCATAACTATCCTCAGTGAAACCTTCTGTACCGTGGGAAGGATCTCGTTAGTGTCACTATCAACTCACAAGGCAGTTGACAAGAGCGGCTCCCTTATAGCCACTGAGAATATTACCAGATCTATTGCTAATTTATATATTCACTTCATGTTTCTTCTCTGTTTACTACTGAAAGCCTGTGTCAAGCAAGTGACCCGCTCTCCAAATTCACCATATGTAACTTTCATCGTCTTTATTATATATTATCAGCCTTTTGCCTCCATGCTCTTTCACCAAACATTACCTCACTCGTTTTCAACACTTGCTAAACCGGGATTTTTTTATTTTTTCTTAATATGACCAATCTCAGAGACATTGTGATGCCATATGCACGGGATATTAGGACAAATTCTAAGGTTGAAAATGCAATATTTCCACCATCATAAGTGCGATGATCTGGAGAGGCTTGTACCAAACTCTCCTGGTCCAAACATTAGGAGGAGTCTCAAAATCTCCAAGGGCCCATTATTTTATGTACTTAAAATATGGCTGACATTGTATCTACTATTTGTTAGGATTATAAAAGTTCTGGGGCGTGATTTTTTTTTTTAGGGTCTTAAATTTAAACGGGAACACAGCGGTTGTGCTCAGTGGGGTCATTTAGCTGAACCACCACTGCCTCACCGATCATTCCAAAGTACTTTAAACTCTGCTAGTGGGGGACACGTGACACGGGGATCCTCTGCGGTGACACACAGTACTGGGGCACTGGGGGGGGGGGGGACATCATGTGAAACGCATTACAAACTTATTTTACCTAGACTAGTTTACAGTTTGTACAAATTGGTACGAAATAAGTGAGTTGTTCTTGTGTCGTGTTTAGGCGTCTTCATAAATCAGAATGTGATATACATTTCAAAATACAGCTGTAGTGAAGCCGTACCCCCACACACCTTTATTATAAAATAGCCTCTTAATCACCAACGTATCTTTTGTTAAGCCTTAAATATATATACACTCATTAATGTTTTAAACTGTTGCATATAAAGCCCACGTTATCTTGAGTCTGCCAAGGGCTGTAGGGTAAACAATATTCCAAAAAATGTGATAAAATGAGTTATCCTTTTTTATGAGACGAAACAAAACATTTCTAAAATATTCAACAAAAGCGAAGAACAAAAAGCGTTGTAATTCTAATGCTGTTTGAGGGTGAGTGTTAGGCAATAAGACAACGGAAGAAAAATTTTGATAACCCTACCGAGACAACGGGAGTCACAGAGTTCATTAGGAAATTCATCGGACGCACCGTAAAGATACTTTTTTTTAATGTGTACTGTACATTACTGCTGTGTCCGACATTACCCAGGCTGATACAACGATTTTTTTTTGTGTGTGATAATTTAACAGGAAAAGATGTTAAAACCACAGAGGAGATGAACTTACCTTCTCCAGACAGTATTGTGTTGTGTTGGTGGTTATTACTGAGAAGTTTATAGGTCGTCATTCCGTATATTTTAAAACTTGCCATTTTACATGCAGAAACACCTGAACTAATCCTACTTCAAATGCACACAAGCCTTCTGCATTCATGGGCATATGTAGAGCAAGTTCTCATACAATACCCTCAAGTTACGTGCACGCTTGATCAACAATAACACGGTACTGGCGAGTACTTGTCCAGCCAAAACACAAGGTCTTTGGCTGTATAAATCCACATTACAATACAGTAAGTGAGGATGGAAAGCCTCACATTAAGAGGTCGTTTATACAACCTCTCCAAACAAACTTTTATGGGACTTTGAGTTTCAGTAGTGAGGCATTTACTCACTTCAATGTAAATTTGGCATCGGCCGTGTAGTAACTCCAAGCCAGAATAATAAACGAACAGAAAACGGTAACAAGATGCACTGCTCTATCACACACTGTTGACGCTGTTCAGGTCAGCTCTAGTAACAGGCTCTGTATATTGTGTCGAGTTCAAGATTCCTACAACCTCCATGCATATGCAATTAGGTCTGCCGAGAAGACCCTAAAAATAGGTTATGATCATGCAGAATACTGAACAATACTGAACAATACTGAGCAATACTGAACATACAGCCCGAACTTCTAGGTGAAAATCAGATCAAGACTTGGTAACTATTAAACCAAATTATTTCTTAATAATCCTTAAATCATATGATGTAATAATTATGTGTTGAGGATGTTGTGTAACATGGCAGCGTGCTGTTCCCCCACCAACTGGGGGCGGATGATGCGTGACAAACTGGCAGTCTGTCTGGAGAACTGCAGCAGCCAAGCCATGCACGAAATTGATGAAATGAAGTTGCAAGTTTGGACGAGGCTGTATGGGCTGCAACTGTGCAAGAGGCAATATGTCAATATACTGAACTTTACCTTTGTCCGTGTTTACTGTAAGTAAGTTAATAGTATGATTATTTTTGTCCAAATATTGTATTAATGAATTTTATTACAGCTATACATAAGATACATGTTCTTGTTACGGTACACTCAGCATTATAACAACACTGTACTGTAGTGTTGGTGAGCATCTACAACGCCATCGGTCTGCTGAACAGTTTAACAGCACAGCACAACACAAGTTCACAATTTACCACTTTGTAACCATCGTCATCGATGTGTAACACTGTCTCCTTGCACACGTTACTCTGTCATCCGGCACTCTGCCACACGTTACTCTGTCATCCGGCACTCTGCCACACGTTACTCTGCCATCCGGCAACTCTGCCATCCGGCACCGTGCCACCCGTTAACCTGCCATCCGACACTCTGCCACACGTAATTCTGCATCCGGCACTGTGCCACCCGTTAATCTGCCATCCGACACTGCCACAAGTTACTCTGCCATCCGGTACTGTGTCACCCGTTAATCTGCCATCCGACACTGCCACACGTTACTCTGCCATCCGGCACTGTGCCACCCGTCATCCGGCCACTCGTCACGTTGCCATCCATCACTGCCACCCGGCACTAGTCGGTATATTAACACCGTGGAGAAGTGTTCAGGTACTCTACAACATTGATTATTTTGGGAGTCAATAAGCCGGTCACCTCACTCAGTGTGTCATCACCACTTCTTCTCCGTCTCATATATAACAGTACTCGTCTTCTTTATAAAACTGTATTTTTGTTTCCAGCTCAGCTTACCAGCTAAAGAATGCCCATCACCTTTTGCTATGATGTAGTACATTACGTACAATAACCTTACAGGAGACGTGCCGGTGTACACTCCCACACGACAAGTGGCCGGTGTACACTCCCACACAACAGATGTTCAGTGTACACTGACACAAATGGCTGGTGTACAACACTAGGCCTACATGGCTAATATACACCATGACAGGTCTACATGGTTAGTACACACCGCAAGAGGCAAATGGCGTGTATACACAAGTTGATTATGGCTCGTGTACACCACAAGTTGTACTGTATATGGCTCGTGTACACCACAAGTTGTACTGTATATGGCTCGTGTACACCACAAGTTGTATACGGCTCGTGTACACCACAAGTTGTATATGGCTCGTGTACACCACAAGTTGTATATGGCTACCTTATGACTTCTCTTCACGCTCCGGATTATACTCGTAGTAGACTCGTATGTCTCATGATACGTGGAGTACTCCAGTGTCCCACCACACCCGGATACACTTAACAACACTTGTCATGTACGTGTATTGGTCACAACCTTTACGTTACAGCATCATAACTTTACTTCATGAGTGTTGAATGAGTACAGTACATCCTGGATAACAAGCTCATCCAGTATTTATCATCATTAGTGTTACTTGGCAGAAGAAATGTGCGAGGTATCAAACACCCCTTAATAAGTCTGTGTGGACCAGGTGTGTAGACCAGGTGTGTAGAGACAGGTGTGTAGAGACAGGTTACAAGTTAAGGATAGGTGTTACGGTGAGGTAAAAGAACATTATACCATATGGGCCAAGTTAGTGTAGGGGGTGGAGAGGGAGAGGGTAAGACTCACCTGGGGAGGGAGGTGGGTACTCCAGGAACCTGCAGGGAAGGAGCAGTGCTTGTCGCGCCATCGGGAACGTGTGTATCGTGACTGCTAGCACCATCGGAACGGGAAGAGTGGCCACGTCCGACGGGTTTCTCCTGCACCCCATCGTCAGATTCCTCCTCTGAACTGCTCGGTTCCAGCATAATGGTGACGGTGTGTGTCCCGGCACTACCTTCAGCAGTTGACCCGCGTCCTGCAAACAACACAACAGTAATATTAGTGATGATCTTCTCTCAGTGGTCAAGGTCCCCCCCCATAACACCTTACAGTTTATGGTCCTAAGGTAGTTAATGTTTAGTTTAGTTCACATCTTTTATAATACTCCTTAAGCTAAAAACCACTGAATTTCCTCAAAGTTAATGATGGATAATGTTAATACTGTAAGACGCGCCAGATGCCTCTCATTACCCTTAGTGGATAATGTGTTTAATGATCCGTCTATCAGGTTACAGTACACACACACACACACACACACACACACACACACGAAATAACGTAAATATCACGACATTCGGTTCAGTCTTGCAGGAGAACTTGATACCGGAGTTTAATTTATGAAAGACTACGAGATGTCCTCAGTGTGTCAACAACATCCTATACTATGTGGTGATGGTACGAGGTCTTGTCACCATACACTATGTGGTAATGGTACGAGGTCTTGTCACCATACACTATGTGGTGATGGTACGAGGTCTTGTCACCATACACTGTGGTAATGGTACGAGGTCTTGTCACCATACACTATGTGGTGATGGTACGAGGTCTTGTCACCATACACTATGTGGTGATGGTACGAGGTCTTGTCACCATACACTGTGGTAATGGTACGAGGTCTTGTCACCATACACTGTGGTAATGGTGCGAAGAGGTCTTGTCACCATACACTATGTGGTGATGGTACGAGGTCTTGTCACCATACACTATGTGTTGATGGTACGAGGTCTTGTCACCATACACTATGTGTTGATGGTACGAGGTCTTGTCACCATACACTATGTGGTGATGGTACAAGGTCTTGTTACCATACACTATGTGGTGATGGTACGAGGTCTTGTCACCATACACTATGTGGTGATGATACTAGGTCTTGTCACCATACACTATGTGGTGATGGTACAAGGTCTTGTTACCATACACTATGTGGTGATGGTACGAGGTCTTGTCACCATACACTATGTGGTGATGATACTAGGTCTTGTCACCATACACTATGTAGTAATGGTACAAGGTCTTGTCACCATACACTATGTGGTGATGGTACAAGGTCTTGTTACCATACACTATGTGGTGATGATACTAGGTCTTGTCACCATACACTATGTAGTGATGGTACGAGGTCTTGTCACCATACACTATGTGGTGATGGTACGAGGTCTTGTCACCATACACTATGTGGTGATGGTACGAGGTCTTGTCACCATACACTATGTGGTAATGGTACGAGTTCTTGTCACCATACACTATGTGGTGATGGTACGAGGTCTTGTCACCATACACTATGTGGTGATGGTACTAGGTCTTGTCACCATACACTATGTGGTGATGATACTAGGTCTTGTCACCATACACTATGTAGTAATGGTACAAGGTCTTGTCACCATACACTATGTGGTGATGGTACGAGGTCTTGTCACCATACACTATGTGGTGATGATACTAGGTCTTGTCACCATACACTATGTAGTGATGGTACTAGGACTTGTCACCATACACTATGTGGTGATGATACTAGGTCTTGTCACCATACACTATGTAGTGATGGTACTAGGTCTTGTCACCATACACTATGTAGTGATGGTACTAGGTCTTGTCACCATACACTATGTAGTGATGGTACTAGGTCTTGTCACCATACACTATGTAGTGATGGTACTAGGTCTTGTCACCATACACTATGTAGTGATGGTACTAGGTCTTGTCACCATACACTATGTAGTGATGGTACTAGGTCTTGTCACCATACACTATGTAGTGATGGTACTAGGACTTGTTACCATACAATATGTGGCTCGTGGTGTGGCCTTAACCTCTGAGACAGGGGTGTGACTTGTTATGACACCACACGTCACCACAACATATTATGCAAATTCGGAGATGATGGCCACGGGTAGGTAGTAAATATTGGCTTTATCAATATTATTCACCTTCACTAGAGAGCAGCCAGGTCGTACACAAGGCAGGTAACGAGGAAACTACATTTTGGAATTTAGGGCCACAAACACTGGTGTTATCCCTAAAACGCTTTTTTATACAGTGATTCAGGCTATGGATGGTCCCCAGGGGCTGGTACCCAGGGAGTAAATGCCTTTACTGTATAGAGTTTCCTTAAAATAAAATAAAAATATGCGGAAAAAAATATACATTTCCATCTAAAATTGCGTTTTTCTCAAAATAATAATTCATAGAATAGAAATTTGTGGCTCAGAATGCAAATGAAAGAGCGCGTCTGAAACTAGTGGAAATGAATGAGTAGAAAAGCTACTTTTTTATTTCTTGATACTAAAAAAATCAACAAAATTCATATATTTTCTCAAAAACCCTTGTCTAGTGATGACTACCTGGGGATCCTCGCATTGCCCGGGTTTGTTTTTGAAGGACAGCTCATAACCTACACTGCCCTTATGACCACACTATCATCTACACAATACACTTCCAACAAAATATCCAGTACATTATACTTGGCCAAAATGTGAAGAGACCTGCCGCGATACACCAGACACAAATCTTGCCGGAATACTGTAGGGACAAATAGGCCCGCTGCAGTTTCCTCCATTTTATGAGACGATCGCTGATTGGTTTAGACTCTTAGAGGATGTAAACATTAAAGATGGCGTGTTTGATTTTTTCCTGAATGAGATTATAATTACTACAACACAGTATTTATTAAATGAATATGTTTTTCATGTCCGCTCAAACGAAAATCCACTGGCCGAGGCTCCATTAAAAGTTACTGGTATTCACACACTACAGATGCCCTAGAAAGATGGAATTTATTTTCTCATAGTTAAGAGAAAAGCTAAACGTTATATATATATAGTGTGTTGACAGTGAACCAAGACAAAAGAGGGACGGGAGGCGGCTAATGGCTTCCCCCGTAATATTCTCTTGTTGACATTAGCGAGGACGTGCGGCACACACTGCTGCTCCCCCCGCCACGCCGCCATTTACTGAGTAATAACTTCACCTGCCATGACTTTCAGACTTGTCCACAACTGATATGGGCTCTCGCTGACGTCATCACGAATACAATAACAAATATGTTTTCCAATGATCAGATACCCACTTCCCTCTCACTTCACCACCTCACTCACCCTTCCCTCTCACTTCACCACCTCACTCACCCTTCCCTCTCACTTCACCACCTCACTCACCCTTCCCTCTCACTTCACCACCTCACTCACCCTTCCCTCTCACCTCACCCACCCTTCCCTCTCACTTTCACCACCTCACTCACCCTTCCCTCTCCACTTCACCACCTCACTCCACCCTTCCCTCTCACTTCCTACCTCACTCAACCTTCCCTCACTTCACCACCTCCTCACCCCTTCCCTCTCACTTCACCACCTCACTCACCCTTCCTCTCCTTCACCTCACTCACCCCTTCCCTCTCACTTCACCTCACTCACCTTCCCTCTCACCTCTCCACCTCACTCACCCTTCCCTCTCACTTCACCTCCTCACCCTTCCCTCTCCTTCACCCACCTCACTCACACCCCTTCCTCTCCTCACCACCTCACTCACCCTTCCCTCTCACCTCCTCACCTTCCTCTCACCTCACCACCTCACTCACCCTTCCTCTCCACCTCACCACCTCACTCACCCCTTCCCTCCTCACACCTCACTCACCTTCCTCTCACCTCACTCACCCTTCCCTCTCACTTCACCCACCTCACTCACCTTCCCTCTCCTTCCTCTCCTCACCCTTCCCCTCTCACTTCACCCTCACTCACCCTTCCTCTCACCCTCACCCTCACTCACCCCTCCTCACCACCTCTCACCTTCCCTCTCCACACACCACCTCACTCACCCTTCCCTCTCACCCACCTCCTCACCCCTTCCCTCTCACCTCACTCACCCTTCCCTCTCACCACCTCCTCACCCTTCCCTCTCACTTCACCACCTCACTCACCCTTCCTCTCACCACCTCACTTACCCTTCCCTCTCACTTCACCACCTCACTCACCGCTTCCCTCTCACCACCACCTCACTCACCTTCCTCTCACCACCTCCCTCACCTTCCCTCTCACCACCTCACTCACCCTTCCCTCTCACTTCACCACCTCACTCACCCTTCCCTCTCACCTCACCCACCCTTCCCTCTCACTTCACCACCTCACTCACCCTTCCCTCTCACTTCACCACCTCACTCACCCTTCCCTCTCACCACACCACCTCACTCACCCCTCCCTCTCACCTCACAGATTGCTCGGTGGTGATACGTCGTCTTGGTAACAAACTGGAAAAAAAATTCTGATTCCTATTTTAGATTTTTATTTTTTCCCCCAAAGATTTGTTATTTCACTTTCTCAATCTTCCTCTTCCTTATGTTTTTAATTCTTTAGATCATAACCGAGCCAATTTTACTTCGTTTCTGTCCACAATTTTCACAGGAAGCAACAAAAACAAATTATTATCGTGTAAAATATTTATTCGCCATTATAAGTGATTTTTTTATTCGCCATTATAAGTGACTATTTTGTATTCATTCGCCATTATAACTGTTTTTTTTATTGCCATTATAGCTGACATTTTTTTATTCGCCATTATAAGTGACTTTTTTATTCGCCATTATAAGTGACATTTTTTATTTATTCGCCATTATAACTGAATTTTTTATTATTCGCCATTATAATTGAATTTATTTTTTAATCTTTCTGCCCACTTATGATGAGCAATGTGGGATTATCTTCACTTTAATTTGATAACCAGCTTCATTAACGTCGCCACCTGTCTACTTTAATACACGAGGCAGACCATCTCTTTATCACTCCCCAGGGTCACATTGTGGAAGACCCAGTAGTTATTTCTCCCTTCTTGCTGCAGTCATCGAATCCTTTCACCACCTCTACTGCTTCCTTATGTACAGCTATAGTCCCCCCCTCTCCTGACCCCCCCGACACACCCGTTTCCAATATATATCTCACCCTCTCTACCCTCCCCCCTCTCTCCTTTTCAGCCTCTCTTTCTTCATCTACTTAGTAATTCTAGACACTGTTGAACCACCAGACAGAGCGTGAGGTGAGGCGGGTCTGTGGGGTGGGGCGGGTCTGTGGGGTGGGGAGGTCTGTGGGGGTGGGGCGAGATGGGATTGACCCTCTGCACGTCTTTCAACACCCCCACTACACCCCCTAGGGCCACTATTGTTGAAGGGTATTGTGATCACCCGAGCTGTAAGTGAGTGTGTGGGTGTTATCGTCTCCCTGGGTGTGAGAACGTCGACTTCCTCCCTCCCAACAGTCTTAAATCTTTATATTGCCTCAGTCTGACGATCACTGAACCTTATCGTCTTCTTGGAGGCCACAGGGTGAAAGGTCAAAGTCACATCCATACAAAATGGCTCAGAGGTCTTAAGAGTAAGAGGGGTGACCAGCGCTGTTGTGACCCAAACTTTTACAGTGCATCTTTTCGTGGTCACTCTGTGTGCTATATTCTATACGGTTCTTTAATGTGACAAATATTATTCTATCTTGATATTGTCATCATTGTGTGGTTACTTAACGCTATGTAACTTTCTTATCATCTTGGAGTTCCTCAGCGTTGGTCCTGTTATCGCTACTTGATACTAGAGGTCACCTATGAATCTTTGTGCTGCTTATTTCCATCACCAAGGCTAAGAATGTTAGGTTAATGTCAAAACTGTCAGGGAAGATAACCCGCTCGGCTCTGGTGACGGTAAACTGTCAACAACACTCCTTTGTTTAGTTTATAAATTTCTCCAAGCGACCACTCCCTTCCCTTCCCAGCAAACTTTACTGAAATTGATTTTGTGAAACGATCAAACTTTTACTTACCAGATCCTTCTATATTCTGCAGTGAAGGATACTGTATTGTGTAGTGGTTTATACAATGTAGTGGAGGACACTGTACAGTATTATATTTCACTTATGTGTGCCCCCCCCCCCCGCCAAATAGATCGTCGTAGGAGGCAGTTTTATGAGTCCGTGTGGGGATGACATAACCCCCGCAGCGGCGAGTTATATAACGGAGGCTCGTAACTCCCGTAACATCAGTGGAGCGAGGCGAGGCTTCCCCTGCACATGACACATTGCTCCCCCATATGAAACCAGCCGCACCAGGCACAATCATATTTAATTAATAACTGAAGGACAAATTTATTTTATAATATTATGATTATAGAAACACATACAGTACTGTACACACACGTCTTGACCACCATGGATTGAGGACGTGTCCTTAGCACTCTCGTAGCTGCCAGGGGTCGTCTGTTGACCCTGTCCCACCTTCCTCCCCTCAACTCTCCACCAGAAAACACCAATAAAATCTCACCAAGAAACCGGTACAAAGACCGATGATCAACCTATGACCGATGAAAATAGTGTTGTACAGTTTTAACACCTCCCAAGCCAGTGTTGAGTATTAACACCTGCCAAGCCAGTGTTGAGTATTAACACCTGCCAAACCAGTGTTGAGTCGTAACAGCTGAGGGTCGCGGCCAGTGTCGACCTTCACATCCACTACTGAGACCCCAGGACGCCACGTGGAAGACAACAACTCTACCAAACACCACATATGAGCCGAGAACTCCCACCATCACCCTGTTTAAACTGACTCTGGTCGACATTGTAGCACCACCTCTCACCTCCCTCTGTTCACCACCATCACACCTTCATCTGGGACAGCTGCTGCACCATCCTCGCTCACACCTCATCCTCGGGTTACTGTTCCATATCACAGCAGCATCAGGGCTACACCAACAGTCCCTCCCCAACCAATGTAAAGACCACCAGATTTATAGTTAACTTTTGCTGAAAATTTACTAATAACCTTTTTAAGAGCCACTTGTGCCTATTCCTCATGTCCACCGACTGTGGGAAATTTTAACCTTAACTGTTGAGCATCGTGAAGGAGGTAACTATACAACACCTAGCCTCCTGACACACACACACACACACACACACACACACTAAGGGAGAGTAAAGAATAAGCCGGTGAACTGTTAATTACGGCAATATACTGTGTGGAGAATATATCAAAGAGATGTTATAACGAGGAAGCCCGCATCTTGCACCCCAGCCGGCCCTTGATGATCCACCGAGGAGCAGCAGCTGGGTTTTAAGAGCCTCCTGGCAACTGCTTGTTACACCTCGTCGCTTAACTACTCGTAAACTTAACGACCCGTAAAATCTTGTCCGTCTAAAGCAAAAATTAATGACCGTGTTAAGGATGTAGGAGGGTGTGTGTCTGTGTGTGTGTGTGTGTAGTGAGACCTCCAATCTGCTCCCTCTCTGGCCCGTGTGGCATAATACATGTAAAATAATGTACCGGTAGTGTATGGACAGCAGTTGTCTCGGTATTTCTTAAAAGTTTTTCTTCTCGTCTCTTGTGTTTCTACTTCAGGTCATTGAGGAAGAAACGTAAAACCAGATATACGAACACCTGGTGAGCCGAGGCAAAGGGGGGGGGAGTTTGCTTCTATTCTCGAACATCAACGATAGATGTTAACGGTGACGTGACCACACACACACACTTCATATTTCGTCTTTAAAAAAATGCCCTAAGGAGCATCATCCCAGTCAAGTCAAAATATTATCACAATCAATCATTCAGACTTAACTATAAAAAACATGAAACTGTGACGTAGGGAAGAGAGAGAGAGAGAGAGAGAGAGAGAGAGAGAGAGAGAGAGAGAGAGAGAGAGAGAGAGAGAGAGAGAGGGTGTGTGTAAAAAAAAACCTTCCTTCCCTCGAGATATGCAGAAGAGGAAGGCCCCATGTTAGTATAAAACCCGCCCTTATATTTACATAATGACCGCCAGACTGGAAAAACAAAACATTAGGTATTCAAATGATAGAAATCAATCTAATTTAGCTGAACCTTACGCCACCGCCTCCTCCGCCACACCGCACCCACTTGCCCCGAGTCTCTTCACGCTCTAAATCCCTCACTACACACAAACCAATTTTTTTCCGCATCTTTAAATCCATATGATATAAGCAGGTCTGGTGTGTGTGTAAGGTGCCTTAAGATAATATTATAGGCCTATAGCACCTGTCACCTCACACCCAGACACAAGAACAAACTAATATTATAGGTGGGGCGGGGCGGGCTCTCTCTCTCTCTCTCTCTCTCAACAATATACAGAAGCGATGCAACAAATAAACCATTTCTTACCAACTCCCACATGACCCGTCGCCATCTTTTCTTGCCATGTTGGATCTAACCTTTACATGTACTATACTTGTGGACAACACGATTTGAAAGTGAAATAAACGAGCATGTTTCTACAACTTGAATCTGGACGGATATGAAAAAATGTTCTGGACGGATTTGAAAATGTATAAAATGCAAATTGTCCGCCTCTTGGAGTTGGTTCAGAGGGGCCCAGGTACACTACAATGGTGGTTTTTTTTTTTTAGTTTTTGTGTATACATTTCCGCGGCATTTAACGTTGTCTGGAGAATTTGTATCTCCTCGTTGGGATGAAAACTGTGAGCGAAGCAGGAGGGGGAGATCGGCCATGGTCCCTGATCCTGCCTCCACACACACTGTTACCTTGTTATGCTTCACCCAATTATTCTTCTAGGTTATTTTTTTTAGGCCCTGACGAGAGAGAGAGAGAGAGAGAGAGCCACCGCCACCTCCAACACGATACCTAATTATTTACAACCTATCCAGTGATGACGTCTGTTAATCCTCCGAGACTAACGCCAATGAGAGCTTCACCATCGATTACTGATGGTGATAATACCTCTCCCGTCTGCCACACTCTGCACTATTGTTGTCTTGTCAGGGACCTGTTTCTGGGTGTATGAGGAGAAGCAAGCACCACCTACCAATACCACCCCGACTCACTACATATACACGATACAACATCTATACACCGGTCCACACACACACACACACGTTGCTATGTTGTGTGTGTGTGTGTGTGTATGTATTCAAGAGGTGAAGCCATCGTACTCAAGGGGTTAAGGGACTTTCTTATACATTAAGTTAAGCAGTAGAGGACGACCACATACTACTGATGATGATGATGATGATGATGATGATGATACACAATGTGACGGGGAAGGTGAGGAAGGTGGAAGAAGAGCCGAGGTAAGATAGTCTGAGGAGAAAGCTAAAGAGGAGGAGGAGGAGGAAGTGGCAGAGTTGAGTAGACATACCTCTTGGTCAATGGAGAGTAATGAATGGGGGGTCATGCAGGTGGTGGTGGCAGTGAGGGGCAGTCCTGCAGGTGGTGGTGGCAGTGAGGGGCAGTCCTGCAGGTGGTGGTGGCAGTGAGGGGCAGTCCTGCAGGTGGTGGTGGCAGTGAGGGGCAGTCCTGCAGGTGTGGTGGCAGTGAGGGGCAGTCCTGCAGGTGGTGTGGCAGTGAGGGGCAGTCCGCAGGTGGTGGTGGCAGTGAAGGGCGGTCCTGCAGGTGGTGGTGGCAGTGAGGGGCAGTCATGCAGGTGGTGGTGGCAGGAGGGGCAGTCCTGGGTGGTGGTGGCAGTGAGGGGCGGCTCATGCAGGTGGTGGTGGCAGTGAGAGCAGTCCTGCAGGTGGTGGTGGCAGTGAGGCAGTCCTGCAGGTGGTGGTGGCAGTGAAGGGCGGTCCTGCAGGTGGTGGTGGCAGTGAGGGGCAGTCCTGCAGGTGGTGGTGGCAGTGAAGGGCGGTCCTGCAGGTGGTGGTGGCAGTGAGGGCAGTCCCGCAGGTGGTGGTGGCAGGAAGGGCGGTCCTGCAGGTGGTGGTGGCAGTGAGGGGCAACAAGCAGGTGGTGGTGGCAGTGAGGGGCAGTCCTGCAGGTGGTGGTGGCAGTGAGGGCGGTCATGCAGGTGGTGGTGGTGGCAGTGAGGAGCAGTCCTGCAGGTGGTGGTGGCAGGAGGGGCAGTCCTGCAGGTGGTGGTGGCAGTGAAGGGCATTCCTGCAGGTGGTGGTGGCAGTGAGGGGCAGTCATCATGCAGGTGGTGGTGGCAGTGAGGGGCAGTCCTGCAGGTGGTGGTGGCAGTGAGGGGCGGTCATGCAGGTGGTGGTGGCAGTGAGGGGCAGTCATGCAGGTGGTGGTGGCAGTGAGGGGCAGTCATGCAGGTGGTGGTGGCAGTGAGGGGCAGTCCTGCAGGTGGTGGTGGCAGTGAGGGGCAGTCAAGCAGGTGGTGGTGGCAGTGGCTGGGCAGTCCTGCAGGTGGTGGTGGTGGCAGTGAAGGGCAGTCCTGCAGGTGGTGGTGGCAATCATACAGGTGGTGGTGGCAGTCATACAGGTGGTGGTGGCAGTCATACAGGTGGTGGTGGTGGTAGTGGGCCACCATTGGGCTAGATGATGCTGGGGATTTTCCAGTCATTTTATATTTTTGCGTCGTGTGATGGAAGGCGACCCAGTTTTTTGCTTTTCTTTGTGTGAATAATTTTGTCTTCTTTTTTTTGGCTTAATAGTTTTGTCAGGAATAAACAAAATAAAAAAATATCTTCCACTTATAAACCAGAGCTGAACGAGTCATGTTAAATACCGACGGAGACGGGACTAACATGATAAACTGTGGGGGGGTAAAGGGAGAGGAAGGGGGTAAGGGAGAGGAAGGGGGTAAAGGGGAGAGGGGGTAAAGGGGAGAGGGGTATGGGGAGTGATGATGTGGGTCAAGAGGTGAGAACCATCACATGTGGGGAGGGCCGGATCTGTCGCACGAGGTCGATGCTGGCCGCCGGGATGCTGCCTGGCCACCTCCACTGCCACCTCCGTGCTATACTGCCCTGGCCACCTCTATACTATACTGCCCTGGCCACCTCTATACTATACTGCCCTGGCCACCTCTACACTGGCCTGGCCACCTCCACTGCCCTATTACCTCCGTACTATACTGCCTACCTCCACACTATACTGCCCTGGCCACCTCCACTGCCCTGGCCACCTCTATACTATACTGCCTGCCACCTCTACACTATACTGCCCTAGCCACCTCCACCCACCTCCTGCCCTAGCCCCTCCACATGCTGCCTGGCCACCTCCCACACCCCCACACTATACTGCCCCACCTTATGCCCTGCCTCCACCTTACACCTCCACACTATACTGCCTGCCTCCACCTCCACTATGCTGCCTGGCCACCTCCATACTATACTGCCCTGGCCACCTCCACTATACTGCCCTGGCCACCTCCACACTATACTGCCCTGGCCACCTCCACACTATGCTGCCCTGCCACCTCCACACTGCCCTGGCCACCTCCCACACTATACCTCCACACCTCCACACTATACTGCCCTGACCCACCTCCACACTATACTGCCCTGTATACCCCACCTGCCCTGCCACTCCCACACTATACTGCCCTGTACCTCCCACCTGCCACCTCCACACTATACTGCCCTGTACCTCCACACTATGCTGCCCTGCTGCCCTGCCACCACCCACCTATACCTATACCCCACCTGGCCACCTCCACACCACTATACTGCCACCTCCACACTCTGCCTGGCCACACACACTATACTGCCTGGCCACCTCCACACTATACTGCCCTGGCCACCTCCACACACTATACTACACTATACTGCCCTGGCACCTCCACACTATACTGCCCTGGCCACCTCCACTATACTGCCCCTGGCCACCTCCACACTATGCTGCCTGGCCCCCACACGCCTGTACCTCCACACTATACTGGCTCCACACCACACCATCCACACTACTGCCCTGCCTCCACACTATACTGCCACCACTACCTGCCCCGGCCACCTCCACACTATACTGCCTGTACCTCCACACTATACTGCCACACCTCCACACTATACTGCCCTGGCCACCTCCACACTATGCCCCATACCTCCCACACTATACTGCCTGGCCACCTCCACACTATACTGCCCTGGCCACCTCCACTATGCCCTGGCCACCTCCACACTATGCCCGGCCACCTCCACACTATACTGCCCTGGCCACCTCCACACTGCCCCCATACCTGCCCTGGCCACCTCCACACTATACTGCCCACCTCCACACTATACTGCCTGGCCTCCACCTCCACACTATACTGCCCTGCCCTGGCCACCTCCACACTATGCCCTGGCCACACTCTGCCCCACACCTCCACACTATACTGCCCACACTGCCACCTCCACACTATACTGCCCTGTGCCTCCACACTATACTGCCCTGGCCCCACACCTCCACACACTACTACTGCCCTGGCCACCTCCCACTATACCTGCCCTGGCCACCTCCACACTATACTGCCCCCAGTCTACACACCCCCCACAACCGCTGGACACTGTAGCAGTAAGATATCTCTCTCTCTCTCTCTCTCTCTCTCTCACACAAAATGGTCGACAGTCTTGCCTTTAAACCAATTAACAGATCGACAGTCTAACTACCCTGTCAACACACTCCGAGGACACAGTCTAGGCCTGTTAACAAGTTTCAACATCATTACAGACAATTATGTAAGGCTTTGTCTACACTCACACCAACCAATCATAGCCCATCAACAGTTGTAAGGCTTGGTTACCCACATCTTGTGATAAGTTACCACCATCACCAGTTGTAAGGCTTGGTTACCACACCATCACCAGTTGTAACCATCACCAGTTGTAAGGCTTGGTTACCACACCATCTCCAGTGTGTAAGGCTTGGTTACCACACCATCACCAGTTGTACGGCTTGGTTTACCACACCATCACCAGTTGTACCAGGCGGCTTGGTTACCACACCATCACCAGTTGTAGGCTTGGTACCACATCACCAGTTGTAAGGCTTGGTTACCACACCATCACCAGTTGTAGTAAATCACCAGTTGTAAGGCTTGGTTACCACGCCATCACCAGTTGTAAGGCTTGGTTACCACGCCATCACCAGTTGTAAGGCTTGGTTACCACGCCATCACCAGTTGTAAGGCTTGGTTACCACGCCATCACCAGTTGTAAGGCTTGGTTACCACGCCATCACCAGTTGTAAGGCTTGGTTACCACACCATCACCAGTTGTAAGGCTTGGTTCACAGTTGTAAGGCTTGGTTACCACCATCACCAGTTGTAAGGCTTGGTTACCACGCCATCACCAGTTGTAAGGCTTGGTTACCACACCATCACCAGTTGTAAGGCTTGGTTACCACACCATCACCAGTTGTAAGGCTAGGCTTGGTTACCACACCATCACCAGTTGTAAGGCTTGGTTACCACACCATCACCAGTTGTAAGGCTTGGTTACCACACCATCACCAGTTGTAGGGCTTGGTTACCACGCCATCACCAGTTGTAGGGCTTGGTTACCACACCATCACCAGTTGTAAGGCTTGGTTACCACACCATCACCAGTTGTAAGGCTTGGTTACCACACCATCACCAGTTGTAAGGCTTGGTTACCACACCATCCTCAGGTAGTCATAACGATCCACCTCAGCCAACACATCTCCAGGTGTTTTAACCAATCCACCCAATCACTGTATCCAACACCATATCCACACTGCCTTGACTTTTATTTTTATTTTATTATTAACCTAACCTAACCTAACCTAAACCAACCCAACTTACCGTAACCCACCCAACCCAACCTAACCTACAGCATTAACTATGAGCCAAAACACTTAAAACAATAAGTAATGAATCAACTGTAAACACAACTATTGAAAACTTACAATCCAGTTACCATTTTGTTTTGTTATTTGAAATTATTTGTGCAACTTAATAATTACACGAGACATTAATAGAACAACTCAATAAAGAAACAGAAATACGTTGAATAATACCCGCTGAGAGAGAGAGAGAGAGAGAGAGAGAGAGAGAGAGAGAGTTCTGAGCCGTCACACACCGTCACCTACCACGACCTCATCTGGTATTATTCTCTTCCTCCCTCGTGTCACCTCACGTCACCATCACTCACCTGTAAAGAAAGAAAGACAAAATAACTAAGTTACTCCTGGAAGATAAATAAGTTTCCGTCAGGGAATTACGGGTAGTTATTATTATGTATAGTGAAGATTAAAAAAAAGGGGAGAACTAATGTATACTTTTATTAAGACACGGGATACAATATTTTATTTTACGTCAGATCCCTACACGTAGCTAATACCGTGGGCTGCTCTCTCACACACACACACACACACACACACACACCGCTACCTCTCAGCCAAAGAATGAAATAAAATCTTCTTTGCCAATAACCTCTCAAGTTCCTCACCACACACACACACACACAGTCTAAACTCATTAAGTAAACAGAGAAATCCTACAAGCAATTAAGAGAGTCAACCCAATTCCCAATCACCAGGTCTATTGCAAAGCTAACTGGAGGGAGAGGACGATTGGCGTGACTAATTGTGAAGGGATTATGTTTGACAGGAGTTATATAAACACAAGACCAAATGTTTGTGTCATCTTGTGAGAACGTGTGTGTGTGTTATGGGCGTGGGTGGGCAGTTATGGGCGTGGAGTTGGCAATTATGGGCGTGGGTGGGCAGTTATGGGTGTGTAGGCAGCCCCTTATGTCAGATCACCGCTACTAACTACCACCACCATCACCGCCACTACCACCATCACCGCCACCACCACTACCCCATCACCACCAGCAGCAGTAGTAATAGTAGTAGTGGTGGTGCCCCCTCCCCAGACGTCTGCCAGGCGAGAAGTACACATCAGTTACCTCCATAATGGTGCCTGGATGTAAATTATTCGGCCAGGAGGAAGACCAGAGCCAGTAGAGACCTCTGTATGTGACGACCAGGTGGGAGGAAGGGGGGGGAGTGATTAGTGATGAGACGATATTTAACTAGTCTCTCTCTCTCTCTCTTTCTCTCTCTCCACTAAACAGTAATACAACTAAGTTTCCTTTAATTGAACGTATCCGAACCTAACCTAACCTCTCTCCAACCAGGAACGAACTCTTACCAATGGTTTTAAATTAGACAAATTTTGATTTAAGCGCGAGATAGGTAAACACTGGTTAGGAAATAGAATAGTGAATGAATGGAACAAGTTACCGAACATCATCATTAATTCGAATACGCTGGATAGCTTCAAACATAGGTTGGGTGGATATATGAGCGATAGGGGTTGGGTGCAAACGGAACTTACCCAGTATAACCCGCTGCAGTTTCCTCCATTCTTATGTAGACCTAACCAGACCTAACTAGACTACATAGACCTAACCAGACCTAACTAGACTACATAGACCTAACCAGACCTAACTAGACTACATAGACCTAACCAGACCTAACTAGACTACACAGACCTAAGCTATCATCACCCGACAACTATTCGCATGTAAAGCGTGGCAGCAGGCAAACTAACCCGCCCATCACACTCAGATGAAGGCAGCGGGGGAACTAGCCTTACTCGCCACGTCCTCCTTTAGGTAAAATAAAACAGGTATGCATAAAACATTAGCGAGACGTCAAGTAGATCCGCTGAGGAGGGGAGGAGGGGATAAGTGGTTGGGGAGGAGGAAAGGTGGGAGGGGTGAGGGGAATAAGAGGGGGAGGTGGAGGAGGAGGGAAGCAGAGCAATGTGTGCAAGGACAACAAGAACCTTAACAAGGGGATCAAGTTGCGACAAGAGGATTCTCAACAAGTCTGGAGCTCACGACATGTTGAAATACTTGCCGATATATATTTTTTTTCTTCTTTTCAATTGTATAACTCGTAGAGGATTTACAAGTTGTGTGTTACTGTGTGGAGCAGAGGAGGGTGGCGGGGAAGGCTATGTGGTTGTGTTGGTTAGGTTAGGTTAGGCTGGACGAGGCAGTAACACACACCTCACGTCACAAATGGTGTAGTACTGTCTCTCTCCCCAGGTTGTGAGGCGGCGGCTTCTCGTAAACACACACTCTCTCTCTCTCTCTCTCTCTCTCTCTCTCTCTCTCTCTCTCTCTCTCTCTCTCTCTCTCTCTCTCTCTCTCTCTCTCTCTCTCTCTAATCCCATCAAACATGAAAACATTCCTTACCCTCCACAACGTTTATACATGTACAACCTCACATACACTACATAACTTCACATACTGTACACATAACCTCACATACACTACACATAACTTCACATACAGTACACATAACCTCGCATACAGTACACATAACTTCACATACTGTACACATAACATCACATACAGTACACATAACTTCACATACTGTACACATAACTTCACATACTATACACATAACTTCACATACAATACACATAACCTCACATACAATACACATAACCTCACATACAGTACACATAACCTCACATACAGTACACATAACTTCACATACAATACACATAACTTCACATACAATACACATAACTTCACATACAGTACACATAACATCACATACTATACACATAACTTCACATACAATACACACAACTTCACATACAGTACACATAACTTCACATACAATACACACAACTTCACATACAATACACACAACTTCACATACAGTACACATAACTTCACATACAATACACACAACTTCACATACAATACACACAACTTCACATACAGTACACATAACATCACATACAATACACACAACTTCACATACTGTACACATAACTTCACATACAATACACATAACTTCTCAAAGACTCAGATATAAATGGTTATTATATTTCCTAAACTAATAACAAACTCTTTTGACTCCTCTATGATCCATCACTCAAGACATTAACCTGATACCTTCTGAACTGGACTAGTCACGTCAATCACTCACTCTCATTTCTAAACTAGTTCGGCCAGCGTTCCAACACCACAGATATCCACCTTCCGTAACACAAAAGGCAAAACACACATTGGAACACAAACACAAGAGTATGAATGAGTTATAATGCTCGTAATACCTGTAGTCATTATGAACCAAGCACAACTGGTGGGTTAGGTTAGGTTTAGTTAGGTTAGGTTAGTCCATAATTGAGTTTGGGTAGACAAGAGGTTCTCCAAGATGGAACGTCAACAAAAGCCACTGGCCCTCGCAGATACCTTCGTTGGGCCGACTGAAGAAGGTGCGTGGTGGTGACGCTAATGAGTGTAGCTCGTCACCACGTCTTCAACGGGCAAAGTGATGAGGTTGTCCTGGCAGTGTGTGTAAAGCTGGAGAGTTTTCTGGTAGAGGCAATACAGGTCTACTTCAGGTCACACTACAACAGGTCTACTTCAGGTCACACTACTACAGGTCTACTTCAGGTCACACTACTACAGGTCTACTTCAGGTCACACTGCAACAGGTCTACTTCAGGTCACACTACAACAGGTCTACTTCAGGTCACACTACTACAGGACTACTTCAGGTCACACTACAACAGGTCTACTTCAGGTCACACTACAACAGGTCTACTTCAGGTCACACTACCACAGGTCTACTTCAGGTCACACTACCACAGGACTACTTCAGGTCACACTACAACAGGACTACTTCAGGTCACACTACAACAGGTCTACTTCAGGTCACACACTAGCCAACACAGGTCTACTCAGGCCTGGCTGACCACAACAGGCTCTCATCAGGTCACACTACAACAGATCTTCTTCTTCAGGTCACACTCATACCAGATCTTCTTCAGGTCACACTACAACAGATCTTCTTCAGGTCACACTACAACAGACCTTCTTCAGGTCACACTCACAACAGATCTTCTAGGTCACACCACAACAGACTTTCTCTTCAGGTCACACTACAACAGATCTTCTTCAGGGTCACACTCACAAACAGATCTTCTTCTAGGTCACATCACAACAGATCTTCTTCAGGGTCACACTACAACAGAGATCTTCAGGTCACACTACAACAGGTCTTCTTCAGGTCACACTACAACAGGTCTTCTTCAGGTCACACTACAACAGGTCTACTTCAGGTCACACTACCACAGGTCTACTTCAGGTCACACTACAACAGGTCTTCTTCAGGTCACACTACAACAGGTCTACTTCAAGTCACACTAAATCAGGTCTTCATCAGGTCACACTACAACAGGTCTACTTCAGGTCACACTACAACAGATCTTCAGGTCACACTACAACAGATCTTCTTCAGGTCACACTACAACAGATCTTCTTCAGGTCACACCATTACACCAGCGTGAAAAAGACAGAGGCGACACTTGAAATGGGCAGCGCAAGACGACCTGAGAGAGAGAGCTGTTGAGACAAGTGGGTGTGTAATGTGTTCCCAGGGAGACTCCCCACCCACCCCCACCCACCCCACCTCTCTTTCTTCACCCCATCAACTCCTGTCTTCTTCACCCCCCCACCCCCCTCTCTCTCTCTCCCCCACCCCTCCACCACCCCCTCCTTCAAGACGCTTCTGGTCCTCTTTCCTAGTCTTGGCCTCGACTCTTCACAGGCGCCAACCTTATATCTTATCGACTCTTACTGTTTACATTCTGCTGCAGTTTTGTCATGTGTATTTGACAAGACACATTTACTTTCATCCACTGGTTTTATAATCATGATTCAGTGTGGCTTAAAATTACAGTATAATTAACGTAAAATACCAGTCTGGTAAAATTAGTGATTTAATTGATATTGATTTAGTTGATAGAAACACACTGAATCACCTTTACATAACCCTGATCATCATGAAAATTGTTTCCGCCTCAAATCAAAAAGTAAACCATACGGGAAGGGTCACGTGTGTTTTGTATTGTGTAAATTATTAAACTATACCGTATGATCTTTTCTGACGACAACATCCTACTTCTGACGACAACATCCTTCTTCTCGCGACAGCATCCTTCTTCTGGCGACAACATCCTTCTTCTCGCGACAACATCCTTCTTCTGACGACAATATCCTTCTTCTGACGACAACATCCTTCTTCTGACGACAACATCCTTCTTCTGGCGACAACATCCTTCTTCTGACGACAACATCCTTCTTCTGACGACAACATCCTACTTCTGGCGACAACCTCCTTTCTTCTGACGACAAATCCTTCTTCTGACGACAACCTCCTTCTTCTGACGACAACACCTCTTCTGACGACAACATCCTCTTCTGGCGAGACAACATCCTTCTTCTGACGACAACATCCTTCTTCTGACAACATCCTCTTCTGACGACAACATCCAACTTCTGGCGACAACATCCTTCTTCTGACGACAACATCCTTCTTCTGACGACAACATCCTTCTTCTCGCGACAACATCCTTCTTCTGACGACAACATCCTTCTTCTGACGACAACATCCTTCAGAGGTCTTTCCGTCGTCGCAGTGTGAAGACATGAACCGTTACTCCCTCCCTTAGGCGGTCTTCACTTGGTGCCCCTCAAGGCTCTCCTACTCGAGGTGCTTCACACATCCTTCCGGTCCACGCTCCAGCACCCACCAACAGAGGAGCCTCTCCCCACTGCTATCTTCCGCCCACACTCGCACCCTACCACCTCGCCCCCACACTCTTTACTGGGTCTATCCATTCGCTTGAGTGTCTAATCTAACATCTCACAGCCGGACACTCGGGTGATGTTTAGACATTTTTTCAACTGTACATAATCTTGTGGTTAACCTACATGATCACTGGTGCGCAAGAATAACGCCTCATATTGTATTATAAGTAAGGTAACTCTCCTTTACAACAAGCTGCTGTAAAACGCCTTTCAGTTAAGAGAACCATTCCACCCTCCCCCACTGGTGTTAAAGTCAAACAACTTCAAAAACGAGGTGAAGAAGTCTTGTTGTGTATGAGTAAACCAACACTATTTATAGCTCTATGTTGTCTACGTCTTGTTTACTCCTGTTAGCGAGAGGAGGTGTGGTGGACTGATGAACGGACAGCCACAAGTCAATAATTATTATCTTCCCTTAAATACAGTGACGATATAAACACTAGGTAGATATGTCGCCGTGGTAGGTGAAAACAAGAGCCTCTGGAGATCACTTTTTGTGTAAACTTTAACAAACAGCGTCAAAACAAAGGCTGGATAACAATTTAATACCAAGCTCCTCTTTTTTTTTTTACTTCCCCACACCACGGCCAGGTGAATCTTGACCCTCACACTGGCTCCAGGTAAGAGAAACTTAAACATTTACCCCCAGCCTCAGCACCACGCCCGAGAGCATCACCCGGGATATAAACAAACTCCGCAAGAATTCCCTCCGTGTTGGTGGTCAGACGTTACACCTGTCTCAGTATAAGTAAGAATTATGAATAGTCCATATGAGAGTTTTAAAGGTACTACCATCTCTTAATGTAAATAATTACACTAAAATTATCACCATTTTTTAGTGAGATTGACGCCATTAACACGGGTGGTATTTAATAAAGGTGGAAATTACCGTCTTCGAGAATTATCGCCAGAACACCAGCGTGAGGAGAGGAGGGTGAGGTGGAGTGTAACCTTTCATTACCGTATATACAGTTCCTTAACTCCTGTCTATGGTATAAACTTTGTCGTGGTGGTGGAGGCTATCACTGTCACTATCATCACTACCACAATCACCACCACCTGCACTACTACATTAACACCACCACCACCGGTTGGTTCACAGTGGTGACCCCGCCTGATAAATGGCTTAGCGACACCACAATTTTTTTTTTCTCTCTCTCTCTCTCTCTCTCTCTCTCTCTCTCTCTCTCTCCAGTAACACAATAGAGCGATACATTTATCAGATTTACAGTATAGGAGACTGTACTTGTGAAACGCTGTACACACAACACTGGCAGTATGCTGGAGACGTGACTCTTATGGCTGAAGCCATCAGCCACATTGCCATCAGGTACACTGCCACCATGGTGATGCCATCAGCCACATTGCCATCTTGGTGATGCCATCAGGCGCACTGCCATCATGGTAATGCTGGGCTCGACCAAAGCTGACATAAAACTCAAGTCACGCAGGAAAATAGAGATGGATTTTACCTCTCGGGCAGTACACATTTTTCCTCTATTTTTTCCGAGGATGATCACACCGAGGCGTCCCGTGCAGGTCTGTGGCTCATAGTGGTGGTGTTGTTATCATCACCAACCGGGGTTAAGAGACGAGCTTGTCATTGACCCTGTGATGACGAGCCCAGCAAAATAACTGTACTATAGTGTAGGACTGACGATGATGGAGGTACTGTACTGCAGGAGTCGAACCCATAACCCTTAGTATGACACAGGTCGAGTCCTCCTGTAGGTACCAACACCCAGCAAGAACCTCAAACCTACAGTACCAAAAGCAGCTACAGTACCAAAAGCAGCTACAAAACCAACAGTTCTACAAAAAAATGCCAACAAGATGGTCAGGGAGTCAGTGAGGGAAGTGGATTGAGGGAGGGAGGGAGGGAGGGGAGGGAGGTGGGTGAGGGAGGGAGTGAGTGAGGGAAGTGGAGTGAGGGAGGGAGTGAGGGAGGGAGGAGGGAGGAAGGAGTGAGGGAAGGATTGAGGGAGGGAGGAGGAGGGAAGGAGGAGGGAGGAAGGAGGGAGGGAGGGGGATTGAGGGAGGAGGAGGAGGAGGGAGGGAGGGAAGTGGATTGAGGAGGAGGAGGGAGGAAGGAGGAGGAGGAAGGAGGAAGTGGATGAGGGAGGGAGGGAGGAGGAAGTGAGGAGGAGGGGAAGTGAGGGAGGGAGGAGGAGGGAGGAAGTGGAGGGAGGGAGGAGGGTGAGGGAGGGAAGTGGAGTGAGGGAGCAGCACCATTAACAGGCAGATGGTGTAGTGGAGGTAAGTGGCATCAGCTGTCAGGGCATAATGGTGAGCCAACACGAGGCAGCAGTGTGTCCTCTCCTCACCCATTATGTCTCTCTGACCTTTTATCCTTTTTTCTATATTCTTTCTCAGTTTAATCCTTTCCTAACTCTCTTAAATTCTCTTATTTATTGTTTCCCTTTTACTTTTCTATTCTTAAATCCCAATTCTTTTTCTTCTTCTTTGCCTCTTCACATCTTCCTCTTCACATTCCCTTCCTCTTCACATTCCCTTCCCTCTTCACATTCCTCCCTTCCACATTCTCCCTCTTCACATTCCCTTCCTCTTCACATTCCCTCTCCCTCTTCACATTCCCTCCTCTTCACATTCCCTTCCTCTTCACATTCTCCCTCCTCTTCACATTCCCTCCCTCTTCACATTCCCTCCCCTCTTCACATTCCCTTCCTCTTCACATTCCCTTCCTCTTCACATTTCCTCCTCTTCACATTCCCTCCCTTCACATTCCCTTCCTCTTCACATTCCCTCCTCTTCACATTCCCTCCCTCTTCACATTCCCTCCCTCTTCACATTCTCTCCTCTTCCCCACTCCCTCTTCCTCCACCGTGTGTCGGGCTCCTCCAGGTCAGGATGTGATCAATGTACGTAGTGTTTACCAGAGAATTTTATGCGCCCGCTGGCCAATTAATCCTGGGACCCTGACTGCTACTGCCTCCCTGCTACTACTACTACTACTACTACTATTACTACTACCCAGTCTACAGCCCTACCTACCTACCACCACTACTACTACCTCCTTACACCACCACTACCTCCTTACACCACCACTACCTCCTTACACCACCACTACCTCCCTCCCTCCACACCTCAACACACACACAAAGGTCAAAAGATCCTCACCATAACACCAAAGTCAATAACACCGACCACTCGTATACTGTGGACTCTCCTATATAACGACCACCTCCATTATACTACATCACTCAAGAGTTAACGATCATTACACTCCAACGAGCGGGGAACATTCAAGCAATAGTTCAGTCAGTTCAGTAAGGTAGACGGGCGTGTTGTCTATATTAAGACCTTAAGATAATTGTTATATAAAAGCTGTACTATGATGGAGGAGCCGGAGGAAATAGTTTGCACTTTCATTATAAATTCTAATCTATGTAAGCTGTTGCCTTAATATAATGAGTTAGGTGGAGGGAGCCAGAGGGAGCCAGGGGGAGCCACAGGGAGCCAGGAGCCAGGGAGCCAGGGAGCCAGGGAGCCAAACATGAGCTTACAGATAATCCTACACTTGATGTACTGTATATATATTATAATTCTGGCAAGGCGGAGCGGAGAGTTGCCGCTTATGACAACAAGATGGTGGGTAGAAACATCGATTCTCAAGAGGTTATATAAATAAATCATGAATCCAATAATTTATCCCATCACCAAATTCACAATATCACCAAACCTATCGACCTTGTGCGATTCATACGAGTGTTAGTTAGTCCGGTGTGCCTTTCTTGGTCACATTTACTGCTGGTGTTGTGGGGGGTGGTGGTGGTGGTGTAGTGGGGGGTGGTGATGGTGGTGTTGTGGGGGGTGGTGGTGTAGTGGGGGTGGTGGTGTAGTGGGGGGTGGTGGTGGTGGTGTAGTGGGGGTGGTGGTGGTGGTGTAGGGGGTGTGGTGGTGGGGGGGTGGTGGTGGTGTGGGGGGTGGTGGTGTGTAGTGGGGGTGGTGTAAGGTGGGGGTGGTGGTGTAAGGGGTGGGGGTGGTGGTGTAAGGGGTAGGGTGATATATAGTGGTGGTGTAAAGGGTGATATAAGGATGGTGGTGTAGTGGGGGTGGTGGTGGTGGTGTAGTGGGGGTGGTGGTGGTGGTGTAGTGGGGGTGTGGTGGTGGTGTAGTGGGGGTGGTGGTGGGTGGGTGGTGGTGGTGTGGGTGGTGGTGGTGTAGTGGGGGTGGTGGTAAGGATGGTGGTGGTGTAAAGGGGTAGTGGTGATATAAGGAGGTAGTAGTGGTGGTGTAGACGGAAGTTAATAATAAGGGAATATATTTAACAATGATAAATCCTACACCCTCGAGAACTGCCAGTCGTCTCGCTCTTAACGGCCGGACAGTTTCACAAGCTATTATACTTGGGTCATATAATTAAAATACTCAGCGAGGAGAAAAACTTATATATGTCAGGAAATGGCCTGATAAATACACAACACATTAAACTTTACTGACACTCGTAAACTGTGAGCCACTATCAATCACACTTAGCAGGACACACACACACACACACACACACACACACACACACACACACACACACCATACCTATTGCACCTTACTCTTCACATAACTTAAAAAATAAACAAAATAATACAAGCAAAACAAAACAAATACATTTAGTATTAACAAACAAAGGTATTTTTTTTTTTGATAAGTGGAATAATTTGTCATATACACTAATAAGGAATCTATCGTCACTATTTGTTAATATACTGTATGGTTTTAACCCCCAGCATTAAAGTCTACGGATATTGTGATGAAGATTTCACTATGTCACTATCCAATACTTTAACCCTTGAGTACAATGATTTAACCCTTGAGAACAATGATTTAACTCTGAGTACATGACTTAAACCCTCGATTACAATGCCTTAACCCCTTGTGTACAATGATGTAACCCCTCGAGTACAATGACAATCCCCATGTATAATGAGAATAATAACTTGAGTACGATGTCATAAACCTTTGAATATGATGACCTGTTCCTCGAGCATGATGACATTATACTCGAGGGATTAAGACATTGTACTCAAGGGGTTATAATGTTACAATATTTTCCTCTAACGCACCATATAATTTTCTCCAATATACCACTACAGTATAACCTAACACACCATAACCTTCTCCAATACACCACTACAATATAACCTAACACACCATAACCTTCTCCAATACACCACTACAATATAACCTAACACACCATAACCTTCTCCAATACACCACTACAATATAACCTAACACACCATAACCTTTCTCCAATATACCACTACAATATAACCTAACACCATAATCTTCTCCAATACACCACTACAATATAACCTAACACCATAACCTTCTCCAATACACCACTACAATATAACCTAACACACCATAACCTTCTCCAATACACCACTACAATATAACCTAACACACCATAACCTTCTCCAATACACCACTACAATATAACCTAACACACCATAACCTTCTCCAATATACCACTACAATATAACCTAACACCATAATCTTCTCCAATACACCACTACAATATAACCTAACACACCATAACCTTCTCCAATATACCACTACTAACACTAACCAACACCATAACCTTCTCCAATATACCACTACAATATAACCTAACACACCATAATATATGTGTCATTGTCTAACATAGTTTTTGTAAAGATAGTTTTTAAGCGACTGTGGATAAACTAAAAAATATAAAAAATAACTCCTTTATTTTTCAAAACAATCATAAAATTCTTCAAACAACTGCCAGACTCAGCGGCCACCAGGCGGCAGCACCCTTGATGGAGGTCCTTCCAGCTGTCAATACTCCCGGGCTTTATCAATCAGTACCAGTTACGTTTCAGCCTCGTATAACCCCATGTTCCTAAATCAAATAAGAGAGTTGGACATAAATTCCCCCCCAAGATGGACGATGACAGAACGTGTTGATGAGACTACAGTACAGTACACCGTCAAACTTTATATGCAGGTCATAACAAACAAGCCATTACCGCCACATGATAATTACCGTCAAAACATGTACTTAGCAACTTTATGTTCGCCCGACGAATAATTACACTCGTAACTACGGCTCTCACAGCTCCGGCACCAGAGTTTAGGGCCATTTTTCAGGGCCTTCGTTCATCTTGGGCTGGAAAATGTAAGTGGGCGTCCAGGTCTAAGTGGGCGTCCAGGTCTAAGTGCTCGTTAAATTTAAGTGAGTTTATGGGAGTTTATACACTGTGGGGACGAGGGGCTCCATCACCAGTGGGAGAATCTCTGGCTAGGCTACCCGGCCAAGAACTGTTTGGCCTTTTTACTTCCCAAACTCAATCTCTCAAATAAAATGTTATGGCTGTTCCTTGTGTTGACGGCTGGCGAGGCCTGTGTACACCATCTGTGCCAGTACACATAAAATGGTCGTACTCCACACACACACACACAAACGGAAACTATAGTGTAGTGAGAGACGGTCGAAGCAAACTCACTTTTACAGATTAAAGGAACCAAGGCAAGAAAATGTGAGAAAATTACCAAGACGGATCCTTTGAAGACGTGACGTGTGGGACGCATCTCAGCCGGAAACGAGCAGAAATAATGGGGGGTCCAATTTTCCGTTTAAACATCATCTAATACCTTCAACAGTATCAAATTCTCTTCCTAACACAGAGAAAACATCACCCACACACACTCGTCCATCACAGCCGGTAAATTAAACCCACAAACCTTCCTCTTATATCTTAAAACAACCACAAGTAATAAAACAACTGACGATAGACACGCAAGTAAACTTATCTCCAGGAACCTCCAGGAGTGGGATGCAATACGACTCGAAACCCTTTATTAATGACGTTAATATTCATCCAATCTCAACCTAACAATAAGCTAGCGCATTTTAAACTCAAAGAGCTTTAGAGTTTCCAATCCTGTTTAACAACCGGACCTTTATTCTGGGGGGGGGTCTTATACGTCGGCCACACAGCCTTCCCTCCAGCCGCTGTTTCCGCCCGATTACAGAGTGGTGTGGCGGTCACCTTACCACACTAGACTTCACGACCACGAGATTACATTAGGCTTCACGGCCACCAGACTACACTAGGCTTCACGGTCAGGCCCACGACCACCAGACCACATTAGGCTTCACGACCACCAGACCACATTAGGCTTCACGACCACCCACCCCCTCCCACACTAGGCTTCACGACCATTTCCCCCCCACACTAGGCTTCAATACCACCCGACACAGTCTATATGTGGGAATTATAAACCGCTGTAGATGCTCACACTCTTGTAGCCATGACACAATACGGCTAAACTCAGCGTTATAATGATCGACTCTTCAGAATATCTCTCCAGCAAAGAAAAGCTCAGAACTTCTTATACTTTCTAGCCAAAACTTAAGGCTACAAATATCCTCTCATATCTTATTACGGTTATATATATAAAGTTTGTCTACTTACTGTAAAGATCGTCACTGTATCGGGCTGCTGAAGGTTTACACGCAACAACATTTAAGAAATAAATTACTTATCATAATGAAGAGAAAGAGCCATCAGGGCGAGGGAGAGAGTCATCGGGGCGAGGGAGAGAGCCATCAGGGCGAGGAAGAGAGCCATCAGGGCGAGGGAAAGACGGTGAGGAGTACAGTAGAGGCAGGCGGTGGCGAGGGTCTACAGTATTATGCCAGAGTGATGCCCGCGGCTGCACGAGATAAAATGTCCAGCAGGAAAATTTGGTAAACATTATATAGTAAACAACATCGAGGACGGTGTATATAATATTCTTTTACATTCTTTAACAGGTGGCTGGTGACAACAGGGTTAGCACCTGGGAGGATCAGGCGGTGAGGGTGGGTGTCTAGGTGTGGGTAATGAACCACAGGTGACCAATTTAACATTCCATCACAACACCCGCATATAGCAGTGATCTTACCTGGCGATGGTGTACAACATTCACAGTGTACAACAACTGTGATCAATATTCAGATCAAGGTACACTTTTACTGTTCTTGTGACTATTGTTAACAGGTGGAAACTAAACAAAACAGGTGTAAAATAAGTGTATTGTATATAAAAAGTACATCTGGTGTACAACATCAGGTGTACAGGCTGGCAGTAATCAGAACAAATCAGACGGTGTGAGTCAGCAGGAAGGGAGTGACCAAGACGTGGCGAGAATTAATGTATTGGCCCCCAGGAGTCTCTCTCTCTCTCTCTCTCTCTCTCTCTCTCTCTCTCTCTCTCTCTCTCTCTCTCTCTCAAATATACAGACCCAAAACAATTCTCTCACAAAACAATATCCCCTCAGCGTGTTTCCTCCTCGACCTACCGCTGAGCTCCCATCCTTCCAGCTCCACCACCTGCTGCTGTACTGTGTATAATGTGAGTAGGATATAGTGTGTGTGTAGTGTGTGTAGTGTGTAGTGTGTAGTGTGTCAGCCACCCAACCAGTAGCTAGGTTAGGTTAGGTTAGGTGACGGTCACAACGAAATTATAAACAATTCCTGAACATTTTAGACAAGACATGAAATACGTAGTTAACACAGATTCCCTATAACAAACACAAACAATAGCCGAGAGCATTTTCATAACACAAACAGCGAGAACATTTTCATAAACAAACAATAGCCGAGAACATTTTCATAAACAAACAATAGCCGAGAACATTTTCATAAACAATAGCCGAGAACATTTTCATAAACAAACAATAGCCGAGAACATTTTCATAAACAAACAATAGCCGAGAACATTTTCATAAACAAACAATAGCCGAGAACATTTTCATAAACAAACAATAGCCGAGAACATTCATAAACAAACAATAGCCGAGAACATTTTCATAACACAAACAATAGCCGAGAACATTTTCATAAACAAACAATAGCCGAGAACATTTGCCCTCCTCTACCTATGGCACAACACAAACACCAGACCAACACAAACAGTAAAAAAAAATATAAACACGATGATAAAATTTAATTGGAGGTATTTACAAGCGGCGCTAATTGGACGCAGATAAATATTACATATTATGGAACAACACACCACGCATTACTGCCTTACATGTGTACCAGCCTGAAACATGTGTGTGTGTGTGTACTGCCTTACATGTGTACCAACCTGAAACATGTGTATGTGTGTGTGTGTGTGTGTGTGTGTGTGTGTAAAGGAAAAAAATATATGGAAAATAACTCGTGTAGAAGAAACGACCTGAAAAACGACACGACGCTCAGGGAAAAAAAACACGAGTACAAAATTATGGAAGTGGAGATGGAAAAAAATAAATAAATTACATCTTAGGAAAAAAACACAATAAAAAGTCAGAGTGGAAAGAAAACGGAAAATGTAATAATAAAAAAGGTGGTACTGTGGAAACAATGGAAATATCTCAAGTTCTCTCTCTCTCTCTCTCTCTCTCTCTCTCTCTCTCTCTCTCTCTCTCAAGTTCTCTATCTCTCTCCAAGTTCTCTCTATCTCTCTCAAGTTCTCTCTCTATCTCTCTCAAGTTCTCTCTCTTTCAAGTTCTCTCTCTTTCAAGTTCTCTCTCTTTCAAGTTCTCTCTCTTTCAGTTCTCTCTCTCTCAAGTTCTCTCTCTTTCAAGTTCTCTCTCTCTCAAGGTCTCTCTCTCTCAAGTCTCTCTCTCTCTCAAGTTCTCCGTTTGTTCTGTTTGTGTCTGGCAAGTTGTCGCTAAGGATGAGAGAGTGGGGGGAGAGGAGGGAAAAAGGAGAGGAGGGAAAAAGGAAGAGGAAGGAGGGAAGAAGAGAGGGAGAGGGAAAAGGAGAGGGAGGGAAAAAGGGAGGTGAGGGAAGAAAGGGAGAGTGAGGGAGAGGAGAGGGAGGGAAGAAAGGGAGAGTGAGGGAAGAAAGGAGAGTGAGGGAAGAAAGGGAGAGGGAGGGAAGAAAGGGAGAGTGAGGGAAGAAAGGAGAGGAGGGGAAGAAAGGGAGAGTGAGGGGAAGAAAGGGAGAGGAGGGAAGAAAGGAGGGAGGGAAGAAAGAGGGAGGGGGAAGAAAGGGAGAGGAGGAAGAAAGGAGAGGAGGAAGAAAGGGAGAGGAGGAAGAAAGGGAGAGGGGGAAGAAAGGAGGGGAAAGGGAGGGAGGAAGAAGGGAGGAGGGAAGAAAGGAGGGAGGAAGGGAGAGGAGGAAGAAAGGGAGGGAGGAAAAAGGGAGAGGGAGGGAAAGAGAGAGTGAGGGAAGACAAGTCGCATCACCACCACCATGAAGGCCGCTCACCATCCCAGCGAGGCGCTCACCGATTGATTACTTTTCCCATCCCAACCCCGCCCGTCCATCCGCCCCGCCCGCCCATCACCAAACCGCCCTGCGCTCCACACACAAAACTGTATATCCAGACATTGTTTGTGTACCTGCCAGACATTGTTTGTGTACCTGCCAGACATTGTTTGTGTACCCGCCAGACAATGTTTGTGTTACCCGCCAGACATTGTTTGTGTACCCGCCAGACATTGTTTGTGTAACTGCAGACATTGTTTGTGTACCCGCCAGACATTGTTTGTGTACCCGCCAGACATTGTTTGTGTACCCGCCAGACATTGTTTGTGTACCCAGACAATGTTTTTGTACCCGCAGACATTGTTTGTGTACCCGCCAGACATTGTTTGTGTACCCGCCAGACATTGTTTGTGTACCCGCCAACTTTTTTGTGACCCGCCAGACTTGTGTACCTGCCAGACATTGTTTGTGTACCCGCCAGACATTGTTTGTGTACCTGCCAGACATTGTTTGTGTACCCGCCAGATATTGTTTGTGTACCTGCCAGACATTGTTTGTGTACCCGCAGACTTGTTTGTGCCCGTCAGACATTGGCTGTGCCCGCCAGACATCGACTGTGTACCCGCCAGACATCGGCTGTGTACCGCCAGACATCGGCTGTGTACCCGCCAGACATCGGCTGTGTACCCGCCAGACATCGGCTGTGTACCCGCCAGACATCGGCTGTGTACCGCCAGACATTGTACCCGCCAGACATCGGCTGTGTACCCGCCAGACATTGGCTGTGTACCCGCCAGACATTGGCTGTTACCCGCCAGACATCGGCTGTGTACCCGCCAGACATCGGCTATTCCGCCAGACATCGGCGTGTGCCGCAGACATCGGCTGTGTACGCCAGACATCGGCTGTGTACCCGCCAGACTTGGCTGTGTACCCGCCAGACATCGGCTGTGTACCCGCCAGACATCGGCTGTGTACCCGCAGACATTGGCTGTATCCGCCAGACATCGACTGTGTACCCGCCAGACATTGGCTGTGTACCCGCCAGACATTGGCTGTGTACCGCCAGACATTGGCTGTGTACCCGCCAGACATTGGCTGTGTACCCGCCAGACATCGACTGTGACCCGCCAGACATTGGCTGTGTCCCGCCAGACTTGGCTGTGTACCCGCCAGACATTGGCTGTGTACCCGCCAGACATCGACTGTGCGCCAGACATTGGCTGTGTACCCGCCAGACATCGGCTGTGTACCCGGACATCGGCTGTGTACCCGCCAGACATTGGCTGTGCCCGCCAGACATCGACTGTGTACCCGCCAGACATTGGCTCTGTACCCGCCAGACATCGACTGTGTACCCGCCAGACATTGGCTGTGTACCCGCCAGACATTGGCTGTGTACCCGCCAGACATTGGATGTGCCCGCCAGACATCGACTGTGTACCCGCCAGACATTGGCTGTGTACCCGCCAGACTTGGCTGTGTACCCGCCAGACATTGGATGTGTACCCGCCAGACATCGAAAAATTTAAACCCGATTACTTTAACAGAGGACCTGAGGTGTGGCACGACCCGGTATTGGCTGACACGGAGGCTACACCCAGTGACACGGGAGGTAATGAAGCACCTAGTGACACGGAGTAATAAGCAGTGAGAGTGATGAAGCACCGAGCGCCACTATAAAGACGTGTTAAAGGCAGTGGGTCACACAACAGACCAAATTACACTTGGACCATCACTGAGATGTCCTCCTCAAGGGTCAAACTTCACAGGCGAGATAAGAAGTCAAAGCGTAGAAAAAGAGATGGTAGGGAGAAGTCAAAGTGTAGAGGAGAGATGGTAGGGAGAAGTCAGAGCGTAAAGGAGAGATGGTAGGGGAGTCAAAGCGTAGAGGAGAGATGGTAAGGAGAGTCAAAGCGTGAGGGAGATGGTAGGAGAAGTCAAAGCGTAGAGGAGAGATGGTAGGGAGAAGTCAAGCGGTAGAGGAGAGATGGTAGGAAGTCAAAGCGTGAGGAGAGATGGTAGGGAGAAGTCAAGCGTGAGGAAGATGGTAGAGAGGAGAAGTCAAAGCGTAGAGGAGAGATGGTAGGGAGTCAAAGAAAGCGTGAGGAGAGATGGTGGGAAGTCAAAGCGTAGAGGAGAGATGGTGAGGAGAAGTCAAAGGTAGAGGAGAGATGGTAGGGAGAAGTCAAAGCGTAGAGGAGAGATGGTAGGGAGAAGTCAAAGCGTAGAGGAGAGATGGTAGGGAGAAGTCAAAGCGTAGAGGAGAGATGGTGAAGTCAAAGCGTAGAGGAGAGATGGTGGGGAGAGTCAAAGCGTAGAGGAGAGATGGTAGGGAGAAGTCAAAGCGTAGAGGAGATGGTGAGGAGAAGTCAAAGCGTAGGAGAGATGGTGGGAAGTCAAAGCGTAGAGGAGAGATGGTAGGGAGAAGTCAAAGCGTAGAGGAGAGATGGTAGGGAAGTCAGCGTAGAGGAGAGATGGTAGGGAGAAGTCAAAGCGTAGAGGAGATGGTAGGGAAGTCAAAGCGTAGAGGAGATGGTAGGGAAGTCAGAGCAGAGATCATGGTCTCGTCAAAGCCTCAGGCAGACGAGCGGATACCTCTCCCTCCGGCCAGCACAGCAACAGTGAGCTGGGTCCTGGGGAAGTACTGTGAGGCGGGAGGAAAATCAAAGAGGATCAAACCAGAGTGAGGGCTTTGATGTCTTATGTCAGGTCCAACGGCGAGAGGTGGTGGTGACGGCGCTGTCTCCCGCTGTGAATGGTAAGGTCACGTTTCACGGTGTCCCCCTGTGTGTCTGTGACGGTCCCTGTCTCTGGTCCAGGAGCAGTGAGCAAGATTTATTCAGGATTTATAGGCTCGCTGACACAGGAATAGTTAATATTGTTTCTTTGGGTTGCTGGCCGTCAACTTTGGTCATTACGGCTGGTTGGGATAGATTAGGAAACTCTGAAAATGTTTAACATATGAAGGCAATATCAAAAACACTCCCTTAGCAGCCATCACAAGACATCCAGCGCACCCTAGCAACGGGTTAAACTTGTCATGACCGGCACCACACAACAGCCCTGACTGTTACAACACCAATTATATGATGACACCTTGCCCTTGACAACACTATGACCTCTCATGACCTAAGTCAATATAATAAATTGTAAACAATGACAGTTCTTAAAACAGTGAAAACCATTTTTTTAAGGTTGCTATATATGGGTACCTGTATCATCTGTACCACACATAAAGACGGCAGTAGCATCCATGTCTAGGGTTACTACAGCGAGAACAGCCTTGAGGGTCACGCCAGAGAAAAATTGTGTTACTGGGTCCAAGTTGATGGAAGGCCAGTCATCTCCCACAACCACTAAGAGGCCGCGGCGGCAGTTCCTTTGGGCAGGTGCCAATACTTGCTACCACGGCTCAACAGTCAACTAATGTGGGAACCATGTAAGGAGCCCCACCACCACACACAGTCCAGGCGTCATCTGAGACACTATGAATCTCTACCGACGTCAGCACGAGGAAGCTGACAACAGGATGATGCCATAGATGTAGCGACACCAAGATCCTTAATCACGCTATTTATACACTCGTGATTGTACCGGCGGAAACAACTACCCAGAACTAGGAACATCAGAGGTATGGGTTGTGTGTCCCTTATGTTATCTTGGCCAGGTTACCATCAGGACTGCCAGTGTTTCACGCCTTTACACACTACGACACTTTCTTACTTTACTCAAGGTGGCAAGATGCGAGGCCTGTTGGTGGACGACATATTTACACCATTAGAACAGCCTAAAGCCCCTCACCACACTCACGAATCACACCACATAATATATACACACCTCTCTTTTTAGCCTCAAGAAAACCCGTAAATTACTCTCCACACACAAGGGGAGTCAAATGAGAACCATTCCTCCCTTAACGGTTGCCTTAACATAACACACGAGGCAACCAGCACCACCAGGAGGCCAGAATAGAGTCAGCACTCACCTTCAGGAGGCCAAGATTTGTTCCAGAAAAACGACGGGTGTTGTGTTAGCGATGGGGTGTGCGCCATCGCCACAACACCCTGTAAGTGTATACCTACGCTCACACAACACCCTGTAAGTGTATGCCTGCGCTCACACAACACCCTGAAGTGCCTCGCTCACACAACACCCTGTAAGTGTATACCTACATCACACAACACCTGAAGTGTATACGCTCACACAACACCCTGTAAGTGTATACCTACGGTCACACACCCTGTAAGTGTATACCTACGGTCACACAACACCCTGTAAGTGTATACCTACGCTCACACAACACCCTGTAAGTGTATACCTACGCTCACAACACCCTGTAAGTGTATACCTACATCACACCACCCTGTAAGTGTATACCTACGCTCACACTACCTGTAAGTGTATACCTACGCTCACACAACACCCTGTAAAGTGTATACCACGGTCACACAACACCCTGTAAGTGTATACCTACGCTCACACAACACCCTGTAAGTGTATACCTACGCTCACACAACACCCTGTAGTGTATACCTACGCTCACACAACACCCTGTAAGTGTATACCTACACGCTCACAACACCCCTGTAAGTGTATACCTACGCTCACACAACACCTGTAAGTGTATACCTACCTCACACAACACCCTGTAAGTGTATACCTCGCTCACACAACACCCTGTAAGTGTATACCCCTACGCTCACACAACACCCTGTAAGTGTATACCTACGCTCACAACACCCTGTAAGTGTATACCTACGCTCACACAACACCCCACCAAGTGTATACCACCCACACACACCCACAAAGTGTACCTACGCTCACACAACACCCTGTAAGTGTATACCCTACACTCACACAACACCCTGTAAGTGTATACCTACGCTCACACAACACCCCTGTAAGTGTATACCTACGCTCACACACACCCTGTAAGTGTATACCTACACGCTCACACAACACCACAGTGTATACCTACGCTCACACAACACCTGTAAGTGCATACCTGCGCTCACACAACACCCTGTAAGTGTATACCTACGCTCACAACACCCTGTAAGTGTATACCTACGCTCACACAACACCCCTGTAAAGTGTATACCTACGCTCACACAACACCCTGTAAGTGTATGCCTACGCTCACACAACAACCCTGTAAGTGTATACCTGCGCTCACACAACACCCTGTAAGTGTATACTACGCTCACACAACACCCTGTAAGTGTATACCTACGCTCACACAACACCCTGTAAGTGTATACCTACGCTCACACAACACCCTGTAAGTGTATACCTACGCTCACACAACACCCTGTAAGTGTATACCTACGCTCACACAACACCCTGTAAGTGTATACCTACGCTCACACAACACCCTGTAAGTGTATACCTACGCTCACACAACACCCTGTAAGTGTACTTGGGTTTATTAATACAGTAATCAACACACACATCGTCAGTTTCCTCAAGTCATGATTTAAAACCTTCATGTTCCTGTTAAGTTAGAATATAAAGTTAATCACCTAACCTACTCTAACCTAACCTAACCAAACCTGTAGTGGCTGTAGTGGTAGAAGCTGTGGTGAAGAGGTGAGGGCAACAGACACATCCTCACCACCATAATCCCAACACATGGACGACGGGAGATGTGGATTACGTCACTTTCAGGTGATGTGCTGCCACCTTCCTCAACACCTCCCTATACACCTGGGGCTAAATATGTATATGTATGCATCTTTATCAAAACACATTCCTGTTTTTCCCTTTTAACTCTCATATATACATGAGCTTATGTGCAGTATACATATATTCATACATCTATACATACAGGACTAAATTAGCATTAATATATTGATAGTAATTCAGTATATATACAAGTGTCAGTAACATCATCCACACATGCATGTCACTATCACCATCACCACACACCCACCAGTCACCACCATCACCACCACCGGTCGCCGCCGTCACCACTTGCTCACAGTCCTGCCACCACCACCAGTCTCCTGCATCCCCCACCCACAGTCACCACCATCCACCACACACTCCTGCAGTCACCACCATCACCACCAGTCACCCACCCACACCAGTCACCACCATCCACCCACCAGTCACCATCCACCAGTCACCACACTCTGCAATCACCACCATCCTGCCACCATCACCCACACCCACCACCATCACCCACACACACTCACCAGTCACACCTCACCTACACACTCCTGATCCACCACATCACCACACCTCACCAGTCACCACCATCCTGCCACACTCTTGATCACCCACCACCATCACCACACCCACCAGTCACCACCATCACCACCACACACTCACCACCATCACCACCACACACCCACCAGTCACCACCACCACCATCACCACACACCCACCAGTCACCACCACCATCACCACACACCCACCAGTTACAGTCAGCAGTTGTTTTCTCCAGAGTTTCCTTTAATATGTTTCCGTTAAGTTAATGTGGCTGTTATGGATAGGTCATTTATTATGATGCACACACACACACACACACACACACAGTTATTCAGGGTGTGTGTGTGTGTGTGTGTGTGTGTGTCAGCCTTGCCTTTCTTTACCTACCGACAATGGCCACCACAACACACCACTTATTCATACAGTATCTCTCTTATACATGTGTGTTATATACTATTGTTTGATATACTTGTTTACGCCGTTGTTTATCTTGTTTGTGCTTTGGTGTTTTGTTTATGTGGTGATGCGTGAGAGGAGATGGTGTTGTCCTGGTGTCTATATACTAACATTAAAGCTCACTATATATCATTAACTGGTATACCCACATGACGCATATATTAAAAACATCGCTTATATACACACATTAACTAAAATAACATCATTAACATTAAATTATACTTCAACAAATATATAATTATTATATATCTTCATTTCTCATAGCTATCGCATCCCACTCAAGTTAATAATTATTGAACTTTTACGAGAATCTCCCCACCAAGGAAAAACCAGCCACGATACGGAGCTGCAACGACTCATATACTACTTCACAAAATATACTGCGAAAAATTGTCTACGTAAAATTTCACGTCCGCCCCGATATCATAATTTCCTATAAATGTCGCGTGGTCGTATCTGTGAGAGGTGGCGGGCAACTGCGTATCAAATAACTGGTTAATGGATATTTGTATTCTGTCTCGTCTCGTCTTGTGCTGTTGCCTCCAATTCTGGCCTGGGAAATAGTCTTCTTGCGCCGCTGCCTCCAACTTTGGCCTGGGAAATACTCGTCTTGTCCTGCCTACAACTTTGGCCTGGGAAATACAAGTTATATTACCAGCCACCTCGTAAACCTTTTATGTTAAGGTATAAACAAGTATAAGGATGAGCACCAACACCCACAGCCCGCGCCTCACACCCGGCTTAATCCTCTTGTTTTCACATGCCGGGGAACATAACTCCTGAAGGTGTTACATCACCCTCTTCGCCTCTCACAGCAGTAAACACATTAAACTACGGTTGTGTTTCTTCCCTTAGTAACTCAAGGTGAAGCCATACGAGGGCTGTTCTCTCTCTCGCGCACACACACACACACATACATACATACATATAGTTGAGTGTGTGTCTGTGAGTGGTTATGTTCTCATCGCCCAGTACTGACTAAAGTATTATTTGTAAGTGCTAAATAAACTCCACTGGAAGTATGTTACAAGTCCACAATAATTGGTTAACTGAGTAATGTTCTGTATAATATAAATGAAAAAAAAATATAACCTCATCCATTTTACAGTTTTACAAAAAAGGTTAACTGATCCAACACCAAGAGAGACAAGTCCCCGAGATCACCTGAGAGAGAGAGAGAGCGAGGAGCCTTCACCCCCTGCAGACCACTTGTTGGACCTGCTGCCTACACCACCTTCACCCATCACCTGGCGCTATGGATGGTGACCCGTGTATATATACAAGGGTTCAAGACACACTATATACACACCAGACCTTGTAAGGGAGAGGTAGGCCAGGGTATTCTCACTCATAGGGACACCAAGGGTTCCATATCATCTTTATACAGTATGAAGTCTCAATATAATACAGATAAAGCCTTGCAGATAGAAGGCTATATATTATCATTCTCAAAGCCTTTACTCTACACAAAGGGTATTTAAACAGCTTCCAAACCCTTAATGTCAGCTGTTTCATGACCTTAATTTAAAGTCCTCGTGAAGCAGAAGGGTACTATATCAAGGTAGAGGAGAAGCACTAGGAAAATAACTCGGCACTGACCTCATTTTAGCGTTTGTACACCGTTTATCTACTCCGCCTATTATAACTCAAAGGGGGTACTGGACAACCATCATCACCACACATCACTATAATCACCACACATCTATTTCATTATAGTCATCATCACCACACGTCCAATTCACCAACCATCACACATCCACTTCACCATCCATCACCACACATATCCACTTCACCATCCATCCATCACCACACGTCCAATTCACCAACCATCACACATCCACTTCACCATCCATCACCACACATATCCACTTCACCATCCATCCACCACACATATCCACTTCACCATCCACCACACATATCCACCTCACCCTACTCATCACAGGTACAATATATAGTTAACACAATATAGCAACACAAATGGTGCACATATTGGAAGGAAAACGCTGCAATATACCGTTCTCTTTTTACCGGTTCACTATAGGGGAAAAAAAACCCGGTAACATTGGAAGACCTTTACCAGTAAGAGCGTTGGTGGGTGGCAATAAACTCTCCCGGTATTAATAGTACTTTAATGTGGGAGACTTTTTGTTGGTGAAGAAAGTATTTACCACCTATACCACCACAATCACCACCATCACCACCGCTAGCCACCACAATATACTGTAGTTCTCACCACCACTAGCCACCACACTATAGTTCCCTCTTCCACCACCACACTATAGTTCCCTCTTCTACCACCACACTATAGTTCCCTCTTCCACCACCACACTATAGTTCCCTCTTCCACCACCACACTATAGTTCCCTCTTCCACCACCACACTATAGTTCCCTCTTCCACCACCACACTATAGTTCCCTCTTCCCACCACCACACTATAGTTCTCTCTTCCCACCACCACACTACTAGTTCTCTCTTCCCACCACCACACCATAGTTCTCTCTTCCACCCACCACACATAGTTCTCTCTTCCACACACACTATAGTTCTCTCTTCCCACCCACCACACTATAGTTCCCTCTTCCACCACCACACTATAGTTCTCTCTTCCACCACCACACTATAATTCTCCCTACCACCACACTATAGTTCCCTCTTCCACCACCACACTATAATTCTCCCTACCACCACATTAAGTCTCTCTCACCACCAGTATATATCTCATTATATTGTGTGGTAGTTTAGTCACGAGTCAGGGTAGTGTGGGGTGGTTCATGAGGGCATTGGTGCCGCCCATCCCTTGTGTGGGCGGCTTAACTGCATAGAAAGGGTGGCCAGGTGGCACGACTCAATTATTTCAACTATGGCCTTCACAACTACATCTATTATTATTATTATTATTATTATTATTATTATTATTATTATTATTATTATCAGTATTATTTTATTATCATTTATTATTATTATTATTATTATTATTACCAATCGTTTTATGTACCGATAAATGCGTTAAATATCACCCAATATTTACAAAAATAATTTAAACCTTAGCATGAACACATAACACTCAATCCCCCCCACAACCTCACTGCCTATTGTCAGCACCACTATTTATTACACACAACAACAGTGTGTGTCAAGAAATTATGAGACACTGAGTGATATACAACCCCCTCTACCATTAACACACGCACTAAAAACTTCCAATATGTTAAATTTGACAAGATTCATTACCACCGTCGCCGCCGCCTTTATTAATATACATACTAATGGCCCTCGGTATAAAGTGATGCAGTGTCAGGGAAATACACTTTTTTCTCGTGTGATGATGATGATGATAATGATAAATGATGATGATGATGATGATGATGATAAAATAATAATAATAATAATAATGTATCTACACACAACAAATCCTTCAGGTTAGGATGAAGTCAACTCACACCACTCATTCGATATAATCCTCTTCTGATACCAAGATCCACCACAACTAATTGATGGACACACACACACACACACACGCACACACACACACACACACACACACCTTAACGTTATGTGAGGGCGAACAGCACATCTGGGTCCATTAAGGTAAGTGGCTTCTATGGAACTTAGAGCCAACGATTAAAACCCACGTCCACCTGGATAACTCATGTGGCGGCCCCAAGGTTGTACAGCCCACCAGAGTTTGTACAGCCCACCAGAGGTTTTACAGCCCACCAGAGGTCACAAGGTTGTACAGCCCACCAGAGGTTGTACAACCCACCAGAGGTTGAACAGCCCAATAGTGGTTGTACAGCCCACCAGAGGTCACAAGGTTGTATAGCCCACCAGAGGTTGAACAGCCCACCAGAGGTCACAAGGTTGTACAGCCCACCAGAGGTCACAAGGTTGTACAGCCCACCAGAGGTTGTACAACCCACCAGAGGTTGAACAGCCCAATAGAGGTTGTACAGCCCACCAGAGGTCACAAGGTTGTACAGCCCACCAGAGGTTGTACAAACCCACCAGAGGTTGAACAGCCCATAGAGGTTGTACAGCCCACCAGAGGTCACAAGGTTGTATAGCCCACCAGAGGTTGAACAGCCCCAGAGGTTGTACAACCCACCAGAGGTTGAACAGCCCAATAGAGGTTGTACAGCCCACCAGAGGTCTACAAGGTTGTATAGCCCACCAGAGGTTGTACAACCCACCAGAGGTTGAACAGCCCAATAGAGGTTGTACAGCCCACCAGAGACCTCCAAGGTTGTGTACAGCCCACCAAAGGTCACAACAAGGGTCTATCTATCTATACAGTCATATCAAAACAAGAGTTAAAGTCAAAATCCTCAAGAGAAAATAAATCTAATTGGTTACATCTGCCCCCTTCCCCTTACATCACCTAGAACCATGCTAACACAGGTTATGACAGCACTTAAGTAATGTTCTATTTAAACAAGATTCAACCCTATTAAGAGGTGTGTACACAAGTGGGCGCTGTAGAGTTAGTGTCGGGGAGGAGGGAGGGAGGGGGGGGAGGGAGGGGGGGGAGGAAGGGGGGGGGTTGTTTACGAATATCATACAATAATTACATGAACCTGATACCTATAATGATAATACTGAAGAAGACAACAAATATGTGTATCAAACGTCACACACAAAGCTCTACACTGTGTACTACGATGACCACTACAACACCTTAACCAAAACAATGATCTACAGGAATTAATAGTTACACACACAAGTAAGGACAACAATTCTTACTCAATGATACCTGCACAACACACCTGGACCACTGCAGGGACAATACATACCTGGCGGGTCGTGAGGGTGTGGGTAGATACAGCCCACCGCATAGTAAGTCTTTGGTATTGAGGGCCACCCTTCCCCACTCGACCTCCCTCTCCCCACTCGGCCTCCCTCTCCCCACTCGGCCGCCCCTTCCCCCCTTAACCCCACAAGAGGATGGCCGGGACAAGAGCGTCAGTACGTCACGAGGAGGCCATCGCTGACGTAAATATACTGAAGAGTGAGGAGGCGCGACCTTCAGGAGTTGAGTCAGGCCAACACAGGTCCTCCCTGACCCGCCATCTTCACCCAACAGTGACCAATGACAGTGTACCTCTATAGTGGCGTACCTAAGTAAACCATCACCACACTATAAACACTGTACGACAAGGTTACACCCGCAATAATAATAATAATAATAATAATAATAATAATAATAATAATAATAATCAAAGAATAACAAAAACAACAATAAAAACAATGATGATAATAATAATAATAATAATAATAATAATAATAATAATAATAATAATAATAATAATAATAATAATAATAAAAACAACAATAATAATAATAATAATAATAAAAGAATAATAAAAACAACAATAAAAACAATACTACTACTAATAATAATAACAATAATAATAATAATATTTCCTCAATCTAACCAAACAGAGCCAATAAAGCCATACGAGTCTTATTTCCAGGCGGTCACCACACCAGTACTAACCCGAACCCATTGTAGCTTAAGAGAGGAGCGGTGTTTGGGTCGTGGTGGCTACACACAGGTGATACACAAGAGGTAATCACATACATCTACCACAAACGACTCCCCGCCTTACCCTACCCTGCACACAATGGCTGCCACGCCCTCATACAGCTATTTTCTACGTGATATGTTTTCCCTTGTGGCGATGCTGGTGGTGTGGTAGGGCCGGTGGTGGTGTGGTAGGGCCGGTGGTGGTATGGTGTTGGTGGTGTTGGTACGGCTAGTGGTGCTGATAGTGTGGGTCAGTACAGCCCCCTCCCCCCCCCAGCAGGGTGTGGTGGTTTATGGATGGCGTCATAAGAGATATTAAGGCTGGCTCCACTGTTTTTAATTTCCTCGCTCGTGTGTGTGTGTGTGTGTGTGTGTGTGTTATTCTGACTCACTTTGTTGATATGCAGTGTGGGAGTGGTAGTATAGTTACCACCATCAGACTAGCGCTAGTGTGGTGGTGGTGGTAGTGTGGTGGTGGTAGTGTGGTGGTAGTAGTGTGGTGGTAGTCACCATCAGTGTCACCCTACACTAGTCTCTCCTGGACCCTGGCCGTACAGGTCCAGGCGGGGCCAAGGCTTGATTAAACTTATTTTTGTGAGGGCCAAATGCCTTCGTTCATTATGGAGAACTTTATTATCACTCTGGGAGCTTCCCCTTATTGCCATTTCGCACATGACCATTTTTTAGTGGCAAGTGCGGGCTGGCGGGCTGGACGGCTGGCAGATTTTAGAAAATATTAGCCAATCTTTTTTTGTACAGTATTTATTTGTTTTGTTTAACAATTTACCCGAGCAGCAGCAGCAGGACCATCACCAGGTCACCGAGGGAAGGACCACACAATAGGGTAGCGACCACAGTCTTAGGATGTGCTTCATTGATCCCAGGGCAACCTCACGCCTTTAAAGGACAATAACATTAGTTAAGGCGCGCCTGGTCCTGGTGGTGGACGAGAGCACCAACAACATCCACCACTAATTGTAACTGATACTGGCCGCCTTAAGTGGAGCATCAATACCTTGAGCAGTTCCGAGTATCTTGAAGGTCACCAGTAACTGTGGTGAGGGAGGGTCACCAGTAACTGTGGTGAGGGAGGGTCACCAGTAACTGTGGTGAGGGAGGGTCACCAGTAACTGTGGTGAGGGAGGGTCACCAGTAACTGTGGTGAGGGAGGGTCACCAGTAACTGTGGTGAGGGAAAAACAATAACACCAGCTATAATGTCTCACCAAATTTGGGGAACAGCAACACCAGATGGTCCATAAAGATCACATCACCAACTGAACAACTCGGCGACTTAACAGATGATACACCAGCTGGAGCATTTCTAGAGCTTGGGCAGGACAACACCACCAGCTGAGACACTCCTCTGGCCTCCGGGACACACAGCTGCTGCCTTGATCTCCATATATCAATACAGCAGTTGGTGACCGGAAGCTGGTGACAAAAAAATATCTGGAGAAACATTATTACAGAAATATGACTTTTGAAAGGATAGGATGTCATTTATTGTTTACCAGTCGGTGTAGCCACGGGAAGACCCTCGGGCCTCACGTTGGTAAATACTGTTGTGGCTCATTATGAGACACGATGGTTAAATAACTGTCCCTTGGGCCTCAAACGCCTATTCAATTCTCACTATATAGACGACACCTTCCTTAGTAGATCTCAAGTGCACAATAATAAATTCTTAAATTACCTAAATCCCAAACATCCTAACCTATTATTCACGTCTGAGCAGAAGACTAATGGTAAACTGCCCAGCCTTCATACATCACTTTGTCTCCTTCACTGCCCCAACTACCAAGTTTTCTTCATTTATCTCACACAGTTATAAGGGAAATCTTGATACAACTTCAATCACCAGAGACAATGAAATATGTTAGGTTAAGTTAGGTTAGGTTAGGTTAGGTTAGGTTAGGTTAGATCAGATCATGAGAAGAAAGGAGATTTAGTTTGTAAGTAACAGCATTAAGAAAATCCCGTGATAAACCAGGTATTACAGAGGGTATAAACACATTAACACTATGAGGTGTAATGGTGGTGTAGGTGTAGACGTAATCCTATTTAGTGTGTGTGTGTGTGTGTGTGTGTGTGTGGCCGACCTTGACCTTTAAGTGAGAGAACCTTCAGCTCCCTCACTGTATATACACATAAAGGGGATATATATATGTATATATATATATATATATATATATATATATATATATATATATATATATATATATATATATATATATACCTGCAGGAGTGCTAGGCTACAGCGTTCTTACCACCCGGGGTGACGACACACTAGGGGTGACTCGGTACAGTGGGTGACCCCTCAACACCTCTACAGGGGGAGGTGAGAAGTGGGGTGAGGTGAGAAGTGGGGTGAGGTGAGAAGTGAGGTGAGGTGAGGTGAGAAGTGGGGTGAGGTGAGAAGTGGGGTGAGGTGAGAAGTGAGGTGAGAAGTGAGGTGATGGGGAACAGTGGGAGACAATGTGAGAACAGATACATCAGGACACACTTCCCCGTCAGTACCACCATCTCCCAATCGTCACTTCCCCGCCAGTACTCTCTCTCTCCCACCAGCGTGTCACTTTCATAAATTAAGAAGCATTACCCAGGGACTGTCTTTATCGTCAAGGCGGTGAGTAGCTTTTAGGTGCGCGCGCGCTCTCTGGCTCAAACACTCTCTGGCTCAAACTCTGTGGCTCTCTCTGGCTCATAAAAGAACAAGAGGTGTAGCAGTGTTCCCAGGCCAGCACATAACATAAAATACACTTTGTGCTGACACATGAAATATTGGAAGCTGCAAAGTGGCGGAAAGTTTGCCAATAACATTACGGGTGGTGCCGCCGCTGCTGCTGCCTTAGTCACACTGTTTCTCTCTCTCTCTCTCTCTCTCTCTCTCTCTCATCATCTCATCAATGGCGTCTACCCTTGATATTATAAGTGGCGCCCCGTAGTGAAGGAGTTTTATATTATACTTTACGACTCTTTTATTATAGCCTGAGATCACCTGAAGATTATTACCTCCAGTTTATATCACCTCAAGATGAAACTCCCTAATGCTATGCTAACCTAACCCAGCATAACCTAACCTAACCCAACCTAACCCATCCTAACCTAACCTAACCTAACCTCACCTAGCATAACCTAACCTACAGCCACGAGTTCCTTATAGTGAGGACCTCATGTTACGCTCCCCCTCACACTGGCACCACTCTTCACTATCCCCACACTATATATATAAGCGAGCCTTCACCATCATTACACCATAACCCTATATACAGGTAAAGAAGTGGTTACTAAACATACAGTATCGGACAATTACAGCTTATAAATACAGTTTGTTTCAGGTGTATCGACAGGTCAGTTCACACACACACACACACACACACACACACACACACACACACTTAATATTAAACTGTCGGATGTATGTGTGTGTGTGTGTGTGTGTGTGTGTGTGTGTGTGTGTGTGTGTGTGTGTGTGTGTGTGCGCGAGAGAGAGAGAGATAGATCGACAATAAACCAAACCACTTTAAATGAATGTTGTATAATAAAGCACTAAATAAATCGTGGGTGATTCACATGCCACCATAACGCTGGTCCGTGTGTTGATGGTCTCACTGTATCACCCAAATAAATTTATCACCTCTTTCATACAACTCAGAAACATGGCGGCTTAAGTCCCCCCACAGACATGTCAACACAGACACTGGGGCGTCCTGGTGTCTCAAAGGTGATGTACAGTCATAAAAGTTTTCGCCCAGTTCGTCTAAATGTTAAGTCAATGGTGGATGACGACACTGGTAACAACACGACACACACACACACACACACACACACACACACACACACACACACACACACACACACACACACACACACACACACACACACCCCTCACCTGAGCACCGACATTGGTAGGAGTGTCTGCAACTCTGCCTGTGGTGCTCAACATACCTGTAAGCAACAAACACAAACTATTAGTAAACATTCACTAAACATATTGTATTAAAACACAAACAACAACAATACAAAACGTGACATAATATTGTAAATACAAAGACTAACAACTTAGTCTTAGCTAAATAATCTTAACACACTCCTACATCAGTCATTAGTGGTCTCGTGTGAGGGAAGTAGACCAACGGCTAATGAGGCTCAGTGAGTGTCATCACCCTGGGAGGACACAGCGTGACGTCAACAATCACAGAGACAGTGTAATGGATGACACCAAATAAAGAAACCGTTTTACTCTTTGTTTCCGGCAACCTTTATTATAGCGGGAGAGGACTGACTGACTGACTGACTGATTGTGGGTAATAACATCCCTCCCTGGCGACTCACCTAGCGGGAGAGGACGAGCAAGACTGACTCCACATATGAAGTTCAGTACAATATTACTAGTAGGTGGCTCCCCCGGCGACAATCCCACCAAGGCCAATATGCACCCCCAAAAAATTTACGTGACAAATAAATAGCAAGAGAGAAATATTAGGCTGTTGTCGCCGTCCTCAGACATTGGCTGGGAGACTCACGAGGCTCACCTGAGAAATTTATGCGTCACAATTCTATGAAAATGTCTGAATGGCCTGCAGGTGAAATGGTGGTGGTGTTACTGTGGCGGTGGTGGTGTAGCCGGTGTGTTACTGCGACGGTGTAGCCTGTGTGTTACTGTGGCGGTGGTGGTGGTGTAGCCTGTGTGTTACTGCGACGGTGTAGCCTGTGTGTTACTGTGGCGGTGGTGGTGTAGCGGTGCTAGCCTGTGTGTTACTGTGGCGGTGGTGTGTGCTACTGTGGCGGTGGTGGTGGTACGGTGTGTTACTGCGACGGTGTAGCCTGTGTGTTAGTGGCGGTGTAGCCTGTGTGCTACCGCGACGGTGTAGCCTGTGTTACTGCGACGGTGTAGCCTGTGTGTTACTGTGGCGGTAGCCTGTGTGCTACTGCGACGGTGTAGCCTGTGTGTTACTGCGACGGTGTAGCCTGTGTGTTACTGTGGCGGTGTAGCCTGTGTACTGTGGCGGTGTAGCCTGTGTGTTACTGCGACGGTGTAGCCTGTGTTACTGTGGCGGTGTAGCCTGTGTGCTACTGCGACGGTGTAGCCTGTGTGTTACTGTGGCGGTGTAGCCTGTGTGCTACTGCGACGGTGTAGCCCGTGTGTTACTGTAACGGTGTAGCCTGTGTGTTACTGTAACGGTGTAGCCTGTGTGTTACTGCGACGGTGTAGCCTTCCATATATCTCATGTTGTAAAGACTCACACGTACATTTGCTGTGGGTGACAACAACACGAGGTGCCAACTGTGGGTGATGACAACACGAAGTGCCAACTGTGGGTGATGACAACATCAAGTGCCAACTGTGGGTGATGACAACATCAAGTGCCAACTGTGGGTGATGACAACATCAAGTGCCAACTGTGGGTGATGACAACATCAAGTGCCAACTGTGGGTGACAATAACACAAAATGCCAACTGTGGGTGACAACAACACGAGGTGCCAACTGTGGGTGATGACAACACGAAGTGCCAACTGTGGGTGATGACAACATCAAGTGCCAACTGTGGGTGATGACAACATCAAGTGCCAACTGTGGGTGACAATAACACAAAATGCCAACTGTGGGTGACAACAACATCAAGTGCCAACTGTGGGTGACAACAACATCAAGTGGCAGCTGTGGGTGATTACAACATCAAGTGGCAGCTCTTAACAGCACCGTCTCGAGGAACACTCCGCCGCCGGCCAGCTCTCCCCGCCCTGGTGACTGCAACTCCGGGCTGGTGGGTGGGTGGGGTCTATTGATCTTAAACCAGAGGAGGACTGAGGGGTGGGGAGGCTCAGATACAAGAGCCGAGCATCTGGTGGAGGAGGAACTTGCTTGGCCTCCACGATCGAAAAACAATGACACAAGAGAGAAGCCAGATGATTGAACTTGGTCTCCTAGGGTCACGGAGGACGAGACTTTTGTGAACATGAAACATTGGGAAGTGAAGCTTGAGCCAAAGAGGATTAACCCAGGCGCTGTGGCACCAGACAGCAGCTGTGGCACCAGACACCAGCTGTGGCACCAGACACCAGCTGTGGCACCAGACACCCATCAGCGGTGGCACTGGTGATCAATAGGAACACGAGAAGCCTCATTAGTTTTAATTACTCGACCATCTTCACCTCGTTACGTAATTCTACCGTAGCTCAGAGGCTTAATTAACCCTGGGAGTAACATCAGCTGGTAACTTCCTGGTAACAGATGGTCTGTACACACACACACGACGAGAGAGAGAGAGAGAGAGAGAGAGAGAGACTTTCCTAAACACGGGTTAACAGCGCCATCAAGAGTCGTAATATTTCAGATGGTCGCTGGTGCAGAAGTTCTTGATAAACTCAGAACTTTGACGTATTAAATTTTTTTTTTTATTAATTTTGTGAAAGAGTTAATGGGGCTGAGATTGATGGCTGTGACGCGGGTGCTGAACCAAACTTCTCTCCGGGTGGTGGAAGAGGAGGGAGGAGGGGGGGCTGATAAGGGAGGGGGGAGGTAGGGGAAGTGAAGGAGGAGGTGGTGAAGGAGGGGAGGAGTAGGAGGAGGTGCTGAAGGGGGGCGCGGATGAGGAGGTGAAAGGGGAAGAAGTGAAGAAGTCGAAAGAGGAAGGAGAAGAGGCAGGTATTCAAGTGAGAATATGATGAACCACTACGAGGTAACCAACACGCGTCAATAACCAGCCACTATAAAAACAACACCATCATTGAAGGAGACCAAACCGTCACACCAACACACTGTAAAACTTATGGTGAACAAAAAATATTAATTACTAAATCATTAAGTCATGCGAGTTTAGGAATGGTGTTCATACTGTACACTGACCAGGAGCCATCACTACTGACACACTCTACACTGACACACTCTACACTGACACACACGCTACACTGAAACACACGCTACACTGACACAAACGCTACACTGACACTCTACACGGAGCCATGAGCACTGACACATTCTACACTGACACACACACTCTACACTGACACACACACTCTACACTGACACACACACTCTACACTGACACACACACTCTACACTGACACACACACTCTACACTGACACACACATTCTACACTGACACACACACACTTCACACTGACACACACACTCTACACTGACACTCTACACTGACACACACACACTCTACACTGACACACACACCCCACACTGACACACACACTCTACACACTGACACACACACTCTACACTGGACACGACACACTCTACACTGACACACTCTACACTGACACACACACACTGAAACACACGCTACACTGACACAAACGCTACACTGACACTCTACACGGAGCCATGAGCACTGACACATTCTACACTGACACACACACTCTACACTGACACACACACTCTACACTGACACACACACTCTACACTGACACACACACTCTACACTGACACACACACTCTACACTGACACACACTACAGCTTTACAGCCTCTTGGGGGATGTTGTAATAATGAAGGTTACCGCGAGGACTACCACTAAGATAATTTAGGCCTAACAACACTAGCCGACCACACGCCACACCACCACACGCCACCATTACACACCACACGCCACTACACACCACCACAACACACCACCATCACACACCACAACACCAGCCACCACACCATCACACAACACGCCACCATACAATCGACCTCAACAGTCAGTAGATCGTTGGAATATTATCATCTTACCCTTTGACCCAGTGCCCCTTTGACCCAGTGACCCTTTGACCCAATGCCCCTTTGACCCAGTGCCCCATTAACCCAGTGACCCAATGCCCAGTTGACCCAATGCCCCAATGACTTAGTGCCCCAGTGGCCTAGTGCCCCCCACCCAATGCCCCCAGTGACCTAGTGTCCCATGACCCCGTGCCTCCTAGATCAAAACAACCTTACCTGAGCAGTATAGAAGGTCATCATGGGTCAGGTATAGAAAGAATGACCTTAGTGACGCTTTTGCTCATAGATAATACGAAAAAAACATTACCATAACTCAACAATCACCTAACCTAACCTAACCTAATCTAATCTAATCTAACCTAACCTAACCTAACCTAACCTAACCTAACCTCACCTCACCTCACCTCACCGCACCTAACCTAACCTAACTCATTTAATACAGTATGACGTCACAACATTAAATAAATGGTGACGTTATTAAAATGTTATAAATGATGAGCGAGTCTCCTAGGCACTTATCTCCCATGGTGAGACAGTTAACACAGTCTCCAGGCCACTTAACAATCCCCAAGCCACTTATCTCCTACGGTGGCACACTTTACACAATTTCCATGCCACTTAAGACTTCCATGACAAAGTTTGGCTCTTCACCGGATACACGAAGTAAGTTTATTCTTGTTTATTTACATAATTCATTCATTATTTATTCACCGAGTCTCTGGGTTAACCTTATTCGGTATGTAACCTGAACTGTCTCTCTAAAACAACCATCTTGTACGTGGTTACTTTACACAGGGATGAAAGTAGTGATACAATTATTAGGTGGGAGGGTTAGTGACACACACACACACACACACACACACACACTACACTGATGGCTCTCTTAACACTGTCTGTGGAAGGGCTGGCATTGTGATTCAGCCTAATGGTAATGTAATAAAGGAACCAGAATTACTGAATGGGCATCCACTCTACACACTAAACTATTTGCCATACTCACAGCCCTGAAACTTGTTGAAGACATTGCCACTGACAGTCTCATCATCACTGACTCCTATCCTCACTACTTCCTCTTGTACTACTCTCAACTCAGATTGTTACCCGCTTGTCTCTGAAGCCAAACACAAGCATATGTGTCTTGATGACGGGGGTATCAGGATCAAGCTGTTATGGACCCCCTCTCACTTAAGCATTAGTAAGCATGATAAGAGTTGATACCTTAGTAAACCCGCGTTCAACAATCTAGAACTGTCAAAAAAAAAAACCTTAAAAACTGTAAACAGGAAAGAGTTTGCTGATGAATTTGAAGAAAACAAACAAACAAGTGCAAACAATCACTGATCAATCCATTGTTTACCATGATGAGATGTATCGAGACAGAGTAACGTATCAGTCTACTGCTTCGGGTTCATGAGTCTGAATCTCGGGGGTTCGTGGTCCAGGGGGAGAAGTTAGGTTAGTAGTCGACTCTTTATAATCATCAAACGGAGCCAGATATACTCAACCAAGAGCCACCGGATATACTCACAAGCAAGAGCCAGATTTACTCACAAACAAGACCCACCGGATATACTCACAAACAAGAGCCGTATATACTCACAACCAAGAGCCGGATATACTCACAACCAAGAGCCGGATATACTCACAACCAAGAGCCGGATATGCTCACAACCAAGAGCCGGATATACTCACAACCAAGAGCCGGATATACTCAAAACCAAGAGCCGGATACACCAAAAAGGTTACCAAACTTATATTAAAATCCCAACTTTTGTCTATGATGGCTGTGACACCTCCCTCCCTCCACACATTCTTGCATACTTCTCACTCCATGCTTCTCGTGACACACACACACACACACACACACACACACCAAGCGGCTAGCACTGGCAGCCTGGAGTAGCCAGTAATCAATATCACACGTCACTTCCACAGTTCCGCCGGCACCCGCTGCTGCTGCTGTGGCACTCCCTGGCACTCCCAAGACTCACTGGCACTGTTACTATGAGTCACCTGGCACCAACAAACCCTGGCACTGTAACTTTGAGTCACCCGGGCACTGTTACTATGAGTTGCCTGGCACTGTTACTATGAGTCACCCTGGTACTCCTACTGGGTCACCCTGGTACTCCTACTGGGTCACCCTGGTACTCCTACTGGGTCACCCTGGTACTCCTACTGGGTCACCCTGGTACTACTACTGAGTTTCCCTGGTACTCCTACTGAGTCACCCTGGTGCTTCAGCATTCTTCAGAAGGCCACTTCCTACTGGAGTCACCTGAGCTCTACTGGGTCACCCTGGTACTTCTTTGAGTCACCCTGGTACTTCTACTGAAATTCTCCCTGGTACTTCAACTGGTGCCCTGGTACTCTACTGGAGTCACCCTGGTACTCCTACTGAGTCACCTGAGCCACTACTACTGGGTCACCCTGGTGCTTCTACTGTTTGGTACCTGGTACTACTACTGAGTCACCCTGGTACTTCTACTGAGTCACCCTGGTACTACTACTGAGTCACCCTGGTACTACTACTGAGTCACCCTGGTACTTCTACTGAGTCACCCTGGTCTTATTATTAGGATTCAGACTGGCACTATGAGTCACCTTGACATTTAACTATGAATACACCGAACTTTGGCACCGTACCCTGGTCAACCCCGGCACTGTACTCTCATCAGCCGCAGCAAAAATCCTTTGAAATAAAAGTTTGAGAGAAATAAGAAAGAAGAATAGAAACACCCCCCCTCCCTCAGACACTCGGCAGCACAGATATCCTGAAGAATATTGGTTGAAGAGGTTGTTAAAGGTGGACAACCTTATTTTCTGCTTAGGTGGTAATGCTTCTTTTGTTCTCTGAGGGCTAAGTTAGAGATGCTCAAGCAGCGCACGACCCCTCCACTATTACCTCCATTTCGACACCCCCCCTCCTCCCCTAAAGCCCACCCTTCCCCTCCCCCCAGGCCGAGATGCTCAAATAACGCCCCCCCCTCTCACCCCTAAATAAATAATTAAAACAAGGTGTGTTTTCCGCCCCTGCCTGATGGGATTTGGAGTTTGCACCAAGTACAGTGTGACGTCCGTGATGCTGAGGTCTCTTGTTTGTTTTACTGCTTCCTGGTTAAATTGGAAATGGTTACGCAACGTCCGTAAATCTGTGGAAGGGTTGTGTAACGTCCGTAAATCTGTGGAAGGGTTGTGTAACGTCCGTAAATCTGTGGAAGGGTTGTGTAAGGTCCGTAAATCTGTGGAAGGGTTGTGTAACGTCCGTAAATCTGTGGAAGGGTTGTGTGACGTCCGTAAATCTGAGGAATATTGTGTAACGTCCGTAAATCTGAGGAGGTGTTGTGGAACTTTTTTTTTTCATCTGTTTTCCCTCCCTGAGCCACCGGTCTTTTTTTTTTGGCCTCAATCACTAACTCGCTCACTGACGGAGAAAAAAAACCCCAGATGATTTATATGACGGGACAGAGTACGAGAACCTGCCTGGTCTCTTCTCCTGCGTGGGGAAGGTTAGGTTAGGGTGAAGTTGGGGAAGGTTAGGTTAGGGTGAAGTTGGGGAAGGTTAGGTTAGGGTGAAGTTAGGTTAGGTTAGGGTGAAGTTAGGTTAGGTTAGGTTAGGCAAGTTAAGTTGGGTCAATCTAGAACTCATTTATTTTCTCTATATTCCACAATTACAAGCATTATTAACACCTAAGTGGTTATCTAAAATGATATCAAAACCCGGGAACGTACAAATTCACGAGTGGAACGTACTGATAACGTAGATATCTTAAAGTGAAGAAGAAAATGCAAAAAAAAACGATCATCGGCGTTGGCTCTTGTTTTCACCATCAGCACTGAGCATTATTCCCCCCAGCGCGGCGTGACCAATCGGGGCCTTACCTCTGATTTGGCCCAGTTGCAAGCTTTGGCGTGAAGAGTGTGTTAGCATTGTACCACTTCGATATTCATGACCAGCGTAAAAAGTAAGTTAAAGGCGACAGTGAGTAGCTAAACTGACTAATACTGCCACCACTACAGTACCTGGTAAACGCTGCCACCACTACAGTACCTGGTAAACGCTGCCACCACTACAGTACCTGGTAAACGCATCAGCCACAGGTTAAAACAATCTATGATCAAGGTCACACCTCCTGGTCACAGTCACTTGTCACGCCCCCTGGTCACAGTCACTTGTCACACGCCTCCTGGTCACAGTCACTTGTCACGCCCCTGGTCACAGTCCTTGTCACGCCCCTGGTCACAGTCCTTGTCACGCCCCTGGTCACAGTCACTTGTCACGCCCCTGGTCCACAGTCCTTGTCACGCCCCTGGTCTGATCCGCCTGTCCACTTGCCCCTGGTCTGATCACTTGTCACACCCCTGGTGATCCTTGTCACACCCCCTGGTCACAGTCACTTGTCACCCCTGGTCACAGTCACTTGTCGCCTCCTGGTCACAGTCACTTGTCACGCCCCTGGTCACAGTCACTTGTCACGCCTCCTGGTCACAGTCACTTGTCACGCCCCCTGGTCACAGTCACTTGTCACGCCTCCTGGTCACAGTCACTTGTCACGCCCCCTGGTCACAGTCACTTGTCACGCCTCCTGGTCACGGTGGATGAAGACAGGTGGTGGTGGGTTGAGTGATGAATGTGAAGAAATTATCCAACATATGAAGATAATTAAAAGTGTTGTCTTCAGTGGAGTTGTGGTGAGCTAACCAGCCTCCTCAACCAAGGTAATTAAGTTTCTGGCCCCAATATAATCCAGCCATCACGTTAGGGTACTGCTTTAACCTGGATGGCCCACGAACTAACCACCTTCAAAACACCGGGATTAACTCCACTACCGCTACCACTAATACCACCACCACTACCAGCACTAGCCCACCACCGCTACAACCACCACTGCAACCACCACTAATACCACATCGCTTCTAACTTCTACCACTATAACTACCTCTACCACCGCTACAACCACCACTGCAACCACCACTAATACCATCGCTACAACTTCTACCACTATAACTACCTCTACCACCTCCACCACTAATACCACCGCTACAACCACCACTAATACCATCGCTACAACTTCTACCACTATAACTACCGCTACCACCTCCACCACTACAACCACCACTAATACCATCGCTACAACTTCTACCACTATAACTACCGCTACCACCTCCACCACTAATACCACCATCACTATATATGTCCCAGAGCCTCACAGGTAACTTAGGTGTTTCATCAAGTTGGATAAAGTTTGGAAAAAAGGACAAAGTTTAAATTACAATTGTTGTGAAGAAGTTTAAAATACTGGCAAAAATGGATCAGTTTAAGACGTGTCCTTGATGTTTAATACAGTGTAAGACGTCGTCCTTGATGTTTAATACAGTGTAAGACGTCGTCCTTGATGTTTAATACAGTGTAAGACGTCGTCCTTGATGTTTAATACAGTGTAAGACGTCGTCCTTGATGTTTAATACAGTGTAAGACGTCGTCCTTGATGTTTAATAGTGTAAGACGTCGTCCTTGATGTTTAATAGTGTAAGACGTCGTCCTTTGATGTTAACAGTGTAAGACGTCGTCCTTGATGTTTAATGCAATGTAAAGACGTCGTCCTTGATGTTTAATGCAGTGTAAGACGTCGTCATGATGTTTAATAGTGTAAGACGTCGTCCTTGATGTTTAATAGTGTAAGACGTCGTCCTTGATGTTTAACAGTGTAGACGTCGTCGCCAGTATTTAATGCAATGTAAAGACGTCGTCGCCGATGTTTAATAATTGTAAGACGTACGTCCTTGATGTTTAATGCAATAAAGACGTCGTCCTTGATGTTTAATGCAATGTAAGACGTCGTCCTTGATGTTAATAGTGTAAGACGTCGTCCTTGATGTTTAATACAGTGTAAGACACGTCGTCCTTGATGTTTAATGCGATATAGACGTCGTCCTTGATGTTTAATGCAATATAGGAACGTCGTCGCCAGTGTTTAATAGTGTAAGACGTCGTCCTTGATGTTTAAGTACAGAAATGCGCCATAGACGTCGTCCTTGATGTTTAATGCAATGTAAGACGTCGTCCTTGATGTTTAATAGTGTAAGACGTCGTCCTTGATGTTTAATGCAATGTAAGACGTCGTCCTTGATGTTTAATGCAATGTAAGACGTCGTCCTTGATGTTTAATAGTGTAAGACGTCGTCCTTGATGTTTAATGCAATGTAAGACGTCGTCCTTGATGTTTAATGCAATGTAAGACGTCGTCCTTGATGTTTAATAGTGTAAGACGTCGTCCTTGATGTTTAATGCAATGTAAGACGTCGTCCTTGATGTTTAATGCAATGTAAGACGTCGTCCTTGATGTTTAATAGTGTAAGACGTCGTCCTTGATGTTTAATGCAATGTAAGACGTCGTCCTTGATGTTTAATGCAATGTAAGACGTCGTCGCTTGATGTTGTGAGTGTAAGACGTCGTCGCCCGATGTTTAATGAGCAGACGTCGTCGCCCGATGTTTAATGGTGTAAGACGTCGTCCTTGATGTTTAATACAGTGTAAGACGTCGTCCTTGATGTTTAATGCAATGTAAGACGTTGTCCTTGATGTTTAATGCAATGTAAGACGTCGTCCTTGATGTTTAATAGTGTAAGACATCGTCCTTGATGTTTAATAGTGTAAGACGTCGTCCTTGATGTTTAATGCAATGTAAGACGTCGTCCTTGATGTTTAATAGTGTAAGACGTCGTCCTTGATGTTTAATACAGTGTAAGACGTCGTCCTTGATGTTTAATACAGTGTAAGACGTCGTCCTTGATGTTTAATGCAATGTAAGACGTCGTCCTTGATGTTTAATAGTGTAAGACGTCGTCCTTGATGTTTAATAAAGACGTCGTCCTTGATGTTTAATGCAATGTAAGACGTCGTCCTTGATGTTTACATGACGTCGTCCTGATGTTTAATACATGTAAGACGTCGTCCTTGATGTTTAATACAATGTAAGACGTCGTCCTTGATGTTTAATAGTGTAAGACGTCGTCCTTGATGTTTAATAGTGTAAGACGTCGTCCTTGATGTTTAATACAGTGTACAATATAGCCCACACCTTCACCTGCACGTACAATATAGCCCACACCTGCGCCCCATACTCAAGCTGAAAAGAATATCTAAAAGTTTTCATTTCAGGAATAAAATAGACATACGGAGGCTGGCTCTTGCACGCTCTCACGCCACCGAGAAATCTCTAGCTCAGCAAACAATTGGAAAAAGCCACTGTCTTCACCACATTCTGCTCAACCACAGCCCCACCCCACCCCGCCCCGCCCCACCCTCTTTCACCGTCCCATAGCCGCTAGGCCTAAGGTGACAACAGAAGCCGAGCAAATTCTACACCTACACCCTCCTCCTCCACCTACCTGGGCTCTACACCTACACCCTCCTCCTCCTCCACCTACCTGGCCAGCTCTACCTACACCCTCCTCCTCCCACCTACCTGGCCAGCTCTACACCTACCTCCTCTCCTCCTCCACCTACCTGGCAGCTCCCCACACCTACCCCTCCTCCTCCTCCACCTACCTGGCCAGCTCTACACCTACACCTCCTCCTCCACCTACCTGGCCAGCTCTACACCTCCTCCCTCCCACCTACCTGGCCAGCTCTACACCTACCTCCTCCTCCCACCTACCTGGCCAGCTCTACACCCCACCCCTCCTCCTCCCACCTACCTGGCCAGCTCTACACCTACACCCCTCCCTCCTCCCACCTACCTGGCCAGCTCTCCACCTACACCCTCCTCCTCCACCCTACCTGGCCAGCTCTACCTCCTCCCTCCCACCTACCTGGCCAGCTCTACACCCACCCTCCCTCCTCCCTACCTGGACTCTACCTACCCCTCCTCCTCCACCTACCTGGCCAGCTCTACACCTACACCCTCCTCCTCCACCTACCTGGCTCCCTACACCCCTACACCCCTCCTCCCTCCACCTACCTGGCCAGCTCTACACTCCCTCACCTCCTCCTCCTCCACCTACCTGGCCAGCTCTACACCTACACCCTCCTCCTCCACCTACCTGGCCAGCTCTACACCTACACCTCCTCCACCTACCACCGGCCAGCTCTACCCCTACAACCCCCCACCTCCATCTGCTCTACAACAAAGAACAGGAAACAATTTTTTGGCTACCTAGGAGAAAAACACTTTTAATTTACAGATGGAAACTAAGTTTGGCACTGTATTGCCCCGACGAGCCACTGTACTGCTCAGAAGGATCCGCATAAAAGGGGTTAGTTGTCAAAATCGGTGCGTCATAGTAAAAACAAAAAAATAATCGGCGCGTTATGGTAAACAAATCGGCGCGTCATAGCCAAAAACGGCGCGTCATAGCCAAAATCGGCGTCATAGAAAAAATCCGTCGTAAAAAAGGTCGTCTAGTAAAAAATAATCGGCGTTATGTAAACAAATCGGCGCGTCATAGCCTCGCGTCATAGCCAAAATCGGTGCGTCATAGTAAAAAAATCGGTGCGTCATAGTAAAAAAAATCGGTCAAGTCATGAACGGTGAGTCAGGAATCAAATCAGTGCGGAATAAAATGCACGAGTAAAAAAAGTGCAGCATATATAAAATAGCATGATAAAAACACTTATTTTTCGCATTGATAAGAATAAATAAATTATTACTTCAAACATAACAAGTCTACTAACGCTATACCACAGTGCAGTACCCTGAACACTTGCTCATGTTCCGCGCCATTTTCCCCTCATTACCTAACTCCAGCTCCTACGTCCACTGCCAAACCCGCCACTTGGTTAAGTCTAATCAAGTGTTTCCTATCAGCACGCACGCACGCACAGTGTTTATGGGTGACGTCAGCTGTAACTGTGATCATGATATGCTCATTTAAAAGCAAGTGTGAATGTGTGGTGATGTAGTGTGTGGTGAATGTGGAATGTGTAGTCAAGCCTGTGACGCACCACTGCTGATGTGTCCTTGACCCAGTGTACAGCTGTGACGCACCACTGCTGATGTGTCCTTGACCCAGTGTAGCTGTGACGCACCACTGCTGATGTGTCCTGACCCAGTGTCAGCGTGACGCACCACTGCTGATGTGTCCTGACCCAGTGTACAGCTGTGACGCTCCACTGCTGATGTGTCCTGACCCAGTGTACAGCTGTGACGCACCACTGCTGATGTGTCCTGACCCAGTGTACAGCTGTGACGCATCACTGCTGATGTCCTGACCCAGTGTACAGCTGTGACGCACCACTGCTGATGTGTCTGACCCAGATACAGCTGTGACGCTCCTGCTGATGCGTCCTGACCCAGTGTACGCTGTGACGCACCACTGCTGATGTGTCCCAGTGTACAGCTGGCGCACCACTGCTGATGTGTCCTTGACCCAGTGTACAGCTGTGACGCACCACTGGTGTCCCGACCCAGTGTACAGCTGTGACGCACCACTGCTGATGTGTCCTTGACCCAGTGTACAGCTGTGACGCACCACTGCTGATGTGTCCTTGACCCAGTGTACAGCTGTGACGCACCACTGGTGGTGTCCCGACCCAGTGTACAGCTGTGACGCACCACTGCTGATGTGTCCCGACCCAGTGTACAGCTGTGACGCACCACTGCTGATGTCCTTGACCCAGTGTACAGCTGTGACGCACCACTGGTGGTGTCCTTGACCCAGTGTACAGCTGTGACGCATCACTGGTGATGTGTCACCCAGTGACAGCTGTGACGCACCACTGGTGGTGTCCTTGACCCAGTGTACAGCTGTGACGCACCACTGGTGGTGTCCGACCCAGTGTACAGCTGTGACGCATCACTGGTGGTGTCCTGACCCAGTGTACAGCTGTGACGCACCACTGCTGATGTGTCCTGACCCAGTGTACAGCGTGACGCACCACTGTGATGTGTCCTGACAGTGTACAGCTGTGACGCACCACTGCTGATGTGTCCTTGACCCAGTGTACAGCTGTGACGCACCACTGGTGGTGTCCTTGACCCAGTGTACAGCTGTGACGCACCACTGGTGGTGTCCTTGACCCAGTGTACAGCTGTGACGCACCACTCTCCGTTACATGAATAAATTATAATAGTCCTCACAAACTCTAGTTCAGGCGGTGAAGTCTAACGTCAGAAATGCGGGTTTTATCCTCAAGTTAATTTTCATTGATTCCGTCAACCCAACTCTGCGAGGTAGCGTGACGGTCACTAATATGAGTTGTAAATGTCAGTAATAACCTTTCAGCCAGATATATTTTTAGCTTATTAATTTATAATAACACCAGGAAGGGGGGGGGTGCACCAGAGAAGACAAGTGAGCCTCACTCCGCCTGTACGGTAAACACACCCCGCACCACCACATAAGTTAACTCCTCCAGCCTAAAGACGGACACACGCTACATGAACCATCTTCTACAACACATGTACTAACTCTCGTGAAATACCTATGAAAACTAACGGGTGAGTTTCTTGTTCAAAATAATGGTAATTGGTAAACAAACTGTACATACAACAATATTCCTCCAACAACAACAACAACAACGTACCTGAAAATAACAAAAAATACGTTAATAAACAACAATGGTGGGCCATCACTCCCACAAGGACACACATGGCACCAATTTATAGTTTTAAGTGAGACGGACCACACACACACACACACACACACACACACACACACACACACACACACACACACACACATATATATATATATATATATATCAAGAAGCTTCTTTTGCCCAGCCAGCTGAACTCACACACAGGTGTGTACCAGTAATGTGTACTGTACCACAGTGATGTGCATCATAATGAGGTCTGTATTACATCTCTACAGGTACTTGTATCTGTGTAAAACGGTGCTTAGTAAGAGACACACTTGTACTGCAGTGCCAGGGTAGTGAGCGTTGGTACAGCATATATTGGCACTCTCAAGAATGTTTACATCAATACGTGCTGGAAATAGTGAGGCCAGAGGTCACGCCTATGTGCCGCACTTGCCAATCATAGATCATAAGGTGGGCTGCCTCGTGGTCTGGTGCAGGAAGGCGCACACACACTTACACTTCTGGGAAATTCACTTTCTTGTACCGTTATCATAGTGATTCACACAGGGGAGTGATTCATACAGTGTAATGAATCATACACAGTGGAGTGAATCATACACAGTGATGATTTATATACACTGCAGTGTATAACATAGTACAATAAATTATACAGTAGTGTATGAATCATACACAATGTAGTGAATCATACAGTAGAATGAATTATACAGAAGTGTAGTGAATCACACATAGTTTAAATCAAGCGGGCCCCATACACACAACAGATATCACTGGAGCAACATGGTCTTGGCTGGCCTCCTGCACCACCTCACCACCAAAGCTTCACCACAGGTCACCAAACTGGATACATTTAAGGTGGTTTAATCCCCCGTGACATAAACGTTTTAATATTTTATTTCAGGTCAAACTTTAAAGCTACACTTATGGTTGAATGTTTTAGGACTGATAAGAGCCATAAAGCCAGATGTTTGAGTGAATGTTTAGCAAGAGGGAAGTTTTATACAGTCTAAACTATATCTATACTTGGGGTGGTCGATGGATGACAGAATGAACACTGCGACTCCTGTTGTCTCGGTAGGGTTGTCAAAATCCTTCGTCCTTTGTGTCATATTTTCTCAACTTAATTTGGTATAGTTTTTTGAGTGACTGTACATTATTTTAACCGGGTAATGATAAGAGGAAATGAGTAACCTTAATTCATAATTGGGTAAACATAGTGCAAGGAAACTATCTCTCACCTCTTTGAAGGTCATGTCGTTAGAAGGTCAATTGGTACTGTTATCTAACCGTTTGTGTTAACCAGCAGTATAGGTCACCTGGGCCAGTTAACAGTTATGTCTAGCATGACCTATAAGTGCTCTCTCCTTCACCAGTCAGTACTTAAGCCTCTCTTACACAACTATACCCGTTTAATTAAGCATTGGAAGTTGATTTTTTTTATTTACTCTCCTCTGAATAATACCAGGTACCACGACACTTATTAACACCAGGTACCACGACACTTATTAACACCAGGTACCACGACACTTATTAACACCAGGTACCACGACACTTATTAACACCAGGTACCACGACACTTATTAACACCAGGTACCACGACATTTATTAACACAGGTACCCGACACTTATTAACACCAGGTACCGACACTTATTAACACCAGGTACCACGACACTTATTAACACCAGGTACCACGACCTTATTAACACAGGTACCAAGACACTTAATCAGGTCAGGTAAGGTAGGTAGGCAGGTTGGTAGGGAAGGTATAGATAAGCAGGTATAAAAACAAACACTATATAAACATTAATAATACCTAGAGTGAAATAATTTAGTACAATGAAAAACAAAAGGTGTGTCCAGAAACCACCCCGATAGCTTGAAACTCCCATATTGACACAGCACTCTAGCCTCGACGCTCCTGGCTACACTGTGGGTTCAGGCTGATTAAACACTTTCCTCCACACAACACGACTACTCACGTGTACACCAGACAAATGTGGCCGAGCATGTTATTAATACGGTCAATTTAGGTGTGTGTGTGTGTGTGTGTGTGGGAGGAGGAGGAAGAACAGGGGAGGAGGGGAGGAGAGGGGAAAGCGAGAAAGGAGGAGGAAAGCAGAGTAGGAGGAGAAGAGGGGAAGAGAAGGGGAAAGGGGGGAGGGGAAAGAGGAGGGGAGAGAGGAATGAGGAGGGGGGGAGGGAAGGGAAGGAGGGAGGGTCAAGCCACACACACACACACCTAAGGCCACCCTTGATAACCTACCGAGATACACCAACAAGACTCGACAAGATACAACACAAACATACAATTGCAGTCTGTAATGTCAACACACCCTGACAGGTATGCTCCAGTCCCAGGTGAGGTCCTGAGTCAGTCCCAGGTGAGGTCCTGAGTCAGTTCCCAGGTGAGGTCCTGAGTCAGTCCCCAGGTGAGGTCCTGAGTCAGTCCCCAGGTGAGGTCTTGAGTCAGTCCCAGGTGAGTCCTGAGTCAGTCCCCAGGTGAGGTCCTGAGTCAGTCCCCAGGTGAGGTCTGGAGTCAGTCCCAGGTGAGGTCCTGAGTCAGTCCCAGGTGAGGTCCTGAGTCAGTCCCCAGGTGAGGTCCTGAGTCAGTCCCAGGTGAGGTCTGAGTCAGTCTGGTGAGTCTGGAGTCAGTCCCAGGTGAGGTCCTGATTGATCCCAGGTGAGGTCATGAGTCCCCAGGTGAGGTCCTGAGTCAGTCCCCAGGTGAGGTCCTGAGTCAGTCCCCAGGTGAGGTCCTGGGTCAGTCCCCAGGTGAGGTCCTGAGTCATTCCCCAGGTGAGGTCCTGGAGTCAGTCCCCAGGTGAGGTTCTGAGTCAGTCCCAAGGTGAGGTCCTGGAGTCAGTCCCCAGGTGAGGTCCTGGGGTGGGAGTCCCAGGTGGTCTGGAAGTCAGTCCCCAGGTGAGGTCCTGGAGTCCAGTCCCCAGGTGAGTCCTGGAGTCAGTCCCCAGGTGAGGTCTGGAGTCAGTCCCCAGGTGAGGTCTGGAGTCAGTCCCCAGGTGAGTCTGGAGTCAGTCCCCAGGTGAGGTACTGAGTCAGTCCCCAGGTGAGGTCCTGAGTCAGTCCCCAGGTGAGGTCCTGAGTCAGTCCCCAGGTGAGGTCCTGAGTCAGTCCCCAGGTGAGGTCCTGAGTCAGTCCCCAGGTGAGGTCCTGAGTCAGTCCCCAGGTGAGGTCCTCAGTCACCGTCACGCCATCTATCACGTTTTGGTTTCCGTCACATTACGGTTTAGTTATGTCAGGTGATGCAGTTTGATGTGAGTTAACACAAGGCTTTAGAGGAAACAGTTCACTTATGCTCGAATAAACGTGGGTGGAGGAGCAGTTAAGGTTAGGTTAGGTTAGGTTAGGGTGAGATGGTGTAATGTGGGAGTGGAATAGTATAGGATGTTTGGTTTGGGTCAGGGTGGTTAGGACCTAATCTAGCCTAACACAAGTGTATAATCTAACCGAATCGAAAACAATTTAACCTAGCCTAACCTAACACATCTTAACCTAACACAACCTAACCTAACACAACCTAACCCAACCTAACCTAACCTAACACAACCTAACCTAACACAACCTAACAACAACCTAACCCAACCTATCACTATAGAAGGGTCAGGAGGAGGTCACGGAGAGTATATGAACCAATCAGCAACCAGCCCCTCCCTACCATGCCCACAACAACGTGCATTCTGCTGCTATAGGACCCATCGGCTTGCACAGTGGCGAGAGGGAACGAGGATAAAGGGAGAGGGGTGAGAGGGAACAAGGATAGAGATAAAGGGAGAGGGATGAGAGATAAGGGAGAGGGAGGAGGTAAGAAAGGAGAGAAGTGAGAAGGCAAGAAGGAAGGGAGAGCAACGGAAGAGACGAAGGAGAAACTATGAAAGGATGAAGAGAGAAGAGGATAAAGGAAGAGAGACGAGGAATGAGAGAGACAGAAGTAGAGGATAAAGATGGGAATAAGAGACACTCGTTAAAACTGGATAAAAACTGTTGATGTTTGTGATGATGATATGAGGCGTATAACAAGGACATTACGTCAACAACAGGCAATAACAACTCCAAACAACAATAATAACAGACAATAACAACTCCAGACAACAATAATAACAGGCAATAACAACTCCAGACAACAATAATAACAGACAATAACAACTCCAGACAACAATAATAACAGACAATAACAACTCCAGACAACAATAATAACAGACAATAACAACTCCAGACAACAATAATAACAGACAATAACAACTTCAGACAACATTAATAACGAAATAATAACAACTCCAGACAACAATAATAACAGGCAATAACAACTCAGACAGCAATAACAGACAACAACTTCAGACAACAATAATAACAGACAATAACAACTCCAGACAACAATAATAACAGGTAATAACAACTCCAGACAACAATAATAACAGACAATAACAACTCCAGACAACAATAATAACAGACAATAACAACTCCAGACGAACCGTAATAACAGACAATAACAACTCCAAACAACAATAATAACAGGCAATAACAACTCCAAACAACAATAATAACAGACAATAACAACTCCAGACAACAATAATAACAGGCAATAACAACTCCAGACAACAATAATAACAGACAATAACAACTCCAGACAACAATAATAACAGACAATAACAACTCCAGACAACAATAATAACAGACAATAACAACTCCAGACAACAATAATAACAGACAATAACAACTTCAGACAACATTAATAACAACAACAGACAATTACAACAAATAATAACCCACAATAACACGTGTTCTTCCAGAGTATAACATTAATAATACGTACATCAGTGAATACCAACAACAACTTGACCAACACTAATAAATTAAGACTCGGACAACACTGCCAACACTTTTATATAATATTAACAACACTCAGACGACAGTGGCAACAATTTCCAACGTCACAACATCGCTGAGAGTGGAATATTAATTATTTATCCTCCTTCAACAATGACATTACCAGAGTTAAATTGGCTGGCTGGGGTAAAACTGGCCATTAGTCGAGCCTAACCTAGTTTGAGTAACAACACATCGCCTGGGACACACACACACACACACACATTGCTCTATGCAGCAGTTCAACAGCGTTTATTTTAACACAGCGGAACACAGTGAGCCTGAACTGCGGGACGGACCATTAGTTACAATTCCATTCCTGAGCACCGTTTTCCGTGTAGTGTTGTGTGGTGGTCAATACAGTGTGGTGGTCAATACAGTGTGGTGGTCAATACAGTGTGGTGGTCAATACAGTGTGGTGGTCAATACAGTGAGATGATCAATACAGTGTGATGGTCAATACAGTGTGATGGTCAATACAGTGTGGTAGTCAATACAGTGTGATGGTCAATACAGTGTGATGGTCAATACAGTGTGATGGTCAACACTGTGTGATGGTCAATACAGTGTGGTGGTCAATACAGTGTGATGGTCAATACAGTGTGATGGTCAATACAGTGTGATGGTCAATACAGTGTGATGGTCAATACAGTGTGATGGTCAATACAGTGTGATGGTCAATACAGTGTGATGGTCAACATTGTGTGATGGTCAACACTGTGTGATGGTCAATACAGTGTGATGGTCAATACAGTGTGATGGTCAACACAGTGTGATTGTCAATATTCTTTTACAGTACAGTACAGTAGTAGTATGTGAGCCTCCGACAAATACAGTGGTGTAGTATAATTTGTTGCCAGGGTTCATTAATCTAGTTTTGTTGGCCGCCGAGTCTATTAATCAAAGGCAGTTGGCTGGGGCCGTCGTGATGCCCGGCTCAGCTCGTCCTAGGAGGCCATTACTCAAGCCTGTTTCCTCCAGCCGGGCGGTTCACGAGATTTAGTCAGCCAGGTTACACCAGCTCCTGGATAACTGAGGCTCCTGCTGGCGGTACTGAAGCAAGGTAGTGAATCGTGTGTGTTGACAGTCATAAACTCTTACAGAACTCCTAACACCTCGGCCTAATGCTGTACAGTACATGGTATCAATGTTTACAAAAATACACTGGTAGACACATTTAAATTTCCGACAAGAAGAACACCGACGTACTTGTATGTGTGTGTCATACTGAGTGTTGTGGTGTACGAAGGTGATCATTACGGAACACTGCTACTAAGAAGTGTGTGAGGAGGGTACTAAGAACAAGTAGTGGGACGTTCAAGGTACAGTAGATGGCCCGCACTTCAGGAAGGAGAGAGAGAGAGAGAGAGAGAGAGTCAAAATTCAGCTTCTTGGCTCAAACAGTGCCCGAGATGCCACCAGTACAACCAATCAAAACGTGATGACAAACACACGCATCAACCACTGAGTACCCTGGAGGCTCTTGTGGCTCCTGCAGGCGGGATGGAGGAGGGTGTGTCTCATCACTGAACATAGTGTGTCTCATCAGTGGCGTCGGTCATGAGAGAGAGACACTTGCAGTAACTAGCATACAGTGTTGAGCTGGCAGGTACATTCTACTGTACATTAACTTGTACACAAAGATAAAGTGGAATGGCTTTCATTATTTTGAGACTTTCCCATACGATGTTGTACATGTAGTTAACAGCGCCACTAGACATACATGGAGACCAAACTACCATACTTACTATAAATACAACATACATCACCAATACATCAATGGTGGATATATATAATAATGGTTGCCCCTGGTGTAACGAGGATGGCCGGCCCTAGGGCCACCTAGGTGTGAATTTGTTTAAGATGAAGAAGCTGTCGCCAACACAACAACCACACCCTGAGTTAACGAAATTGCATGACCCAGTGTCAAGGAATAGTCCGAGAAGATCGGACAACTCGCCAACTGCACTGGCTAACCATTACCCCGGAACACGATCCGCAAATCGATTAACATTCAGGTTCCCAATTACTGCTGGGTAGACAGACACACACACACACACACACACACACACACACTATCATATAGAGTATGTTGTTGTAGTGGTGGTGGTTGTAGTAGTAGTAGTGGTGGTGGTGGTGGTTGTTGTCGAGGTAGTGGTTATGGTGGTGGTGTCAAGGAAAACACATACACGTAACAGAGATAAGGCGGGGATGGTGGTGGCCAGGCCAGACATAAGGTGCCAAAACGTATTTATCCATTTATTTGATATTATATTAACTTCCCAGTCCTACAAATTTATTATGCATTACTTACTTTATTAACACGGTGACGATAGTGATGGTGTATGCACGTTATGACAGCTATCGACACAGTACAGGTTTATGCCTCCTTTATTAGTTTATCATCTCACCACGTATCAGCTTACTGGACGTTCGGGCGGTTGTTCTTGTTCGTTGTTGTTTTGTTATGACCTTCGCTGTCCAGTGTTAGTACAGGAGGCTACAGAAGTGCCCGGAGAAAACCCGCCATGTTTGGTTACGGGTCACACTGAATAACACCCTTGTACAATAGAGGACAAAAGTTCGCTCCCTGTTGTGAAACGGAGTCACGGGAATGAGTCTCCGAACTGACATACCCTGACTGTTTCAACTCATTTCGGGTCGATGCTGCTTCATTTTGGGCGGGAGCGAACTTTTGACCTCGACTGTACGTGTGTCTCGGGCCAGGACTTAACCCAGGACAGTGGTTTATGTCATCAAGTTATTGGAAGCTCCAACAACTCCCTGAATACGAATTCACATCTTTCGACTTACAACAGGTACCTACTTTACTGCTAGGTGAACAGGGACTAATGGGGGCTAGGAAGAGTGTCCAAACAACTTCCACCGGCCCGGGAATCGAACCCGTGACATCTCGCTTGCGAGGCAAGAACGGTACCGCTTCTACCACCGGTCCCTACACCCTTGACTCTTCAGGCTTCTACGCCCTTAACTCGTGAGACATAAAGGCAAGCATGAACTTAGCATGCTTCCCTGTTGGGCGCTGTAAACGCTTCTGCGCTTCACCTTACACAAGGATGTAGGAGAGTGCCCAATAAAAAAAACAATAAAAAAAAGGACACAATGGTGAGATATAGAGCGCTAGTTACCGCCGTTACCACTTCTCGTCTCATCACCTGGGAATTGGTCGACACTCACCCACACTGTCAGCTGCTGAAGTCAAGTGAAATGTATGATTACTTAAAGAGTTATTATTGATACATTCAGGACGAAGATGAGTGTGGCCTCAGCTTCAACTGTTCCTGAGAAGGGTGTCCAGTGTTAGGACACGGGGACACCCAAGTACCCACATCAAACGTGTCATATGTGGCGGGGTCAATGGGACAACACCCTTCTCTCATCCCACCCAAGTGAGAACAGAGCCGGGACGCAGTGGTGAGTGGCACGCGCTCTAACACTGTCCTCACTGTTTTTTGAAGATAATAATGATGCGAATGTTGTGAGGCTGCGGTAGTGTTCCTCACCACACACGCCATTACCTCGTGTTGAGAGATACATAACTTCACTCTTTTATTATTTGTCTCATCATATTATTCTATTGATAATCTTATGTAAACTGGTGCTATTGTTGTAAAATGGGGGCTGAAACACACACACACACACACACACACACACACACACACACACACACACACACACACACACACACACACACACACACACCATAATGAGCCTACGCGCCGCTTATCAAACAGCATAATAATAAGTAAATTTTGTGGGGACGACAAACATTTCAGGTGAGGTGATGTTCTGTAGGTGTTGACGGAGAGGGTAACGACGCCCTTACCCTCTCCTGCAGTGTCAAAAACTCCGGCGTCCATACCAGGTAAAATGTTATAGATGAGTGACCCAGGACAATGGCGGTCCATCCTTCGTACATAAGGTGAATAATGCCATACAATAACAAGTAGGTGTGGTGGTGCAGTGGGAAGGTGTGGTGTTAAGGGAGGTGTGGTGTTACAGCAGGGAGGTGTGGTGTTACAGCAGGGAGGTGTGGTGTTACAGCAGGAAGGTGTGATGTTACAGCAGGGAGGTGTGGTGTTACAGCAGGGATGTGTACAGCAGGGATGTGTGTGTGTTACAGCAGGGAGGTGTGGTGTTACAGCAGGGGAGGTGTGGTGTTACAGCAGGGAGGTGTGGTGTTACAGCAGGGAGGTGTGGTGTTACAGCAGGGAGGTGTGGTGTTACAGCAGGGAGGTGTGGTGTTACAGCAGGGAGGTGTGGTGTTACAGCAGGGAGTGTGTGAGTGTTACAGCAGGAGGTGTGGTGTTACAGCAGGAGGTGTGGTGTTACAGCAGGGAGGTGTGGTGTTACAGCAGGAGGTGTAGTGTTACAGCAGGGAGGTGTGGTGTACAGCAGCAGGGAGGTGTGGTGTTACAGCAGGGAGGTGTGGTGTTACAGCAGGGAGGTGTGGTGTTACAGCAGGGGAGGTGTGGTGTTACAGCAGGGAGGTGTGGTGTTACAGCAGGGAGGTGTGGTGTTACAGCAGCAGGGAGGTGTGGTGTTACAGCAGGGGAGGTGTGGTGTTACAGCAGGAGGTGTGGTGGTACAGCAGTGTGGTGTTACAGCAGGAAGGTGTGGTGTTACAGCAGGAAGGTGTGGTGTTACAGCAGGAAGGTGTGGTGTTACAGCAGGGAGGTGTGGTGTTACAGCAAGAATCTACCACCGTCTTATCCTAATCATTATCAATCCCAAACATCAGTAATTCCAAGAGGTAAACATGTACACAACCATCCCGTGTATCAGTCGTAAATACTCCTATGTTAACTAAGACTCAGGCATTCTCAGGCCAAACACCCGCCCTCGTTACTGCGACCACTTAACTAAAACAGCCGCACCTGCCCACACGTGTAGAGCCATGGCAGTATGTCGTGTAGGCCGAGGTCAAGGTGAATCATCAATAACCATTTACCTCCCTGGGCGAGTTACGGACCAACACTGGCTGTCTCTCGCCACATTTTATGGATTTCCAGGAAGGCAGCGGGCGTACACACACACACACACACACACACACACTATTCTCCTAATTTTCGTTCTGTTTTTCCCTGTTTATGTCGACACCTGCGTAATGTCGTTACTTTAGGCTGCGATAAAAAAAAATAACCATTAATTTAACGACAAGGGAAAGGAAGGGAAGGAACCTGTGAATTAGTCAGCCCAAGATAGACGTTATGAAGGCGGAGGAAGCATTGTGGTGTGGTGTGAAGGCAGGGTGTAGTGGCAGGGTGTGGAGGCAGGGTGTGGAGGCAGGGTGTGGTTTATTACAACAGGGTGCTAGGGGGACAACACTGAACAAGATCTTCCCTCTGACAACATCACACGGTCCTCTGGGGAAAAGTAACCCGCGGGAGTAAGTCATCAGGTGTTAATTTAATATAAACCTCATTAGCCGGGTATACAAGTAGGACTCGAGTGGAGGTCCAGAGGTGTATGATACAACCCCCTCCCCCCACCACCACCACGAGGCACTACACCCCCTCCCCCACCACGAGGCACTATACCCCCTCCACAATGCTCCAGCACCTGAGATATACGAACAATGGCCTTTATAAACTACAATAACTGGTCCTTCCCCCAGCGTTAACCTCCTCCCCCACCACCACTATCAGGGTGGCACAACACCCCTACCACCACCAGCACGAAACAACACCCCTACCACCAGCACGAAACAACACCCCTGCCACCCACCAACACGAAACAACACCCCTGCCACCCACCTACCACCACCAGCACCATGAAGGGTGGTAAACTATTTTTTCTTCACGGTAAACTTGAAGAATGTTCATTAAAGTGGTTATTAATTTCTGGATGTTTCTTCGGTGTTTGAGGAGCTCTTGGTCGTCTTGTTCGCCTCTTTATCATTTTTCAAAGTCAAACAAAATTGTTTTTGTATTTTTCTCTGTTCCTACAATTATTAGTACGTTCTCTTTATTCTGCTTTCAAGAAACTATTATTTTCATGCGCACACACACACACACACATACACATACACACACACACGATCAATACAGTGATGGTGAGAGCTGCGGTGAGGCAGGAAGGAGACTTGGCTTTCTCCTTTATCGTCCGTACACAAGTGGCTTCCGGGAGGCTCACCCACACCACCACGCTTCATAAATTCCTCACCGCGAAATTTCTGGCCGTGCGAGTCCAGCCCAATGTTCACCTTGCTGACCTAACTGATAGATAACTACGATATTTCTACTGGCTGTGTGAGGGATAACTTGCCCCATAGTGTCCTTGGTTCGGTCATAAAACTCATGACTCTCCCAGGCAGCCCAAAGAGAATTTTCCCCAGACCTGAGGTAGTTTTTGTGTAAGGTGGCACCTCTCAATGGAGTCTGGGTCCACCCTGCCGTGCCTCGGAGTATCTGTGACGGCACTGTGAGAGAGGGGAAAAACTGGTTCCATTTTTAACTCCGGGTTTTTTCCCGGTTGAGCTATCTGCTTGCTATTTCCCTTACATGATGACAATGTTTCCTGGTCCCTAAATTTTTACACATTCATTTTATGTCTGGACGGAACCCAGGCGAGAAGAGTTCAAGCAGATAATTTGCAGAGATAGTAAAGAATCCGTCACGAATCAGTGGAGTGTATACTCTACAATGGTTTATCAAGGAATCATAATGACACCACTCACAGACAGACACACAAACAATAACAAACACACTAATAATGATAAACACCTGAGAGTTGTTATTGTTTATGTGACAAATACAATGATTGAGAAACAAGAAGTGTGTGCTTCCGCATTTAATAACTCTCGATAACTAAAATCAACAACAACAAACTTTCTATCATTATCAATAACCGGAGATATTTGTGTTGGGTAAAAATACAGTCCCTTTGTTAGCTATTTACTCTCAGGACGCTATTATCATGTTCAGCATATTGTGAAGCGTAACACTGACCTCACTCACTCGTAATGTTTACCACTTGATGCACCTCCTCGAGTCTTGCCGTGGAGGACAGACTGGGTGATGAATGAAACAAAGATGTGTAGACAAGAGTGAGAAAAACTAAATGAATTTGTGGAGAGAGAGAGAGAGAGAGAGAGAGAGAGAGAGAGAGAGAGAGAGAGACCCACACTCTCCCTCAACCTATGGAAAACTGACCAGCCAGACAAGAGTACCTCAACACTCGCTAAAGGTCATCATATTTGACAACTATCATCAACACGGTGACCTGAGATGACACAAGGACCACTACACTCAGTAAAGGGTAAAAGGAGAGTGGTGGTCTGGTAGCGGCCACAACTGTGTATCATCCCTCCACCACTACGGTTACCAGCCTTAACTAACTACGAGGCGATATAACCCACACCAGGGGAGGAGGATGACCCGACACATCAAACTTGTGTTACTCACTAATAAAACACTCACAAGAATGTTGCATCATAAAGGAATAAAAGCGTAAAGGGACGCTCCAGCACCTGACGTACTGTAGTGTACCTTCAGGGAAAGAAGACACAGTCAGGTACTCATTTACATCCTAGTGACTTGTGGTGCTCTGGGTTTGAACCGGCGGCCCTTTGGGTAGGAAGCGAGAACTGTATCCACTCAGCCGCTACAGCTATGAAGCCCCTTAACCACATTTATTACCGACCAGTACAGTACAGTAACAGAGGTCATGCTTACAGCAGTGACCATAAACCAAGAGCGTGTGTGTGACGCTGCCAAGTTGTTAATATTTGATGATGTTAACACGTGATGTCATTAACAACATCAAGTATTAACACCGGATGTTACTTCACTTTACTGTGGGGGCCAGGTGGTGTGTGTGAGAGACACTACACTAAGAAGGTAAAGTCTGGTCAAGTCTTTTGTTGGATGATTTTTCCTTTTAGCAAAATTCATCGTTAGAGCAGACACTTGGCAGCACCTTAGAGAAACAGTGAACGTGCAGTCAGCTCCTCCCTCCACTCACATGACTGCTGATTTAAGAGACTGTCTCAATGAACACACTTGTACAAATATATAAATATATATAAAATATTTTCATTAAGAAGCCTCAGCAATATCCATGCCTCACTAACTATCACTGAGCCATATATAAACATACCAAAGTTTACCTACTGGCCACCCCAACTAGAGACGGGTGGCCAGCGTAGGATCTCACCAATGTTCTCAACAGTCTGGTCCAGGACTAATTTGAAGCTTAATAACTTTGTATTTTCACCACTCAATGTCCTGGACTGAACTATTTATATCACCTAAAACACACAATCACCTCAACATTAAAACAGTCATAACACACACACATCCAACCATTTCAAAACAGAATTCACAGGAGATTAGCACAGGTCCGCTACAATACACAGGATAAACCAATGCTTATTTTGCAATTAAACTTATCAATAGCAACAGAGACACAGCCCGGTGCACACAGTATGGGTTATCTGGCGACACACACAGTTCACTACCACCAACAACCTACAGTCAGGCAGGTTGGTCAAGGGGGCACTGTGAGGTGGTGAGCAGCCGTGACTGTGAGGTGGTGAGCAGCCGTGACTGAGGTGGTGAGCAGCCGTGACTGTGAGGTGGTGAGCAGCCGTGACTGTGAGGTGGTGAGCAGCCGTGACTGTGAGGTGGTGAGCAGCCGTGACTGTGAGGTGGTGAGCAGCCGTGACTGTGAGGTGGTGAGCAGCCGTGACTGTGAGGTGGTGAGCAGCCGTGAGTGTGTTCGTCAACAACTTCAACTACTAAATATATAATGTACTCAGCCACTTTTATTTCCCCCAGTAATTGTGTGTACTGTTGTGTCGTGTAAACTGTGTTGTGTGTTCTCTAAATAACTGACTGACGCCATAACACAAAAGTTATCACCAGCAAGGCATGGATCACAAGGCTATTTGAGGCATTCTATTATAGTGTGTAATAATGAACTAACATTTCATAAAATATTTCCCGACAGTACTACAGACAACAGCAGTAGACCGGTACTACAGACCACAACAGTAGACCGCTACTACAGACCACAACAGTAGACCGGTACTACAGACCGCAACAGTAGACCGGTACTACAGACCACAACAGTAGACCGGTACTACAGACCACAACAGTAGACCGGTACTACAGACCACAACAGTAGACCGGTATGTGTACATCATGTTTATAGCCTGATTAATTCTCCTGAAACAGTTGCCTGCGTGTTGGATAGTGTAGTGAGTTCACAGAGTGTTAGTGTAACACAGCCTTATGGACCCACTGCAGGTGTGTTGCAGTAGTGTATTGACTACACCAAGCGGTAGTGTAACACACCCAGAGCCTCAAAGACACTGCAGTCCCAACCATCTGGGCGGGTAATATGCACACTGACAACCCTGCAGAAGGTCTCTCGTTAAGTATTCATTTACCAGTATCATCATTTACCCCGGGGTGTTGGTTCACGGCCCTCACGCCATCGATAACCACTTAATATTTTATTGCCACTACCCGCCTAGTAAAACACGCCCACATCTTGCACCACTACCCGACCTAGTAAAACACGCCCACATCTTGCACCACTACCCGCCTAGTAAAACACGCCCACATCTTGCACCACTACCCGCCTAGTAAAACACGCCCACATCTTGCACACCCACATCTTGCACCACACCCGCCTAGTAAAACACGCCCACATCTTGCACCACTACCCGCCTGGTAAAACACACCCACATCTTGCACCACTACCCGCCTAGTAAAACACGCCCACATCTTGCACCACTACCCGCCTAGTAAAACACGCCCATCCTTGCACCACTACCCGCCGGTAAAACACGCCCACATCTTGCACCACTACCCGCCTAGTAAAACACGCCCACATCTTGCACCACTACCCGCCTAGTAAAACACGCCCACATCTTGCACCACTACCCGCCTAGTAAAACACGCCCACGTCTTGCACCACTACCCGCCTAGTAAACACGCCCACGTCTTGCACCACTACCCGCCTAGTAAAACACGCCCACATCTTACCACTACCCGCCTTGTAAACACGCCCACATCTTGCCACTACCCGCCTAGTAAACACGCCCATCTTGCACCACTACCCGCCTAGTAAAACACGCCCACATCTTGCACCACTACCCGCCTTGTAAAACACGCCCACATCTTGCACCACTACCCGCCGTAAAACACGCCCACATCTTGCACCACTAAAACACATCCACATCTTGGTCCGCACTGTGTCACTATATCCTCCTTCCCGTGTCACATCCTCCTCCCGTGTCACTATATCCTCCTTCCGTGTCACTACATCCTCCTCTCCCGTGTCATCCTTCCGTGTCACTATATCCTCCTTCCCGTGTCACTATCACTCCTCCCTCACTATATCCTCCTCCCGTGACACTATATCCTCCTATATCCTTCCCGTGTCACTACATCCTCCTCCCGTGTCACTATATCCTCCTCCCCGTGACACTATATCCTGTCACTATATCCTCCTTCCCGTGTCACTATATCCTCCTTCCCGTGTCACTACATCCTCCTCCCGTGTCACTACATCCTCCTCCCCGTGTCACTATATCCTCCTTCCCGTGTCACTATATCCTCCTCCTCGTGTCACTATATCCCCCTTCCTCACTATTCCTCCCGTGTCACTATCCTCCTTCCCGTGTCACTATATCCTCCTTCCCGTGTCACACACTATATCCTCCTCCCGTGTCACTATATCCTCCTCCCCGTGTCACTATATCCTCCTCCCCGTGTCACTAATCCTCCTCCCCGTGTCCTCCCCGTGTCACTATATCCTCCTCCCCGTGTCACTATACGTGTCACTATATCTCCTCCCGTGTCACTATATCCTCCCCGTGTCACTATATCCTTGTCACTATATCCTCCTCCCGTGTCACTATATCCTCCCCCGTGTCACTATATCCTCCTCCCCGTGTCACTATATCCTCCTCCCCGTGTCATATCCTCCTCCCCGTGTCACTATATCCTCCTCCCCGTGTCACTATATCCTCCTCCCCGTGTCACTATATCCTCCTCCCCGTGTCACTATATCCTCCTCCCGTGTCACTATCCTCCTTCCGTGTCACTCATATCCTCCTCCCCGTGTCACTACATCCTCCTCCCTCCCTCTCCCGTGTCACTACATCCTCCTCCCCGTGTCACTATATCCTCCTCCCGTGTCACTATATCCTCCTTCCCGTGTCACTATATCCTCCTCCCGTGTCACTACATCCTCCTCCCGTGTCACTACATCCTCCCCCCGTGTCACTACATCCTCCTCCCCGCGTCACTATATCCTGCTTCCCCTTGTGTCACCATCGTCCTCCCTGTGTTACCTATATATGTCACTAAACAACATTACAAGATACGCTATTTATAACTCCTTCATTAGCTGTGTCTGGAGTCGCCTGAGTTACCTTGGTGTCTACAGTAATTACAGGTGTTGCAGATAATAACATAGAGCAAGAAATGGCTCACACTTATTAGACCATAATTTACATTCTTTACCAAATAAAAATTTTATAGAGTTTGATTATAATTTTAATGTATCGTGGGGAAATTCACTTACAAAATAGGATTGACACAATAGGCCATTTTGTTATGATTATAATAATATTAATGGTTGCCCCTCGTGTAACGAGGATGGCCGACCCTAGGATAACCTGGTGTAGAAGCTGTCGCCAACACAACACCCACACCCTGAGTTAACGAGTTGCATGACCCAGTGTCAAGGAATAGTCCGAGAAGACCGGACAACTCGCTAACTGCACTGGCTAACCATTACCCCGGAATACGATCCACAAATCGATTAACATCCAGGTTCCCAATTACTGCTGGGTAGACAGAGGCAAATGGCGTAAAGAAACTTGCCCATAGTTTCACCCTGCTCGGGGATCGAACCCGGGTCCGCTCGCTTAAGAGGCGAGAATGCTGACCATTACACTACAGGTATCCAGGTAACACAAAGTGGTCTAAACTTGGATTGGCTAGGTTGGATTAGGTTAGGAGGTCTAGAGTTGGTTATTAATCTCAGGATAATTTCTACAGAGTAGTCCATTGTAAGATGATACACACAAGGTACTACAGTCACCCATTCATTCTCCTGGTCGCCTCTCCTCCTGAACCACGAACCCCGGAGATTCAAGACTCGTGAACCCAAAGCAGTAGACACTAATGCTTCAGATTCAAGAGTCTGATGAATCTCGGGGGTTCGGTGGTTCAGGAGCGACGACAAGACTTTTGTGGGTAATTGTATTGCATTTTCTACCATTACATATCATTTAGTAAAGAATCAAGCAGACCATCACAATCAACTCACTCCAGTGTTGTAGAATCTGAAATGCATCCCTTGAGTACGGAGACAGAGTACTATTAGTCGTATTTAATGCATCCGATGCTGTATTTAATTTTATTTGCTATACTGAGGTTTTTAATATCGAGGCTGTTATGTGTTTTAGGTCTGATGATGACGGGGGATGACAGTGTGTGTGTGTGTGTGTGTGTGTGTGTAAGTGTGTGTGTGTGTGTGTGTGTGAGTGTCAACCATCATTTCCACCAAACCACAACACAACACACGGTGGTCACGAAGCTTTACCTGACGACCATTTTCAAGGCAATTAATTTTAATCCTATGATCATCTTTACACAGTGGACCAAACAACCATTAATATAACGATACCATTATTGTCTTGTCTCAGTCATCAACAAGGTGAAGGTTTAGCACGAGTTTCTACTGGTGTCTTTTAACTCTCCACAGTGACCATGTGTCTATTAGCGTCTTCCTGTGTTCAGTTCACTAGTTACCACAAACTACCATTAACTAACTAAACAATTTACCCTCACCCGACTCCCCTCCTCCTTACACAGCACCAACAACAACAACAACAACAACAACAACAAATAAGTAGAATAACAACACAAGCAGCATTCGTAACAAGTACAGTAGCAGAAACAACAACACAACAATAACATGACAACCAGTGAGTCAACCAGTGAGAGGAACAAAGAAACGGGTAGGAACAAACAAGAAATAAACAGGGACTAAAAAGAAGGCAAGTTTGTCACGCAAGGAGAACAACACGACGCACTGAAACACCGCACCAGTACCCACCCTCACTCCCTCCCTCCCTCGCCAGTTTCATACACTAACATGATGATAAAGTCTTAAGAGTACTCAGGGACAACACAACACAACACAACACTCGCCTCTCTCTCTCTCTTTCCTAACACTCACCTCTCTCTCTCTCTCTCTCTCTTTCCTAATACTCACCTCTCTCTCCTACTTCAAACTATGGAGGACGACTTGAGCCTATGGAGCGTGACCCTTGAGGAGGAGGATGAGGAGCAGACAGCTGGGGAGTCTTATAAACAACCTGATCCTCTAAACGACCTGATCCTCACACTCTAATGACCGTCTATATTATTTCCTCCTCACTTGAGTTCGTTCTCCTCAACCCGTCCTCGATAGCGGTGTGTTCCTAAGACGGTCAGATTGTCTTGTGTAAAGTTTTTATTTCAGCTGACGTGCAACCAAGTAACACACCTTCTACTGAGTGTACAGTCAAGTAACACACCTGCTACTGAGTGTACAGTCAAGTAACACACCTGCTACTGAGTGCAGAGAGAGAAAGAGTTAAATGCATGGCAAGAATTGAGCGCAGGTGGCTGGCAGGGCGTCCACTCCCTAAGGCTCTCCCTCCCTCCCGCTATCGATCCCCAGAGTCATGGCTACGAGTGCATGGCGTGAGGCTTGTCTTACACTGATCTGCCCTGCTGCTGCTGCCCCTACTGCTGTTAATCCTACAACCGAGTTTCTTAAATATACAGTTGCTGTTCCCGACGTAGCTGCTGTTACGCTGTGGCTGCTGTTATACGTGCTGGGTTACCTGAACTCTGGAAGCACATAAGATCTATGAGGGTCGCCCACGCGAGCCTCTCCTACCTCGACCCTCCCCCCCCTAAAACATTCAGCAGGGGGAGAGGAGCCCCCGGGGGGGTCTTGAAGGTGTAGGCTACGTCTGATGGAGATGTATAGATAAAAAAGAATATCCAGAATTATAGATAAAGTGTGGCAGACCAACAGAGGCGCCACTTAAGAGAACAGCACACCTCCTCCTGCCAAGATGCGAGTCAAACTGAGTTAACTGACGATCCACAGTTAACATAGTGTGCACTCGTCAACCCTGAGAGAGAGAGAGAGAGAGAGAGAGAGAGAGAGAGAGAGTACACGTTCTTCCATCATCAACTACCGCACATCGATATCCAATGACAACACATCACCAGATAATCAGCTCACCTTCACGACAACCCGTGGCTATCATCCTCTTAACCCCTCGAGTACGATGATTTAACCACTCGAGTACGATGATTTAACCCCTTGAGTACGATGATTTAAGCACTCGAGTACGATGATTTAACCCCTTGAGTACGATGATTTAACCACTCGAGTACGATGATTTAACCCCTTGAGTAAGAAATAACATACAAAACCAAGCGAGAAAAAAACGAGAAAAAACAAAACCATGTAAGAAAAACAAAACCAAGTAAGACAAAATAAAAACAAAACAATATAAGAAAAACAAACAAAATCAAGTAAGAAAAACAAAACCAAGTAAGACAAAACAAAAACAAAACTGAGTAAAAACAAAAAAACAACATTGAGAAAACCAAAAGAAAAACGAGAAAAAAATAATGAAAAACATACAAAAATCTAATGAAAAACAATATAAATGTCAGAATGTGGAAATTGAAAAAGCCTATAAGAGGTTTTCACGCGGGAGCCAGAACAGGTGGGAGGAAATGGAAGGAGAATGAGATTGTCCCAAGTTTAATTAAAGTTATTATACCCGACAGTTGCCTACTACACCAATGTCCTCTCCCCCAACACCGTCCTTCCTCCAACACCGTCCTCCCCAACACCGTCCTCTCCCCAACACCGTCCTTCTCCCCCAACACCGTCCTTCCCAACACCGTCCTCTCTCCCCAACACCGTCCTCTCCCCCAACACTGTCCTCTCCTCCAACACCGTCCTCCTCCAACACCGTCCTTCAACACCGTCCTCTCCCAACACCGTCCTCTCCTCCAACACCGTCCTCTCCCCCAACATCGTCCTCTCTCAACACCGTCCCTCTCCCCCAACACCGTCCTCTCCCCAACACCGTCCTCTCCTCCAACACCGTCCTCTCCCCAACACCGTCCTTCTCACTGTTTCGTCCTTCCTCCAACACCGTCCTCTCCCCAACACCGTCCTTCCCCCAACACCGTCCTCCCCAACACCGTCCTCTCCCCAACACCGTCCTTCCCCAACACCGTCCTCCAACACCGTCCTCTCCAACACCGTCCTCTCCCCAACACCGTCCCTTCCAACACCGTCCTCTCCCCCAACACCGTCCTTCTCAACATCGTCCTTCCCCAACACCGTCCTTTCCCTGTCAGGCTGTCCTTCCCCAACACGTCCTTCCCCAACACGTCCTCTCCCCCCACGTCCTCTCCCCCAACACCGTCCTCTCTCCCCAACACCGTCCTCTCCCCCCCAACACCGTCCCTTCCCCAACACCGTCCTCTCCCCCCAACACAGTCCTTCCAACATTCCACTAGTCGAAAACATTTCATTGGACACTCTCCCTTCCGTCCCCATCACCTCCACTCCTCCTCTCACATCACCCCCCACCCCTTCCTCAGATCACCCCCACCCTTCTCAGAGACACCCCACCCTTCCCAGATCATTCCCCACCTCCTCAGATCACCCCCACCCTCCTGACGCTCCACCTCCTCTGTTCTCCTCCCTCTCCACCCCCCACCCTCTTCCACCCCCTCCTCCTCTAGTATCTTCAAGTGTCGCGCGAATCTCAAGGCTTTACCACTGTTTTTATTTTGTTTTTTGTCCTGTAATATTAAGGGGTGCTCTGGGCAGAAAATGTTGTGTGTTCATACATGTCGGGGGGTGGGGGGGAAGTGTCTGGGGAGGGAGGATGTACTGGGGAGGGAGGAGGATGTGCTGGGGGTGGAGGAAGGAAGGGGAGGGAGGGATGTACTGGGGGGAGGGAGGGAGGGATGTGCTGGAGGGGGAGGGGGGAGTTATGGGCACTACACACATCTTCACGCGTTATTAAGCTCTAACCTGATTCTTCACAACGCAGGTAGGTGAGGTACAAAGTGTATAGCGGCCGTCAGTGTGTTTGTCAGTATAAAGGTGTGAGTGAGGCTGAGGCTTCTTTTATGAAGTGAATGAGGCTTCCTTTATAAAGTGAATGAGGCTTCCTTTATAAAGTGAATGAGGCTTCCTTTATTAAATGAATGAGGCTTCCTTTATAAAATGAATGAGGCTTCCTTTATAAAGTGAATGAGGCTTCCTTTATAAATTTAATGAGGCTTCCTTTATAAAATGAATGAGGCTTCCTTTATAAAATGAATGAGGCTTCCTTTATAAGTGAATGAGGCTTCCTTTATAAAGTGAATGAGGCTTCCTTTATAAAGTGAATGAGGCTTCCTTTATCAAATGAATGAGGCTTCCTTTATTAAATGAATGAGGCTTCCTTTATTAAATGAATGAGGCTTCCTTTATAAAATGAATGAGGCTTCCTTTATAAAGTGAATGAGGCTTCCTTTATCAAATGAATGAGGCTTCCTTTATAAAGTGAATGAGGCTTCCTTTATAAAGTGAATGAGGCTTCCTTTATATATTGAATGAGGCTTCCTTTGTCAAATGAATGAGGCTTCCTTTATAAAGTGAATGAGGCCTTTATAAAGTGAATGAGGCTTCTTTATCAATGAATGAGGCTTTATAAAGAGAGAATGAGGCTTTTTATAAATGAATGAGGCTTCTCAAAGTGAATGGGGAGGTTTTTATAAAGTGAACGAGGCTTCCTTTTATAAAGTGAATGAGGCTTCTTTATAAAAGTGAATGAGGCTTCTTTATCAAACAATGGGGCTTCTCCATTATAAAGTGAATGAGGCTTTTTATAAAAATGAATTAGAGGCTTCCTTTATAAAAAAATGAATGAGGCTTCTTTTTTTAGTAGTGAATGAGGCTTCTTATAAATGAATGAGGCTTCCTTTTATAAAGTGAATGAGGCTTCCTTTATAGAACAATGAGGCTTTTATAGTAATGAGGCTTCCTTTATAAAATGAATGAGGCTTCTTTATAAAGTGAATGAGGCTTCTCCCTTTATAAAGTGAATGAGGCTTCCTTTATAGAACGAGGCTTCTTTTATGAAGTGAATGAGGCTTCCTTTATAAAGTGAATGAGGCTTCCTTTATAAAGTGAATGAGGCTTCCTTTATTAAATGAATGAGGCTTCCTTTATAAAATGAATGAGGCTTCCTTTATAAAGTGAATGAGGCTTCCTTTATAAATTTAATGAGGCTTCCTTTATAAAATGAATGAGGCTTCCTTTATAAAATGAATGAGGCTTCCTTTATAAGTGAATGAGGCTTCCTTTATAAAGTGAATGAGGCTTCCTTTATAAAATGAATGAGGCTTCCTTTATAAAGTGAATGAGGCTTCCTTTATAAAATGAATGAGGCTTCCTTTATAAAGTGAATGAGGCTTCCTTTATAAAGTGAATGAGGCTTCCTTTATAAAGTGAATGAGGCTTCCTTTATCAAATGAATGAGGCTTCTTGTATAAAGTGAACGAGTCTTCCCTTAAGGAGATTGGTGCCCCCCCCCCCAACTTCTCAAAGAGTGATCCTTGGCCGGAGTAATACCCGACCAGGTCAAACTTGTTTAACAACTCAGCCAGGCAGCACAAGTTTACCCTCAGCCCCTCTACTTAAAACCACAGACTTCCTTACAACCACCAGTCTGTTACGAGTCTTTAGCTGTCAGTCTAATAGTCTCATATATATATATATATATATATATATATATATATATATATATATATATATATATATATATATATATATATATATATATATATATATATATATATATATATATATATATATATATACACAGTCTCCTATAAATCTATAGAAACAGTAGTCTCCTATACATACAGTCTTCCCAATAATATTTTATACTCTTGTATACACAGTCTCCCTGACACACACACACACGACAACAGTGAAAAAATAATAATTACCATAATAATGAACTAAAATACTTACACCGAGACTTGAAGGTTATTACAGAAAAGCTAAACAAACTTTTACGGGTACAGTATTTTTTGAACATTTTATGAAGAGAAGACTACAGCACACACACACACACACACACACACACACACACACACACACAATAAGTTTATACAAGAATAGAGGTGGAGGAGGAGGAGGGGAGGAGGAGGAGAGGGAAGGAGAAGAGGGAGAAGGGGAGGGGAGGAAGGGAGGGGCGGAAGGGGAGGGGCGGAAGGGGGAGGGGGGAGGGGAAGGGGGAGGAAGGGAGGGGAGGAAGTGGGAGGGGGGGAGGAAGGGGAGGGGGAGGAAGGAGGGGAGGAAGGGGAGGGGAGGAAGGGGAGGGGTGAAGGGGAGGAGGGGAGGGGAGGAGGGGGGGGAGGAAGGGGAGGGGAGGAAGGGGAGGAGAGAAGGGGAGGGAAGTTGAGGAAGGGGGAGGGGGAGAGGAAGGGGAACGAGAAGGGAGGAAGGAGGGAAGGAGAAAGAAGAAAAAAGAGGAAGAAAAAAAGAGGAAGAAGAAGAAGAAAAAAGAGGAAGAAGAAGTAGAAGAAAAAGAGGAAGAAGAGGAAGAAGAAAAAAGAGGAAGAAAAAAAAAAGAGGAAGAAAAAAAAAAAAGGAAGAAAAAAGAGGAAGAAAAAAGAGGAAGAAGAAGAAAAAGAAGAAAGAAGAAAGAGGAAGAAGAAAGAAGAAAGAGGAAGAAGAAAGAAGAAAGAGGAAGAAGAAAGAAGAGGAAGAAGAAGAACGAAGAGGAAGAAGAGGAAGAAAGAGAAGAAGAGCACCACCTCAGGACATCTTCAAATGACACTCGAGGTTATAATGTGTACAAACAAGACGACACACACACAATCATGAAGTTTTATACCACTTATATAACACATACTATGGACACTGTTGCCTTCGTCTGGCTGATGAGGACTCCACGATACAGAAGCAGGTATAATAATGGTTGCCCCTCGTGTAACGAGGATGGCCGGCCCTAGGGCCACCTAGGTGTGAATTTGTTTAAGATGTAGAAGCTGTCGCCAACACAACAACCACACCCTAAGTTAACGAGTTGCATGACCCAGTGTCAAGGAATAGTCAGAGAAGACCGGACAACTCGCCAACTGCACTGGCTAACCATTACCCCGGAACACGATCCGCAAATCGATTAACATCCAAGTTCCCAATTTCTGCTGGGTAGACAGAGGCAAATGGCGTAAAGAAACTTGCCCATATTTTCACCCTGCCAGTGATTGAACTCGGGTCCATTCGCTTGCGAGGCGAGCATGCTGACCATTACATCACAGGTCGCCATATATACAGTATGTATGTATGTATGTATGTATGTATGTATGTATGTATGCACACTCTTGTAAGAAGGGGAAGTGTGTGTGTGTGTGTCCCCTTCAGAGCCAAATTACGACAGTGGAAGGAATGCCAAGAGTGGACTGGGACATTTAAACCAGAGACGGGGCAAGAAAATTACAAGGTGGACGGCAGGCTGTAAGTCCTCTGTCCGGGCCAGGTGTGGGAGCCAATTACCTCGCTGTAGAGTGACAGCGGGCCACGGCCACCTAGTGTGTGTTATCATGGGGGGGGCGTCATTAACACCAGTGAGAGAGAGAGAGAGAGAGAGAGAGAGAGATATTAACAAACAAGGTACTAGGTTAATGGTGTGTATAAATACTCGCTATATGCTAAGGAATACACTCTTGTTAACACAGTCTGGAGGAGGGAAGGAGGGAAGGAAGGAAGGAAGGAAGGAAGGAAGGAAGGAAGGAAGGAAGGAAGGAAGGAAGGAAGGAAGGAAGGAAGGAAGGAAGGAAGGAAGGAAGGAAGGAAGGAAGGAAGGAAGGAAAAGGTATAGAGAGAGGGAGTGAAGGTTGGAGGGGATGGGAGAGGGAGGGGAGGAAGGGAGGGAAGGAGGGGAAGGGAGGGTGAAGGGAGGGGAAGGGAGGGAGTGAAGGGAAGGACAACACGCACTAATACACCCCCCCCCCTTGAGAGGAAAGTTAAGTCGAGTGGTACAAGTGTATGCAAATAGGGCGGTGTATGTAAATGAGGCGCTGTGTGTGTGTGTGTGTGCGTGTGGAACTGATAGTGGCACTCTGGCAGCCATCACCCGCACACTACTGCTCCACTAACTGCTCACTGCCTCCGCTCCACCATTACCGCCAACATGTTCTTTCTGCCTCCTCCTATGCACATTAATTCTCTCTCTCTCTCTCTCTCTGGCTTCGTTCATTACTTGGAATTTTTTCTTATCAAGTTTTAATTGATAAGAGGTCAGCTATCCATCTCTTCCTGCTCCCCTCACCATCACCCCCATCCCCCCCTGCCCCATCACCCTCACCCCCCCCTCACCATCAGATTCCTGGCCACAGACACAGAGAAAAAGTTCCCCCTCTGTCAATAACGTCACCTCCCTTGATGTCCAATAAAGCGCATTTTATCTCACTTCTCCTCCAGGGCTCTTCTCTTGATGCCAGATACATGAAACTCACTCACTCACTATCTTTTTCTCACTTTCTCTGTCTTATCTCACTCTCTTTTATTTACCTCACTCTCTCTCTCACTCACTCACTCAGCATCTGTCTCTCACTCAGCATCTCTCTCTCAGCATCTCTCTCTCAGCATCTCTCTCACTCAGCATCTCTCTCTCTCAGCATCTCTCTCACTCAGCATCTCTCTCAGCATCTCTTACTCAGCCTTTCTCTCACTCAGCATCTCTCTCTCATCTTTCCCTCACTCTCTCTCTAAAGCACACACACACACACACACACACACACACACACACACACACTATAATATAGTCCCCTCGCGTCACACAACAAACAATGCCCTCTGGAGCCGACGTTCACCACAGTCTCCTAAGTAATATATTAAAATTCCAGTAAAACCAGTTTATTAAAGGGTGTCTGGGTTCATCTTGTGACAGTGGATAACAAAAACACAATATTGTTCCAGTGTTGCCCTCGAACCTAACCTAACCTAACCCTCTAACCTAACCAAACCCTCTAACCTAACCTAACCTAACCTAACCAAACCCTCTAACCTAAACTTCTAACCTTACCTCTTATATAACCTAACCCCTTAACCTAACCTAAATTGTGTAGAAGCCGTGGCCGAGTGGATAGAATGCCCATTCCTCATAACCCTGTCTTAAGGATCAATAATTCGTGTTCAGGTCAACCCCCAAGTCGACCCAGCTGAGAAAAGTTACGTCACTAGATCGGAATTGTAATGGTAGTCAAGAGTTGTGCCAGTCAATCTGCCACCAAGTCTTCCCGCACCATCACACCTGGTTCACTATATCAAGTCTTCCCGCACCGCCACGCCTGGTCCAGTACACTAAGTCTCCCCGCACCGTCACATCTTGTCCACCATACTATGTCTCCCCGCACCGTTACATCTGTCCAGTACACCAAGTCTTCCCGCACCGTCACACCTGGTTCACTACAAGTCTTCCCGCACCGTCACACACCTGATCCAGTAACACAATAACAGGTTAAGGCACAGTCAACGTAGCGACGAACTTGTCAACAACACCAGAGTTGTATTAGGACCAGACAGGTCCCCCGCAGGCGTCCTGTGCTGCCTTTCATTGTGTGAATTTAAGTGAAATTGGGTACTACAGGCATGATGGATACAACACACTGTATACGAAGTCTCCACTACACAAAGAGGCAGCGTGGCCGACACTGCACACAAATGTCTTCACTCTCCCAACAGTGAAGTTAGGCACCCATTCACAGTTGACTAGACTGGGCTGGTTGACGGCTCACCAGCTGCAACCCACCAAATACTATATATTATTTCTGGAGGTGATAAGTATTACCACATGAACATTCACTGTATTATTGTTACAGGATCCTGGTGGTGTCTTCAGCAAGATACATCAACCAATACCCAAAATTGACCGAAATATTTAATATGACCAATTTCCAAAAGGCAGTTGACAGTTACCTGGTGTGACGAGAAGAAACTGTGTGTTTAAATGATAACGTCCATAAGATTAGTAACTTTTCATCCTCTTCTGCATTCTTTCTAGGGAATCGATATCCGTTCTATATAGTACGGCGACCATAACTGAACCGCATAATCCAAGTGTGGTCCCACGTATGTAGAGGACACGGTATAGCTTCCGTTTCCTAGCCTTGGAAATTTACATTATTCCACATTAAATTGCATCCGCCATTTTCTTCGGCCAACCACTTAGAAGTGATTAAGTCTTCCCGTAATTTCTCGGAGTCCTCATCAGATTTAATTGTAATTGTATGCCCTATTTTTTGTGTCGTCAGCAAATTTAATTATGTTGATGTCAACCCCTAAGTCGTTGGTATATATAATAAATAGTAATGGTCCAACTATACCGAGCCTTGGGGTACACCACTCGTCACATCACCAGTCAGACTGTACCATTAATGCCCACGGTTTCCTGGCCGTTAACCACGACCTAATCCAATTTAGAATTTCCTCTCCAATGCCACGAGCCTCCACTCTCCACACAAATCTTTCGCGCGGGATCCTAACAAAGTGTTTGCTAAAGAATCAAGGATCGGCGGTAGCAACCATCCCCACTCCGAGACCTGGAGAGATGCCTACTCCTCAGGCCCCCTACACTACCATACTCGACCAGCAAGTGTTTAACAGTCAGGTGGACCAGACCAGGCTGGGGTTCTCGGGCCATCTAGTGACCATGTTATCAGCCTATAGAGTGGGCCAATGCGAAGCCTGGCCATGGTAGTCTCCCACCTTCTTGGCATTCGGGAATAACACACTTTAATACTGTCATATAGTTCAAGGAATATGGTGCCGGGGTGGTCATGAGGTCTTCTACACTTTATGTGGGACGCTGAACACCTAATTTGTTCCCTCTAAGAAGTATTTCAGTCAGACCAGAATCACTATCTTCTGAGGCTGTGGAGAGATCAAGAGGGAGTGAACCCACCACACCAGACATTGGGAGAAGCTTCACTCACAGTAATTCACCAACAGAGCGACACAATACTGAATTCCCAAGATAAAAATCGAGGTTATATGGAAAATTCTTAAAACTCAAGTTGATGGAGGTAAAAAGATGAAAGGGCAATGCTTGTGTAGAGGAATCGGTCAACGCAAGATGGGATGGTGCCAGTGGCTGCTGATATGACGTGAACAGGTCTAGTACGTCGTTTTGTGTTGGCGTCTGCACTGTGATGACTGCGGCCGACTCTCCATTGTACAGAGGACAAGAGAAGCACGGCATGGAATACTACTCTGGGGAATTAGCCGCCAAAGAGTGAAACGTGTGGGCCAGGTCGTCGGAATAACACGTGTGGTCCAGGTCGCCGGGAGTGACCTGACCTGACCTGACCTGACCTGACCTAACCAAACCTTCATGGTGAGGGGCTCAATAATACCCAGCCTCAGATTTTATGGTGCTGGTGTACAATTTATTCTCTACTGGTGATGTGACAACGAACCAACACGGCACCACCATGGCCCTGAGACCATACCCAGATGATGGCCAACACGGTACCAACATGGCCCTGAAACCATACCCTGATGATGGCCAACACGGCACCACCATGGCCCTGAAGTTCGTCTCATTACATATATTCTGTATTTTGAATATGTGGGGCAGGGGTAGAGGTGGGTGGGGGGAGGAAGAGTGTGAGGAAGGTAGGGGTGATGGAGGGAAGGTAGGGGTGATGGAGGTGGGGTGATGGAGGTAGGGAGTGATGGAGGTAGGTGGAGGTAGGGGTGATGGAGGCAAGGTAGGGGTGATGGAGAAACGTAGGGATGATGGAGGTGGGGTGATGGAGGAAGGTGGGGTGATGGAGGTGGGGTGATGGAGGTGGGAGGTGGAGAGTGAAGTGGAGGTAGGGGAGGTGTGGAGGGAAGGTAGGGGGGTGATGGAGGTGAAAAATTGATGGAGGAAGGTGGGGTGATGGAGGAAGGGTAGGGGTGATGGAGGGCAGTAGGGATGGAGGAAGGTAGGGGTGATGGAGGTGAGGTGATGGAGGGGTGATGGAAGGTAGGGGTGATGGAGGTGGGGGTGATGGAGGTGAGGGGTGATGGAGGTGGGGGTGATGGAGGGAAGGTGAGAGTGGAGGAAGGTGAGGGGTGATGGAGGAAGGTGGGGGGGTGCAGTGGAGGAAGGTAGGGGTGATGGAGGTGAGGTGTTGATGGAGGAAGGTGAGGTGATGGAGGTAGGGGTGATGGAGGTGGGGGTGATGGAGGTGGGGTGATGGAGAGGTAGGGGGTGGAGGGGGGGAAGGTGGGGTGATGGAGGGAAGGTGGGGTGATGGAGGTAGGGAGGAACGTAGGGGTGATGGAGGGAAGAAAGGCTGGGGATAGAGGGTAATTGAGAGAAGTTGGTAGGGAGAAGACTAGGTGTAAGGGGAGATGAGGGGACCAACTGACCACCGCCACCAGACAACAACATAACTAACAACAATGAACGATATAAGACCTCAGCCAGACAGACATGGCAGCCATATTGTTACAGAAACATGAACATTGTGTGTGTGTGTGTTCACTTAAAAGCTTCATTACGACATATTCAATATAGTTATAAGCCAATAATTCAATACTAATTAAATAGTTGGTGATAATATAAGGCAACTGACCACACCTCCATGTTGCAGAAATTTTTGATGTGAAAGTGTAAAGAATATGGAGGAAAATACAGGTGTGTCTGTGTGTGTGTGTGTTTGTGTGTGTGTTACTAATAATACCCACAACACCAAACACATTTCCAACATACAACACACTTCACCTATGACGTTGCACCACACTTAACCACGCATTCATCTTCCACACCTTATATATATATATATATATATATATATATATATATATATATATATATATATATATATATATATATATATATACCAGAGTTCATTTATTAATAACATGACATATAGAGGGCGCGACGTACGTTATATATATATATATTGGGCTATCTCGCCTTCCTTATCAGCGAGGTGTGAAGGGTGTTTACCTTTGAAGTGATAAGGGTGAAGGGTTAGTCTGATAGATAGATAGATGTATGTTCCTCCATGTTTGGCCACATTTTAGGACCACCGTGTTTCTTCTCCCCCCCCCTTTTTTTTAAGGTTAAGGTGGGGAAAGGATGGAAGGCATGCTGGGGCTCAAGGCACAGCCAGACATGAGGGATGGAGAAGTCACAACATATAGTCGTGGGGGGAAAGGTTGGAAAAGAAGTTTAATGAGTTAAACAGAGGGGGACGACACCCCTTGTTTTACATATTACAGAGTTTGTTGGCTAACTAAGCTAACCTAGGATTTAGAATGAGGTTGCACAATGGTTACTTTGATAGACAATGACTAGATTGATTTTACAATTATAAGTTTATTAAAAATCTTATACTGTATTACGTTATGGACTCTAGATTGTGACTTGTGTGAACTTATATCATCTAAGTTTTAATGTAAGGTGGATCACTGTGGCGGACATAGATGGGTCGCTGGTTGGGTTGTTGTAGTGCGGGCAGACTCCGGGGCCACCAGGCGTGGGGTCTCCCTCCGTTGATGTCTTCCCCGCGTAGGTGGTCTGGGCTGTGAGGGTCGTCCAGGAGCTTGTCCCAAACCTTCTTCCCTAGGCGATGGAACCTGACGTTGAGTGCCTCTGTTTTATTTCTTAGGTGGATGGTTTACACTGTCTCCTGGTAGGGTGACGCTTGGCCACTGGCTGACCTCAAACACTTGTTTTGGAAACTCTGTAGTTGTTATAGTCCTCCCTCCCTCACCACCCTCTTCCTCCCTCCCTCCTCCATCTGACTGACATACATTTCCCTAATACTTTTATCTTCAATTTTTACAACCCAGCCCCCCCTCCTCCAAATCACTGCCTCTCCCTCCAAATCCCAACCCCCTTTCCTCCTCCCTCCAAATCCCCGCCCCCTTTCCTCTTCCTCCTCCAAATCCCCGCCTCTCCTTCCTCCAAAACCCCGCCCCCTCCAAATCACCGACTCTCCTCAAATCCCGCCCTTTCTCCTCCTCCAAAACACCCCTGGCTCTCCTGCACTCACTCCCAATCCACTTCCCCCCTCCTCAAATCCTGCCTCCCTCCTCCTCCAAGCTTCCTTCCCCCTCCTCCTCAACACAGCTCTCCCCTACTCCTCCCAAATCCCCGCCCTTCTCTTCCTCCAAAATCCCTCCTTGACCCTCTACCCGGAACCTCGCCGAGATGTGACAACCTTTTAACACGCACTTGGCGATTGTCAGTTCGATAAAGACAGACAAGAGACAGACAGACAGACAGACAGGTATTACTTAGGCTACCTACCTCAATAATAGCTTCCTAGTCAAGGCTCCTCGGTGTTTGCGGTATAATACTTCCTCCCTCCCTTCTTCCTTCCTCACTGTCTTCTTCCCTCCTTCTTTCCTCACTGTCTTCCTCCCTCCTTCCTTCCTCCCTCTTCCCCCATCCTCGCTGTCTTCCTCCCCCCCCCCCCCTCACTATCAGGAAATAAATGTGTTGCCGGGTGTACACAACAACATGCATTAATATTCGCGTTACTTGTATTGATTCATAGACATAATTTTACCGTTACAAGTACCGTCGTTGGACGATGTAATCACTGTAATGTGTTAATAAGGCACCTCCAAAAAACAAGTTTATAATCAATAAAAACAAGAAATGTGTTTAACCACAAGATGCACAAGTCTTCCGTACACTCTGAACTGAAGTGAAATACAACTGTTATATTAACTCAACATCACAACAAAACTTAATAACTGAACAATTGTGTGTGGCAATTACTGTCGCTAGTTTCCTTTTTTCCATCGACACACTCTTAACACTGAAATATCTTTAACATGAGGAATAACTACATACAACTCTATATATATATATATATATATATATATATATATATATATATATATATATATATATATATATATATATCAAAAGGAGAGAAAATGTGGAAGACGTGGAAGCGAGACGCACCTGGTGTTGGTAGAGGCAGACCCAAGGGCCCCAAAATGCCTTATTATGATCAATAAACAAGTAGGCTGGTGACTACCACAGCCCTGGTCCGGCACCAACGTCCTCCAAAATGATCTTTATACGTTAACAATACTGCACCGCATAACACAGGGATACCACTTTGTTTACCGGATGTGTTTACCTTTAATCTTGACGCGTACTGTAATGTTCCTCAGTTCAGTAAAGAGAGAACTTTACTTCAGCCTGAGAGGACAACTAGGTGTTGCGTGGTGCCTGGCAGCCACCACACCAGTGATTCACGCTGTACAAACGTAATAATGTATATTAAGAGTTGAGAAAACAATGTTTGTGTTATAGGGGTACACAGGGCGAGGCGGAGTGTGGTGGTGCGGATGTTAAGTTATCACAGGAAGTTCGCACAATAGTAACTGATACTGATGTCCACACACACACACACTACCACAGCCTCTTCACGCCGCACCCTGCTTAATGAACCTCTTCTCGTTTACGTCGACCTGTAAGACTCTATCGCCTACACTGGGTCATTCAAGATGTGCGAAGCGCCTACTAACCCACTCACTCTACCTACCTCTTTAATAAATGTCCTTTACGCTGGCTGGTGTTGATATAAATCCCCCAGAGAACACTAATGAATCAAGATAAGACATCCCAGCAAATAAGGTGCCGCTGATAAAGTGGTATCCCGTGGAGCAGACATGAACCCAAGTGTCAAAATGTCACTTCTTACCTTATTTTTCCGCGTAGTTTGCAGTTAGCAGACGACCAACTTTTTCTTCGAATTACACATCCAATTCACACTCTCAGGGGCTTGTGTACACCGTTCTCAGCCAACACAGGGAAAGAATACACTCGACACAGCGGAATACCGACACCGCTGACAACCGCTCACTACCGCACACTCTGAAGTAATGCACAGATATTCACTCGCACCACAATATGGCGGGAGCTCCAGTTTGCTATCGATTTAGTCCGTTCCGCTGGACCCGTTTTCTATAGTTAATGTCGCTTCTAGAAAATTATTCTGACTATTCTTTTCAGTTCTTCTCACATTTATTTGGTCCATTCACTTCTATGAGTAATTAATTTACTGTGTCTCATTTATCCAATTATTAGTGTCTAAGGCTTTTTTGTATTCTCTTGAGAGATTAATTCATAATATAGCTAGCTAGCTATGGCAACTTTCTGCCAGTTCATTCCAGATTTCACTGTTCAGTCTTTACTTGCCGCTTTTCGTGCAAGTTACTCCACTATCCTTAGTCACGTGACAATAAATACGAAAGATTCTAATTCTTCTATGTCTCTATTGATTTAGATGAAAGAACTTTGATACAGTCTCCTCTCTTACTGCACCTTCAGGTAAGAGGTGACCTTACTACGTGTTATGACCTGGCCTGAGGTACAGTACACCAGCGGGTACTTGAGTTTCAGGATGATATTCAGTTTCAGGAATTAATATTTCTCAACAACTCGATCAAAAATTTTAATTTAACTGAAATTATCAAGATATGATTACTGATTTTAATAACTTAGATATAACTTAAAATATTTAATACGTTTGTACATTATTTCAGTCCTGTTTTCCCACTGAAATGGTTGGCGACCAAGTAAGAGGCTGCAGTGAGCAGCTCCCCCGCGCTGCTGCACTGCTACAGTCGTCCACAGGTGCCACCAGCCCCGCTTTCCGCAAGTGTTCAAAACAGCTGTGAACCTCCGCCGACTAACACCTCTATCAGGTTTGTATGTATTTATATATAAATTATATAAGATTGTATTTTTTGTGATTCACTCTAACAACACCCTCTCAGCTAGCGCAGGGTGGCAGGTCATTATTCACACGAATTTTTCCGCTGTCGTTCGCTGTCTGCCTCACCAGTCATGTTCTGCTCAAGTGATCCCGGTCACTGTGATCTAATTTCCTCCTCTGTACACACACAAGCACCACGTCTATCCCAGCACCACATCTACCACAGCACCACATCTACCACAGCACCACATCTACCACAACACCACATCTACCACAACACCACATCTACCACAGCACCACATCTACCACATCTACCACATCTACCACATCTACCACAACACCACATCTACCACAACACCACATCTACCACAACACCACATCTACCACAGCACCACATCTACCACAGCACCACATCTACCACAGCACCACATCTACCACAACACACATCTACCACAGCACCACATCTACCACAGCACCACATCTACCACAACACCACATCTACCACAGCACCACATCTACCACAACACATCTACCACAACACCACATCTACCACAGCACCACACCGCAACACCACACCCACCACATCTACCACATCTACCACAACACCACATCTACCACAGCACCACATCTACCGCAACACCACATCTACCACAGCACCACATCTACCGCAACACCACATCTACCACATCTACCACAACACCACATCTACCGCAACACCACATCTACCACATCTACCACAACACCACATCTACCACAGCACCACATATACCGCAACACCACATCTACCACAGCACCACATCTACCGCAACACCACATCTACCACATCTACCACAACACCACATCTACCACAACGCCACCCTACCACAACGCCACCTCTACCACAACGCCACCTCTACCACAACACCACACCTACCACAACACCACATCTACCACAACACCACATCTACCACAACACCACACCTACCACAACACCACTCCACACCATGCGCCCTATAGTTAGTCATTCACCTGTACCCAATGTCGTCTTCTCTCCACCTCCCTCTCATCATCTCACCTGTGTGGTCTGTCCCTGCCTCCTCTACACCCTCTACCTGTGAACCATACACCCCCTACACCCTCTACCAGAACCATACACCCCCTACACCCTCTACCTGTGAACCATACACCCCTACACCCTCTACCTGTAACCATACACCCCAACACCTCCCTGGAACCATACACCCCTACCTTACTGAACCATACACCCCCTACACCCTCTACACTACCCTTTATACTCCTATTCTCAGCGTAAACTTCCTTGTATAATACCAAAACAAAACACATCATAGGTGACAACAATACTGGCTAAGGGTCAATCTGTAAGAGTCCTCGTGATTGGCTGTCCTGGCTGGATCTTGTCCACTTGCAGAGAGAGAGAGAGAGAAAGAGAAAGAGAGAGAGAGAGAGAGAGAGAGAGAGAGAGAGATGTGATAGACTCAAACATTATTACCAATCAAAATTAATTTTACAGTCGAATTTATACCTAACTCTTGGATGCGTTAAAACCCATTTCGATATAATTTGATAAACTATGTCAATGTATTATGATTTATTGTTTATTATTATTTATGGGTCATAGTGACTAGTGAGGCAGGGGGGGTGAGGCGTATACATGGCAAATAACTACGGAAGTGAACAGCAGCCAGGGGAGGGGTGTGTAAACTAGGTCCCGCGCTCCAATACAATACTACATAGCATTTAACACACACACACACACACATACATACGCTACTGAACACGGTTATACCACCACTAGTGAACACCTCTAGACCACCACTATTGAACACCGCTCTACCACCACTATTGAACACCTCTATACCATCACTATTGAACATCGCTCTACCACCACTATTGAACATCGCTCTACCACCACTATTGAACACCTCTATACCACCACTATTGAACATCGCTCTACCACCACTATTGAACACCGCTATACCACCACTATTGAACATCGCTTACCACCACTATTGAACACCGCTCTACCACCACTATTGAACATCGCTCTACCACCACTATTGAACATCGCTCTACCACCACTATTGAACACCGCTCTACCACCACTATTGAACATCTGTCTACCAACACACAACACTAATGTTTATAACACAAACACCAAGGGACTCTATAAACACAAACACCAAGGGACTCTATAAACACAAACACCAAGGGACTCTATAAACACAAACACCAACGACTCTATAAACACAAACACCAAGGGACTCTATAAACACAAACACCAACGACTCTATAAACACAAACACCAAGGGACTCTATAAACACAAACACCAAGGGAACTCTATAAACACAAACACCAACGAACTCTATAAACACAAACACCAACGAACTCTATAAACACAAACACCAAGGGACTCTATAAACACAAACACCAACGGACTCTATAAACACAAACACCAAGGGACTCTATAAACACTCTATAAACACAAACACAAGGGACTCTATACAAACAAACACAAGGGACTCTATAAACACAAACACGGACTCTATAAACACAAACACCAAGGGACTCTATAACACAAACACCAAGGGACTCTATAAACACAAACACCAAGGGACTCTATAAACACAAACACCAAGGGACTCTATAAACACAAACACCAAGGGACTCTATAAACACAAACACCAAGGGACTCTATAAACACACACACCAAGGGACTCTATAAACACACACACCAAGGGACTCTATAAACACACACACCAAGGGACTCTATAAACACACACACCAAGGGACTCTATAAACACAAACACCAAGGGACTCTACAAACACAAACACCAAGGGACTCTATAAACACAAACACTAAGGGACTCTATAAACACAAACACCAAGGGACTCTGTAAACACAAACACCAAGGGACTCTATAAACACAAACACCAAGGGACTCTATAAACACAAACACCAGGGGACTCTATAAACATCGTGAGGAACTTAACATACAGTGCTCAGACCTGCAACAATTACCGTAGTGCACACTCGCTTTCCCTGATTTACTGACGATGGTAGAACACATTACGAGGCTTCTAACTTGTGTGTGTGTCTGTGTGAGAAAGGTTTGTTTGTGTGGAAGAGACAGAGAGATGGTGTTTTTTGTGTGTATGTGTGAAAGAGAGAAAATTTGTTTGTGTGAGATAGAGAGAGAGAGAGAGAGAGAGAGAGAGAGAGAGAGAGAGAAATTGTGTGTTTATGTGAAAGTGAGAAAGAGAGAAGGTATTTTTGTATATCTGAGAGTGAAAGTGCTCGTTTGTTTGTGTGTGTGTGTGTGTGTGTGTGTGTGTGTGTGTGTGTGCACTTAAAACTACCCGCGACTTACGATTCACCACTTTCACAATACAGCATTCATAGATCAGTAAATATAATAAGTCTTCTCGTGTTGCATCTCCATCAACTGTGTGTGCGTGTGTGTGTGTGTGTATGAGTGTGTATGAGTGTGTGTGTGAGTCTGTGTGTGTGTGTGAGTCTGTGTGTGTGTGTGTGTGTCTTTAAACTGTTCGACTCCTATTACTGGAGTTATTGGACAGCCGGGAGTCAAAGGTTCGCTCCCTCCCGCAGTGAAGCAGCTTCGAACCCTAACGATATGAAACAGTTAGGGTAAGTAAGTAAGTAGGTAAGTAATTAAGTAGGTAGGTAGGTAAGTAAGTCAGTGGGTAAGTAAATAGGTAAGTAAGAAAGTAGGTCTGAAAGTAAGTAGGTAAGCAAGTACACAGACCAAGTAATACCTTCCACACTGAGTTATGTTCACTGTGTATTCATGCCTTGTTGGTCCATATCCTTAATCCTCACTAAGTTTGTCGTAAGGTAACCTGGACATCAAGCTTTCAATATTTATAAAACACACACACACACACACTTGGTATTTAATCATCTTTATCTAACTGGTTGGAAAGTTACTCAGATCATTTTCCCCAAAAATATTTCACCTACCACCCTCTCTCTCTCTCTCTGTCTCTCTCTCTCTCTCTCTTCCACACTTCTTATCTCTTCTTTTTCATTTCCCGTCATCTTTCCCCTGCCTCTACCTTCCCCCTCCCTGCTTCTCTCATCCTCGCCACCTCCTCCTTCTTTCCTTTCGTTATCTCTTCTGTTGATGATTGTTCTTTAAAATATTAATACATGTATAAAAAGAATAACAAAAACAAGTACCATAAAACAGGCCTGTCAATCAGTTCCTCAGCCACACACCCCCCCCCTCCCCCATATCATGACAAACAAAATATGTAAAATGCGCACATATATTTTTTTTTTAAGATATTTTCATTAAGTTCAGCTTCGTAGGTCAAAATTCGCCTGAGTTATATCCCCCGGAAAAATAAAAAGCAGCAGCCACAGAGAGCCCCATTACGCCCTTGACGCGGGACCTGGAGAGCGGGGCGGTGTAGAATAATATGAATAATAAATTACAGTAACTAATTTATCACTTTCAGAGGAGTGAAGCTTCATAGAAATACAACTGGTGGCAGAGTGGCACCAGTGTCCAGTAACTTGGTATTAACTGTATAGCTTAACAGTATTGTGGTAGTGACAACAGTGACCACAAGACAGCAGTGTTGAGGTAGTTACTGAGTAGTGGCCAGTCATCATAAACTACGATACTATTCTTTAAGTTTAAAAGTTTCCATTTACACATAAAACGATCCTATAAGCGTCTTGTTCTGTATTGTAAAATTACAAAATAAAAATTGTGATAGAGTGTTTGTACCGACGCGATATAACACCTCCTGTTTTTTAGGTACAGTATTGGCAACATACTGTATATGACTCCAAAAATCTCGTCGGTATAACCAGTTTTCTGAACCTTCTCTTATAGAGTGTTTCTTTTACGGTGTGACGACACTCGACTATTCCTGACACGGTGCACCACCACCCAGCGGGGCTGCAAATGTCAAGTGGTGACGGGTGCCAGGTGGTGGCCTCTTGAGGGTGTGTGACCCGCGGGGGCTGGCACCTGTACCATACAGGGTGTAACCATCTCATCTGCAATAATCAGCTGCTCTTTACACGGACACACTGAACATATTGTGACGTCACAACTAAGCTGATCACTGACTTTTTTGTTGAACACAATGACCTGAGCTGCTAAGAAAGCCCTAAAGCTGCAGTGACTCGGTGGGACTGTTCTATTACGTATGGCCTGACAGGCTGACCCATGACGCTAAAATAAACATCATTATTGTGTCAGCCCGTGTGACCAAAAGAGGTTGACGCCAACGTCACTAGCTGTCACATCTCAGAGGAGGAGATTGATGATAACCCGAGTTGACAAGTGTTGCTGACACGCAAGAAGGCTGACTTTAGCTGACCTCACTATTAGGATTAAAACTAACATTGAACATTGACCTAAAACTCTCTCTCACTCAGAATGATTCTTAAACTGCAAAACAGAAAATTATAAAAATGAGCAAATTCTTCATAATTTGGGAAGTTTTCATTTTCTTAAAAATTACGTGTAATACAAGGGGGGTGTATCTCCCCCATGTAAGGTACTGTATATAAGTGAAGGTGTTCAAAAGTTTCGTGTAGCCTTGAAAAGCGTTGGCTTCGAGTTCAGCTTCATGACTTTTTAAAAGACTGGCTTCTGTTTTGTGTTCTTCCAGTAGCTTCAGCTTCAAGTCTGGTCAGAGGATAGAATGTTGTTGCGAGGCAGCAGAGTTGTGTGCTGGGTGAGGGTACACCACCACGTATCACCTATACTGAGCGTAACACACATAACACACCTAGGCAGATCTTGTGTTAAACTTATCATGTTAACAATCAGTTGACGGCACAACTCGCCCCAGCTGGAACAGGCACAACCCCTGCACGCTTGTGACGTCATTTCACTGTTCCCTCGGGTATATATTTTATGAACCGATGAAGCTCCTACAAAAAGTCTCCATCACACATTTGAAGAGTTTCCATCCAGCACTTTCCGAGATATGATGGTGTAAATAAAAACAATAATTTATCTACACTGTGACCTTAACTTTTGACATATCAGGGTATCTATCTATCTATTTTTGCGGCACCTCAAGGGGTTTCCATAATTATCTCGACATTGCTGTAATTTGTGCCGAGAAATTTTCATCTTCGGCGCCATTTTCTGGAGCCACATGACGTCATAGACACGTTAAATGTGCCTTAGGTCGAGGAACTAATGCATCAAGTCACGTTCTTTTACGACGCTTCTTTACACCAGTTATCGTGAAGTGATTTTTGAACTTTCAATGACCATGACCTTCACATCTGACCCTAACCTGTCAAAAAGTTCCGTGATTATTGTATACACAACATAGGTTTGATGCGCACACACACACACACATGGCCATTCCAATACGTAATTTTAACAAGTCCCTTCGAGGGTAAGGTAAGGTAAGGTAAGGTAAGGTAAGGTAAGGTAAGGTAAGATTAGCCAAGCCAAGGTAAGGTAAGGTAAGGTTTGCTAAGGTAAGGTAAGGTAAGGTTTGCCAGTCTAACTCAACATAAGTAACATGAACCAAATTATTACAGTACAGAATATATTGTTATATTAAAGTTGATAGTATGAAGATGTTCTCAAAGTGTGGTAGTGTGTGTTTACCCCCCACATAGTCTAGTGCTGTCATAGTGTGGTAGAGAGCGTTCACCCCCACATACTCTGTTGTTCATAGTGTGGCAGACAGCATCACACAGTATGGCGCGAACCTGCCGCCCTCACTGGGGGTAAAATGCTCATAGCCCTCTAACTTTTGTTCAATAAATCAGTAGTGTTTTTTTTTCAATCAGTGTTTACGTGTATTTCGCCTCGTGTGTTTCTGAAAGTTAGCTCACTACACACCCTCTTTTTCACACCCACTGAGGTAAGGTAAGGTCAGGTCAGGTCATGTTATATAAACGATGTCATGAGGTGAGATTAGTAAGAGTATTAAAAGTTTTTTTTTTAATTTTCACTCACAACTCACCCACCCACCTGTCCAGTCACCCACCCACCTCACAACCCACCCACCCACCCACAGTACCTCACAACCCACCCACCCACCTGTCCAGTACCTCACAACCCACCCACCCACCTGTCCAGTACCTCACAACCCACCCACCCACCTGTCCAGTACCTCACAACCCACCCACCCACCCACCTGTCCCACCCTCACAACCCACCCACCCCACCCCACCTGTCTAGTGCATCATAACCCACCCATACTCTCCATCATGAAACACAACACCAACACAACACCAACAACACCAACATAAACACAAACACCACACCAACACAACACCACAACACAAACATAACACAACACCAACACAACACCACAACACAAACACCACACCAACACAACACAACACAACACCAACACAAACACCACACCACACCAACACAACACGAACACAATCACAACATCAACACAACACCAACATAACACAACACCAACACAAACACAACACAAACACAACACAAACACAACACCACCTCCTACAAGCGTTAAAAAAAAAGAGTCCAACTGGGGAAAAAACTTCTATTAACAAAGTAGCGATCCTGTGAAACTAACATTTAGCTATATATTTTTTTTGTAAACAAGTTAACAACATTAATTTAACTTCTCCCCCTCTCTCCCTTTCGCATAGGTACAGTAAGTTACAGTGGGGTGTTCTCTTTCACTAGAACCTCCCCTTCCCCTACCACCACACTGTAATCTCCTCCTCCTCCAACGCTGTAATCTTGTAACACAGGTGAGGGCGAGTGAGAGCGTGGGTGTCGTGTTTTACCTGGTCTGGTGGGTCTCTGTATCCCACTTGTCTATTTTTTTTATCATTTGGCGACCATAAGAGGAGAGGGAGGGAGGGGAGAAAGGGAGGGGATTTGGAACCTCCCCTTCCCCTACCACCACACTGTAATCTCCTCCTCCTCCAACGCTGTAATCTTGTAACACAGGTGAGGGCGAGTGAGAGCGTGGGTGTCGTGTTTTACCTGGTCTGGTGGGTCTCTGTATCCCACTTGTCTATTTTTTTTATCATTTGGCGACCATAAGAGGAGAGGGAGGGAGGGGAGAAAGGGAGGGGAAAGGGGGGGAAGGGGGGGAGGGAGGGAGAGTTTTTTTATCATTTGGCGCCCACAACAGAGAGAGAGAGAGAGAGAGAGGAGACCTTTCAAGTGCCTCAATTTCATTTGTCAGTGCACAGACTCCTGCAGTCATCGCTTGGCTGTCTGCTGCCGGGGATTTACCAGCCTGAATAAATAAATTGACAGCGAAGATTTCTTTTTTCCTGTAGACTGCCGGCATAGAGGTGTGTCTGTGTGTGTGTGTGTGTGTGTGTGTGTAGTAGAGGTGATGGCAGCAGGTAGAGGTGGTGGCAGCAGGTGAAGGTGATGGCAGCAGGTGAAGGTGATGGCAGCAGGTGGAGGTGGTGACAGCAGGTGGAGGTGGTGACAGCAGGTGGAGGTTGACAGGGCCCGGTCGAGTCAATTAAGGTTTCTAGACCTTGATAGAGGGACAGAGAAGAGATGAGAGGCGAGAGATAGGAGGCTACAGGACCGAACACGTGTTGCTGCCACAGTCTAGCTGGTCGTCGACACTGGAGGTCGTTGTGTACGTTATGTGAGGACGACCAGCTGAGAGGGCTGACTCCTGGCCCACCTCCAGCTGAGAGGGCTGACTCCTGACCCACCTCTAGTTGAGAGGGCTGACTCCTGGCCCACCTCTAGTTGAGAGGGCTGACTCTTGACCCACCTCTAGTTGAGAGGGCTGACTCCTGGCCCACCTCTAGTTGAGAGGGCTGACTCCTGGCCCACCTCTAGTTGAGAGGGCTGACTCCTGGTCCACCTCTAGTTGAGAGGGCTGACTCCTGGCCCACCTCCAGCTGGTGGTGACCCATATGAAAAATCTAACAGCTGGAATAACTGAGAGAGGTGGAAGTGGTTAAAGAGTTATACGGGTCAGGTGTGTGGAGCAGTTGTATAAGAGACAGGTGTGTGGTGAGGAATTATAGAGTTCAGGTGTGTAGTGGAGGATTATACGAACCTGGTGAGACGAATGATACAAGTCAGGTATTTAGTGATGTGTATAACGGGTCAGGTGTGAGGTGAAGTAGGAGCTGTGCGAGGAGTTTCATATGTTATGTAGTAATGTGTAAACCTGTCAACCGCAAACAATGTACAGAACTGCCTTACACAACCTCCTGATGGCGTCTTACACAACCTCCTGATGGCGTCTTACACAACCTCCTGATGGCGTCTTACACAACTTGCTGCCGCCGATGAATTTAGATATTATTCATCTGAGTGTCTGTGTGAATGTTAATTGTGTATGACTGTCATGAAGATGCTAATATATAATATGCAAGAACTCGTGTCCTGACACAGACTAAAGTTACTTCTGCTCTGGTTGTTGCCAGAGGAAGAAGAATTAGATAGAGGAAGAAGCGGGAGCTTTACGTCGCAATGCAGTAGAATGGTCACACGTCCGGGGCTCCAGACAATCTCTCTCTCTCACTCTCCCTCCGTCAGAGTAGGTGCAAAATATCAACAAATATTAAGGAAAATGTCATGTGACGCGGTAAGGATTCGAACCCACAGTATTGGAGGTGAGAATCCACACAACCACAGAGAGTTGGGCGGGTGTGACGCAGTGCTCTTAACTTAAGCGGGGTTTTGTTTGTTGCCACGACTGAACCCTCAAGTTAGTGGCTCCACAACTTATGTATGACGTCACACCCAACACTCACTGATGTTACAGAATTGTTTATTTATTCTAGACATACTGTATATGCAGATTAAGTAATAACGTCACTACACACACACATGCTGTAGTTATTTTATTACGGAGATGCAGGAAGTCGTTCCCTGGATTCAGACTGGTGAAACAAGACAATTACACACACAACAACTCAAACATTTTAGTGCAACAATTACTCTGCCATGATATTGTACTCCCAATGGTTACCGTTGTGTGGTTACTGTTATGACACTGTTGAATGGTTACTATTGTGAAAGTTAAATGGTTACCGTTGTGTGGTTACTGTTATGACACTGTTGAAAGGTTACTGTTATGACACTTGAATGGTTACTGTTATGACACTGTTGAAAGGTTACTGTTATGACACTGTTGAAAGGTTACTGTTATGACACTTGAATGGTTACTGTTATGACACTGTTGAATGGTTACTGTTATGACACTGTTGAAAGGTTACTGTTATGACACTTGAATGGTTACTGTTATGACACTGTTGAAAGGTTACTGTTATGACACTTGAATGGTTACTGTTATGACACTGTTGAAAGGTTACTGTTATGACACTGTTGAAAGGTTACTGTTATGACACTGTTGAAAGGTTACTGTTATGACACTGTTGAAAGGTTACTGTTATGACACTTGAATGGTTACTGTTATGACACTGTTGAAAGGTTACTGTTATGACACTGTTGAAAGGTTACTGTTATGACACTTGAATGGTTACTGTTATGACACTGTTGAAAGGTTACTGTTATGACACTGTTGAAAGGTTACTGTTATGACACTTGAATGGTTACTGTTATGACACTGTTGAAAGGTTACTGTTTGTGTAATGAGACGGTCGTGTAAACAAACCCGGGGCAGCAGATCCTCCACACATTGCTGGTGAGGAATGAACAACAGGTCGTATCGTGGCTTCTTCACTAATGTTAAACCCTCACACACACACACACGGTCAAGATTTAAACACTAATAACATTACGGTGGTCGTGTTAACATTTCTGGTAACATAAATTACACCGAGTCAGTAAAGTATAGTGTAGTGTAGGACCGTCCACAACACACCTCACGTTACTGGTTCATGTTTTATCATTAAATTATCGCAGGAGAAGATTTTAGGTCAGTATAATGTTCTTGAAAAATATCAGGTAAGAACTAGTCCCGTTTGACCTTTACCTCCAACACTGCCGCTTTAGATGCAGTGGTGGTGGAGGAAGAGGGGGGACAGGTGGTGGTGGTGGTGGAGGACAGGTGCTGGTGGAGGACAGGTGCTGGTGGAGGATAAGTGGTGAAGGACAAACTGTGGAGAAATACGGGTTATGGAAAAGAACAGGTGATCGAGGAGAACAGGTAATAATATAGTACAGGTAATGATGGACAACAGGTGAGGGTGTTTGAGACTCCCCCTCCCTGTAATCAAGGTTCAGTTCAGGTGCTGGATGATGGTGGTGTTTAAAAGGCTGCTGCACATTTTAAGTTTTTGAAAGTGCTCCTAAAAGTGTCCACGAAAATCCCTGTACACTACTAACACTTGGTATCATAGGATCAAGGAAGGATGCCATACAATGAAGGTGATTAGGGGAGGGAGGGGGGCGGTAGAGGAGGCCAAAGAAGCTCTCGGTCACAGGTATCTACTACACCTGAACCATTTACCAAAACACACACTATACGTCTAACACCACTTACCTCACTCGTGGTTCTCAGTTGTGATGGTTCTCTCCCTGGTTGACACTGTACGTCATTATACTGCACTATACTTGTCTGTCACTATACTTCACACTCAAGAGCCCAAAAAAGAAGACATCAACATAGCGTAATTAACTAAAGATGAATATTCTTAAAAAAATTCGGCTTCTTCACACTTCGCTGTACAAGTTTTATGATGAGAGCGTCGTCACCAGGCCGGCAGGCCGGGCCAACTCCCCCAGAAGAGTTGGGTAATAACTTCCTTGTTCAGCAGTCTGGACAAGTTTTTATACAGAAAGTTTGATTTGGAAAATTCAATAATAACTTGATCGTGATCTCTTGCGTGTTTGTGATAAGTTGAGTGTCTGTCTGAGTGTGTGTGGCTCAGCTGAACGAGTGGAGTATGACGACAGTTGTGAAGGCTCCAGGAAGGGTTAGTCTCCATTACTTATAAAGGGAACACATCACGTCAGGTTTGGTCCACACTATAATAATATTAAGTTAACCATCCAACACAAAATTTATTATACAAGAAGTCTACTTTGAAGTTCCGTGTAAACACATATGATGATGATCTTATTCAATTATACATCAAATGACAAAGTGGGTTAACAGTTTATTAACCCCTTGTGTACGGGGTCTATCTCTGCTGATAAAATCGTCTGGCTTTAACCAAATAAAATATTATAATCGGCGTCCAGTAGTTAAGGGATTAGTTTCATTAGTATGAGAGCCTGGTCACGTTGGCAACACTACCAAGTGTACTACAAGTCACAACACACTGTGACCCCTGACAGGCTCAGACCCTTTATATACGACCCACGGTTCGTTACTCTGCCTCGCTCTTTAAAAGATAAATAGGGACACGTTGGACACAGGCACCTAACAGTGTACATATATAGCTGAACAAATTACCCCAGAAGGGATGTACAGCCCCCACAAGGCTCCAGCATTTCTTACACTTGGGCACGACACGCAGCGTTTGGTTCTCATACAGCGGTTAAGGATTTCTCATGTAAGAGTACAAGTCTGTAATAATACTGTATAAGGTAACATTCACACTTAATTTTAAAATGTATATGAATAATATCTAAATCAGAAAAGCCCATTCAATACATTCTCTAAATGGCTACCTTCAAAATACCTTAGTTTCCCTATACTGTATATAGAAACTTGGTGATTTTTTATTTCGTTATGTTCGAGGAATTTGGCGGCTCCTTTACAACAAAACATCAGCGTGGGTGGTCCCGGGTTATTGCGTCAGGGGCAAGTGTCAATATTATTGATGCTCTCAGGCTGACAAGAAGGATATCGAACACCCCCGTGTTGGTGCCCGCGTGGCTGGCAGCAGTGGGCGTGCACGCTCACTGCTGCCCCTAACAGTGACAGTAAGCTAAGCTGCCTTGGTAGGATTATTAGTTCCTGGGGCCTAAGGTGCCTGACCCAGACTCTTAACCAACACATGGATGAAAGTTTTATTAATTCTTCCTATGTGACACAGCTGAAGTTTCTCTTTATGAATCTCAACATGTTCATTGTTTTGCTTGTGGCTCTCGTACACCAACACCCGATACAGAATATACCCAAAATAAGGTCGGTGTTGTATAAATAGTGCGAGGCGGTAAAGAAAAAAGTGGGTCACGATATTTGATTGGGTAAAACAAGTCGGCTGTCTCCTCAACCCTAAAGTGCTTATTTGGCCCAGAATAAATAATAAACGCTAAAATCAAATTCTTAAAACACATCTCTCAGAAGAAAGGGGGATACAGTGGCGGTCGTCTCCTGTCCTAAGAGTCGCTAGTTCACTCTCAGAGTGCCTCATATCCAGCCAGCAATAAAACGGTATCTATCTTTACTCTTGAGAAAGTGGAGATGATCAAGTGCAGTACCAGACACACAGCCCCCTCGTGTACTGAAAGTTTAGTTGTCAGTATCCAAGCCGAGTGACCAAAGAAATAGTCTTAGTGGCAGTTAAACCACGAAAAAAATGGTGTTTTAATTCCAATTTTTAGTCATTAGGAGTAGCATTTTTGACGGTCTTAGTCTTCTTTAATCTCTGAAATCTGGCAAACTTGACCGAGTGTTTGTTGGAGGCAGATAAAAACATCCCGGCAGCAGTTCCTTAAGTGCTGACGGAGGCAACTTGTCTGACGAGGAGCTAATTACCTAAACTTGTGATATCATTAAGACAGTTAATACGATGACATGCATTTATATTATACTGTACTGTACTCTAAATGTTCTATAAGGCGCACACACACACCTTATCAAATTTATGAAACACTGAGCAGAATGTTCCTCCGCAGGCAGGACAACACCCGCCGTCACTAGAGTATGCTAAGACAACTCACAAGATGAAGAGCTTAAGGAAAATAACAAATTGCAACAGAGCGAAGGCGTTCAGTGATGAGTATTTAGGCTAAGAATCTTCCCAGTAAACTGCGTGAGACTCCCCCTGTTGGTAACTCCGTCCTAGAGAAGGGTGTGTACGTGACTTGACGTCACATATCATCTAACGATTTACATTAACAAACATATCTACATTATTATCATTGTTAGACAAAGTATTGGTAAAAGTAATTACTGAAAAAATAATAATAATATGGTAATTTTAGGTTATTGTGAGAACGTTTAGAGTGGAGGACTGTGGTCGCCAGCCCACATATATATGGACGGTACTGATTCACTGATTGATGCCTGGAAATTACCATGGAAACGCGGTGTATATACTGTAGTCTATTTCATCGTGTTTCAGACGAATTTGACTTTATTTCCGGCGGAAATGAGTAGTTATGGAGACATGACCACCAACTTACCAACAATGTTGGTTGCACAAAGTGGGCAGGGCTTTGAAGTAAGAGAGAAATTGTAGGGTAAAAACACATAAAATTGACGAAACGAAAATTTCTAACCGGAGAGCCAGAAGGACCTGACCTAACCTCTTAGCCAGGGGGGGGGGGGGTGTAAAAAGCTTACCTCCCTCATTCCATGCTGTGAAAATGTATGAAGTTACGGTATTACTTAAGCTTCCTATAAAACTACCTGTTCTAAGTTGACCACAACTGCTACTTATCGCAAGCCATCTGACACGGAAGGCTCGAGTGTTCCGCGATACATGCAGCCAAAACTAGGAAGATAGTTGTCACTCACTGTACAGTGCCTAACAAGCTAATAATTATTATCCCCGTTACAATATCTCACAATGTTATGTAACTGCTAAGTGTTGTTGTAACATATTTGTGAGAAAAGTGTGACGCAGCTCCGTGGCTCCCGTGAAGGACCTGCCCTCTCCGCCGCCTCCCATGTAAACGTCACATTTGTTGTCACCCACAAAAGCTGAGCCTTCGAACAACACCCGCCTGTCCGCCCTCTGGCTACGAGTCTTTAAACTAAAACCTCACAGGCAGGAACAAAGCCTGGCATGACCACACACACAACAATAATGGTATGAATTAGAAGATAACAATTACATAAACATTTAAGCAGTGAGCGACCTACAAATACAGGTAAAGGACTTGTCACCCATATTGCTGCTGCTGTCAGCCTGGTACTTCCTCCTGCCGCCCCCCCCCCCTTCACCACCTCCTCCTCTTCCTCCCTTCCACTTGACCGTTTCTTCCAACTTACAAACTTTCCATGATATTTATTTATATTACAGGAATAAAGTCAAGGATGAGTTTACTCACCACTTCAGAGTAAACTGCCACCAGCGTAGATCAGGGCAGCACAGGCTCAGCACCAACACACACAGTAGATCAAGTCTCAGCACCAACACACACACACATAGATCAAGTCTCAGCACCAACACACACAGTAGACTCAAGTCTCAGCACCACACACATCAGTCTACACACACACAAGTCAGGTAGATCAAGTCTCTCAGCACCAACACACACACACAGTAGATCAACACACAACACACACACACAGTAGATCAAGTCTCAGCACCAACACACACACACAGTAGATCAAGTCTCAGCACTCAACCAACACACACACACACACACAGTAGATCAAGTCTCAGCACCAAACACACACACACAGTAGATCAAGTCTCAGCACCAACACACACACACACACACAGTAGATCAAGTCTCAGCACCAACACACACAGTAGATCAAGTCTCAGCACCAACACACACAGTAGATCAAGTCTCAGCACCAACACACACAGTAGATCAAGTCTCAGCACCAACACACACAGTAGATCAAGTCTCAGCACCAACACACACACACACACAGTAGATCAACAGCTCAACAACAGACACAGAGAGGAAAGATAAAGGACTCATAACTAACGTCCATATTCTGGTGATGTAGTGTGTGAGCTGAACCATAGATGGCGGTATGACACTGGTCGACCCAGTGACGTATACAGTAGAGTGGGTAACGCTAAACATTAATACTTTGTCTGGTTACCTTGTGTATGTAACGTATATTATTAACAGTATATCATAGAAACTTAATGTTATATACTACATCTTTCTAATTATCATATTTACCCTTCAATAAGTTTCAATGACGTCACCAGAATGTCGTGACGTCAGAGAAAGCAATAGTTTACACTGTTAAAACAAAATACGTTGAGTCATGTTGAACATAAACAATGGCTACTGAGTTATTATAATGTTTATGTTAAGGTAAGAACAACGCAGCTGCCTTGCCTTATATCTCACCATATAGCCTAACACATCTTTTTCCCCCCGTGTCATATAACCCAACACAGCTTCTTCCCTTATACCTTATATCTCAGTGTCAGGTCTCAGTGTTCACAGGTTCTGAGCACAAGTGTCAAGGACTGCCGGTAGTAAAGTTACCAGACAAAGCCAAAGGAACGACGTGTATGGGTACAAGAAGCCGCCTGACATATGCATGCACTCTGTTGTAAAGCTACCTGATAGGAAAGCCAACTAGTGTATCCCAGTAAGGCTACACGGTGTGGCTTTTTAGGGTGACTCTTACAAGGTGGGTTTATTACAGGTGTGTTCCTTAGACCTGCTGCACACAGGTAACATACGGACGTTCAAGTGTTAATTCCGATCACCTGAAGACTCTCCACCCCAGCTTATTTCACCTTTACAAATTAACCACCCTAACACTAATCTAACCTAACATAACCTAACCAGCTTATTTCACCTTTACAGATTAATTATCCTAACCTAATCTAGCCTCATCCCCCATAATACCGTTAAGGTGGTTAATGTTCAGGTGAAATAAGCTTACGGTGGAAATTCTTCAGGTGATCCATAAATTCTTTCCAGGTGTTGAGTAAACACTAGATCTCGTTAACACTAGGAAGACAAGACATATCTTTGGTAGGTGAGTCAAGGTGTGTCCGCCACGAGATTACATTTGTTCTACCATCTCATCTGGAATATTTTTTACAGGTTTGAGTATTAACTAATTGAAGATATGTAAGTAGCAAGACCTTACACCAAGAAGGAGGGAGTGTGTCGCAATATAGTTAGTGTACAGGAATAGTTTACTTCTCAACGTAGAATAATACAAACACGACCACAAAAAAACAATCATTTGCTCTTGCCAATTTTACAAGCTGTCGAAAGTCAGTCAGGCTTATTATACAGTACACAGCTCATCGCCCACTTGAACATCGGTCAAATTTTCGAGGATTCTGGCGTTTATGCTACGGTAATAGATCCACATTGTTCACATTATACACTCATGATTTTTTAAATGATAATTATTAAAAATACACAAATATATCACGAGAGGAAACGCATAGTAAGAACCCAAATCTCCGGCGGATCAGAAATCCATGAGTCGTGGACAGTGACCCGCCACCAGTCCGCCACGAACACTGTCCTCCACTCTCAGATCAATAAACGAGTCGGGAACCTTGATGCCCTCCTCCCACCCTCACCAGATGGAGTACCCAACCCTGAAGGCCATGAGAGAGCCGGGAACGATGATCACCACGAGGCAGACGTACGAGAGAGTGAAGGAAAAAGTGGAGGAGGGGGGGGGGTGGAAATAAAGAGAATAGGAAATGGAAAGAAAAAGGTGGAGGAGAAACAGAGATGAGGGAAGTGTGCGTGTGTGTAGGTTGTAATTTATATAATTGAATCATAGGTCAGTTATCGTTAAGGTTACCGCTGAATTAGTTTATATTTTAGTAGAGTAACACGATAATCCATGTTTTTGTTTATAGAGCCACAGTAAATAAACACCTTATACCACACATACTAAACACTGAATAAAACCCAACTTGTGTTCATAGGTATAGATGAGACAAGAAATTTAATGGTAATAACTTAACTTTATATTATAGCAGCCACATTGGATAGAAAAGGACGGCCATCTTGAAACTTGTCTTAATTTAAGTTTCTAAGGTGGATTTTATTGGCTACACATCTACACTACAGAGGGGGTGAATGAGTTTGATGGTCAGTCTATAATTTCTTAATACAGTACAGCAGTTCTTGGTCAGACTCCCCATTACTCGAGTAATGAGCCAAGGGCACTGAAGCACCCTCCCTCCCCCCTCCCTCACCCGATACTCCACATGGCCAGGAATAGGACGGTAGCCTTTGATCTATATTCCGGGAACCATCTACGATATTGGTGATACATACATTACATTATAATTGGTAACTGTGAACTGGTATTGACTAAGCTGTATTACAATAAGTGTTTTAAATAGTGAACTATCGTGGTTTAATAAAGATAAGACCATTGGTCTGGTTTTCCCTGAGCTGAATAAAATCATCTCGTGCTTGCCGGAGTAAAATCCTTAAGTGTGAAGAGCGCTGATGCCACTGAACGGGTTAAAGGTGCCACCTGGCGGAAATTATCACTACAGTACCAGTATTAAATTGCGGAATATATCGTCACAAAACATAAATTACAATAATATAGTTAAGGTATTATATTTATCTTATCCATGTTTTCATTGTGGATCTACATGAAATATATAAATATATATATATATATATATATATATATATATATATATATATATATATATATATATATATATATATATATATATATATATATATATATATATATATATATATATATATATATATATATATATATATATTTCATGTAGATCCACAATGAAAACATGGATAAGATAAATCTTGATGAAATCACACGGGGATAAGGGAAACAATGGAGCACCTTAGCTTTTGTCTTTTTTCAAGACATCTTCAGAGGCAACTGAAATACATGGACAGATAGAGGCTTAAGTACACAGGGTGACCTTACTAAACATGAGGTCAGGTCATAAACATGACATCCAATAATCCGCACACCAACACCACCACACACGCAGAGGAGCTTAAGAGAAAGGGCGACGTGACTAGTCAAGTTAAATCTGGTTAAAAATATAGGACCCACGAATCAGCTATCCTACATCTAACTCCAATGCTTTAAAAGCATTTTTAACCTTGGGCCACTGAAAATAAATTTGCGTAGCATATTATCAGTTTTGTACAGACCATCACTAAGGTTTATAGTAGTCTACTTAAAAACACCATTAATATTTAATAATTTAAGGGACTGAACTAACAGGATAAATTCATTGCGATAAGGCAGAGTAAAAATATTATTAAGTGTAGGAATTTGCCTGGTTCGACTAGAATGAAAGGATTTATTAGCCCTTTTAAAACAATGATCAACAAACAATGAAGCGTACCCAAGTTTTTGTGCAATGGACTGAATGTGTTTCGGTTCTTCATCAATAAATTCAGCGTCACAAATACGCAAGCATCTCAAAAACAGAGCAGAAAAAAAGATATTTTTTATACGGGGATTACCCCACCCGGGCACAGGTAATGACCCACATCAGGGCCTGGGGGGCGAAAATATAATAATAATAATAATAATAATAATAATAATAATAATAATAATAATAATAATAATAATAATAATAATAATAATAATAATAATAATAATAATATCTATTATTATTATTATTACAACAATTAATAAAATTAATAGCAAATTAATAACAATAAAATAATAAAAATAAAAATAACCATAAATAAATACAAAATCGAAAAAATAAATCAAGACCGAGAACTTACAGTATATACATTATATATGTTGTGTTGTCCAAGTAAGAGAAACAATTGAGACCCTGCAATTGTGTGTAAATGAGGCAGAAAGACAGATCAGTAACCTGGGACTTGGTCACAATTTTCGTGATGCCATATGGCAGCAGAGTCTCCCATTAGACAACACATTATGCTTCCAATATCTTCCCAGGCAGTAGTACCTTCCTGTTTGGTAGCTGCCTATCTACCTACTACCTGTAGATTCCAGGTGACTCGATAAAAATGTCTGAAACTGTCTACCTGTGTAGGCTTTCTGTACACCTTAAATTTATAGTTATGACCATTTCTAATGCTAAGCTTATCAAGAAATGGAAGGGATCCATTTATTCTATAAATGTCATATCTCCCAGAAACAAGTGTAGCAGCTTTGACATAATATTCTTTACCGTATTACTAAAATATTTTAGTTGAATAATCATTTAAAGAAAGATAGTGCGCCTTTGCTCTCACACCAGCTATTGTATATACTGTAATTACAGTGTTGAAGCTGCAATACACAGACAGATTAAAGGTCCACTTCAAGGTGAGAGGCTCAACTTGCAGTGTGTCGTCACTCACTGATGTTCAGTTTAAACATTCTTTGTTTCTTCAACTGAATATAAGATATTTTATAACTGACTCATCACATGTTATTAAAACTCAGCTTATATCCTGTTGCCTATAAGCGAATGGGTTAAAAGTCTTCCATTGACAGTAATTTGTCAGCTGTAACATTACATATTATTTAATATATACGAGTCAAATGATCTGATACTTGCTGTTTCTCAATATTGACCTTTTCTGTAATATAAGGAATTCAATATTGTCTTTTAGGATTAAAGAGCTTTTGAGAGCGGCTGTTTTGATGAAAAATGTTTCACGATCAACTTATCATTATTGAATTATATAATTAACTTTTGAGCACTATTTCTGAAACATTAGTATATTTTAATGAAATATGATTTGTTTAGTAAATTACCGATTCTGCTGATACAAGACAATCTCGACAAATTAATAAGATAAAACTACAGGAACTGTTGATTGTAGCGTTTGTCTACTTCTTCCTCATTAAGATGCAGACCCCAAGAACGAAATCCACTGACTATATTATTAAGTGTTGAACGAAAGAATGGGACAGCTTGAGGAGGGTGGGTGTCCCAGACGGTTATGGCGTCATAGCAGGTCTCGCCGCCTTGTAACGAGACTGCGTGGGAGACCTCGAATGCAACAGTATCTTCGCTAAAAGAGCATATCATGTTTTGCAGTAAGGTCGAGTGTAAGTTGGGCTTGAACTAGATTTTCCACCAAGTTACAGACCAACAGCGGGAGCGGTGTGAGCGAAAAAAAGACTATACGGTAAACAAAGGTTGTTAGAGGACGTGTGATGCTCTCCCAGTAATATCCTGTTACTTTTTATTTAAGAAAATATTCTAGGAACATTTACGGCGCAAGTAGCTCCCAAGATGGTTTTCATAATCAGATAATGTTCACAATATAATCTTCAATTTTATTTCATTAAGCAAATTTTTTTCATGTAGATTATTAGATTATTCACATCATAAACCCTTTGGACATGACGTCACGCATCTTTATGATCAGCTCTTGAGGAACATAACATAACATAACCCGGTAAAACTAGTTTTGTTAATGATAGGGTTTTGAGGTTTTAAGTTCCTCTAATTGTTAAGAAAAAACAGTATTACTCTTTACCGCACACCTGCTGTTATTACTTACTGTGACGAAAAGATTTTGAGCCAGAAATTACGAGAAAAGTGATTGGCCAAAATTAGAAAAGCAGACCTTAAACCAGCTGTCATCCTATTACTTTGATATATCAGTGGAGAGTGAATTCTGCTTTAAGTCAGGGGTGAGTTTGCTCTTATTTTCCCTAAAAATCAAGTAACGTATTCAGTTCTGTTTTAGTTTAGTTTCATTCATTTAACATTCAATTCTACATACAATCTAAAAACATTTGAACAAACAAACTCAACTATATTTAAGTAAACCTCAATATTTTGACTTTGATTAAACCCTAAACAACTTAACTTTACTAAATAAGCAAAGAATATGCTTTCATCAGTATTAACATAAGTTAAGGAAAGTAGTTTTTAGCTATGACCTAAAATGGTGACATTCAAGGATACAAACAGACACGAATTTGTTGTTAGCCATGCCTTTTGTTTGATCATAATCTCCATACGAAGTTACATTGAACTTACTAAAATGAAAACAATTTAAGAACAAAATGTTCACCATAAATCATTGCTCGAGATATTGATCTTGATTCTTGAGACAAAGTATTCCAGTCTCCTTTTCTAACAGCAGTGATCCAAGTAACGCGTCACTTTTCAATCGGAGATTTACCTTTTGGCATCCGATAAAATGGCAATGGTTTGTGTTGTCCAATTTTTCTATTCGTGCAGCCTAACGGCTCAGCAACTGTGAGGCTTCTAGCATATTTAATTTTAAATCGTCAAAAACTACAATAACTTGCATATAAACTTTGGCGGAAGCATTTATCAACTTAATATTGAAAACAAAAGTTTCCTTAAAAATTCTTTGTTATTTGCTTTTCTCTGCAATTTGTTCGATCATGTGTAACCAACCAGTACCTACCTCATTATCGAATTAATGGATATTTTTACACCCAAGAGGCGTAGGGAATGTTATGTCCACACATGTAGTACATATATTTTTTATAAACATGTGCATGTTGGTGGAGGATGGCGTGAGAATGACATCATTTTAACCACTCCCATACCTTTTAATCTACACTAGCCAGTCTCAGCCTAGCAGACGACACCCTCCACTTGTTTTCTCGAAGACTGGGGAGTGGGATGCAGTAGTATACAATATCCGTTTAAACATCACCAGTTAGATATACAGTACAGTGAGTACGTCCTACGCTCTCGTCTGCACATACACCGTTTTTAACAGTTCCAGCAACAACAATGACTACCAACAACAATAATAGTACCAACAATAACAGTACCAACAGTAATAATAGTACCAAGAATAACAGTACCCGCAACAACAATAGCAGTACCAAGAATAACAGTAACAGTATCAGCAAGGTAAAGAACAGCAGTAGCAATAAGAAAAGCAGCTTCAGGTATTGTGAGGTGATAAACGCGTTGGTGTGTTATTTAAGACAGGATGATCCCAGGAGCCAATACACTGCTCCAATCATAGTTGCCAGGCCGTATTGGGGGGGGGGGGGAGGTATTATTGCATTTTCACACCCCACATTCCTACCCCTAATCTATTATCATATTCGAATAATACTTTTAATTATAAGATAATTTTCTTCTATTACATCACCGTTGCAAATGTATAATAACGGAGATAGCGTATCCCAAATTTTCTCTATTTCTTCCATTAGTCTTCCGCCATTGTCGCCTACCTCACCTCCCACAATGCGTGTCTCCATCATAAATGATCACGCGCATTCGTTCCCGTACAAGTCATGCGGCCAATCAAAAGCGATTTTTGGGGGGCAACCAATTAAAATGATTTGAAATCGATTTTTAGTTTGGGTCTCATATTTCCAAATTCAATTTCATTTCTGACCATGGAAGTCTGCGATGGGTATCACTTCAATTACAGTATATGGAGCTGATTGCGAGTTTTTGGGAAGAAACGAAGAAACTATGGTAAATTTGCATAAGCGCACCCCACTTTGTTAGAAAGTAAAAAATATATTTTTCTAGTGTATTTGTGTGTGTTTAGACCGAATACGACCTTCATTTCTGTCGGAAATTGGCGTTTTTTTTATTGATTTTTTTTGTGGGACGTTTTCCGAAAAAATAATGGCTAAGCGAATACAAAATACACCAAAAAACACTAGAAAAACATAAACCAAACCTAACCTAACCTAACTGACTCTCACCATATGATGGAATCACCTATTTCTTACCTTGTTGGTCTGGTTCTTGTTCGTCGTTGGATTCTGAGATTCTTACAGGTTACTAACGCTGATTCTCGCTTAACGGGGGTATAGGTGGGCAGCTATAGTTTCTTTGTTTTTTTCCCAAAAACTCTCAATCAGCTTCATATAATTTAAGTAACACCCATCACAGACTTCCATGGTCGGAAATGAATATGAATTTGGAAATATGAGACCCAAACTAAAAATCGAATTTGATTGGGCCAAAAATACCGCAAATTAAACCAAAAATCATTTTTAGTTTTGTGAGTGCTGAGTTATGAAGGAGACACGCAGTGTGGGAGGTGAGGTAGGCGATAATGGCGGAAGATTAATCAAAGAAAATATTGTTGCAAGAGTTCACAACTCTCTCTCCGAAAATGTTTGCCCGGAGTTTTGAAACTTGTGGCTTCTTAAACCTTAAGCTATGACCCGTAGTGAGTTGGGCATCCACCAGCTCTAGGTATGAACACTCAACTGAGTAGTGCTCTCCAAGATGTTTATCAACTTCAATTAAGTCACCTCTTGCCCACCTATAGTATAAGCTAGGCAACAGCAGACATTTGGAGGAGTGTATTGCTTTTGATATATCATTTATAAAACAAACAAACAACAATGGGCCCAGTACACTACCCTGTGTTACCCAGCTTGCCATGAGTACACATGATGATTTTGTGCCATTACAGAATAATTAATACACACCACTTGTCATGAAGAAAACCTCCAATACCCACTTGGATGCTCCCAAGAATTCTGTACCCTTCCAGTTTACTGTACATACACTGGTCCCCTATGTTACGTTATGGATGTGTTCTTGAAAAAGTGGCCATATTGTGACTTTCCTTAACACGAACCATTTTTTCTTATATACGAGGTGCAATCAAAAAGTTCTCGAACTGTACCGACAAAATAATGTAGCAGTTCTAATCGTTGCTGTCCCCTTCAAAGTAGTCCCCTTGGGAGTTAATGCAGTGGGCCCACCGTCTTTCACACAGCTGAAAGCACCTCTGGAACTCTATTTTGGGGATGTTATTCAGCACCTCCTGCCTGAATCTCCATGATGTCGTCAAATTGTCGCCCCCTCAGCCAGATCTTCATCTTTGAGAGCAGCAAGAAGTCACAGTGGGCTAGGTCAGAGGACCATTGCCATATTGTTTTGGGCCAAAAACTGCTGCGCAGATAGAGAGGTGTGGGCTGGCACATTGTCAGGATGCAGCTGCCATTTCTGTGTTCGCCACTTATCTGGAGGTTTCCTTCTCACATCCTCCCTAAAACGCCTCAGGACCTCAATGTAAAAGTGGTGATTTATTGTCGAGCCTACAGGAACGAACTCTTCATGAACATTTCCCTCCATGTCGAAGAAATATATCAGGAAGCTCTTGACCTGCCTTGCTTTCTTCGGTCGTGGTGAATTAGGAATTTTCCTCTGGGATGACTGTTGCTTGGTTTCTGGGTCGTAGACATAAACCCAGCTTTCATCACCAGTAATGACCTTGAAAAGGAAGTTTCGATCGTTTCTAACATGTTCCTGGAGGACCATGCACACAGTGAGTGGGTGTTGCCTCTGGTCCTGGGTCAGCAAGCAGAGCATGAATTTGGCAGCAATCCGCCTCATGTTGAGTTCCTCCATGAGAATGCGTTGGCATGAACCAAATGATAGGCCAATGATGCTGCAGATGTTGTTAATCTTTTGCCGATGGTCCTCGTGGATGCCCTGATACACTTTTTCAACATTTTGGTTGGTTCTGCTGTTTGAGGGCCGACAAGAACATTTGGGATCCTTAACCAACGTTTAGGGTGGCCATTTCCAAATTTTCAAAAGGGAGGAAATTTTTTTTTAATTTTTATGACACTTATTTTTAACCTAAATGAAACATGTTTAATGATGAGTTGAAATATAAAAAGTTGTATAAAATATACAAAAATACTTAGAAGTGTTGATTTGTCAAATATCACTATAATGTAATGAAGGCTATTTTGTGGTTTTTCTAAAATTTCAATTTTTTTAAATGCACTGTATATGTTACATACATGATACATGCATTCATACAGTAATAATAAAGAACTGAAAGAAATGAATATTCATTTTTACCCCTGCTGGAACAACATACTGTATGCTAACCAAATTAACTTACTTCACAAACTAAAGGAAGTAGCCTACTTACCAATGTGGCCTTCAGTTCCCACTGTTTTAGTATACGTAAGGTGATTTATATAATTCTTTTTAGACAGGCCCAAAAGAGAAGGACAAATTAATGTCCTGCTTGAGGTGGCGCAGGACGGAGGACAGAGTGCTCAAAAGCAGGACGTCTGGCCAGCCTACCGACGTTTGCCTATGTTTGAACTGTGAGAACCACTCAAAAGTCTGGCTTCTGCCCATGGTGTCATCACCGAATGTTTGTTTAAGCATTTCGTGAGTCTCCGAAGCGGTTTTGCCGAGTTTGAAGCAAAAATTGATGCACACGCGTTGCTCCTTTAAGTCTGCCAATTTGTCTTCTCACAAAAATCGCTGAACACCTCTAAGACTAACGCACAAAAACGCTTGTGAAAAAAAGCGTGCATGTATCACCGTGTCACTCGGCACACTGCTTCACGATAAAACTGTTGTGTGATGTCTGCTAGGTCTTCGTATGTGAGTGTGTGTGTATAAATATTGTTCCAGTATAGTGCTGCCCTCTTATGGTCTGTATGTGAATGAGTTGTGAATGAGAAAGTCTCATGCTTCATTGTACTATAGTGAATGAGACAGTTTCCATTCCTTATATATATTGTAGTACTGTAGTTGACTTGTTTGTTAAATAATATACAGTAGTCATTCTGAATCCTGCCGTCACCTGTACAAGTTCCTCAACAAAGCAATTCTTCAAGTACCCGTACCGTGTTTACTTACCCCACCATGAGCAAAGAGAAACCAAACAGGTCTGGACTACAACCTGTTAGCACTCCATGCGGCCAGTCCAGGAACTTTTGGATCACACTTCATACTCCCATGTTAAAAGTTGAAGATGCGTTCACACGGAAATTTTTTCAGTCAACACAAGTAATATAAATAACCTGTAAATGGAGACAGAATACATTTATAACACATTAATTATACAGTTCAGATATTTTATATTTTTATTTACCACAAGGCAGTCTTCTACTTAGGAACACAATTGGCTCTGGAGGTCTATTCGTAAGTCCAAAGTCACCTCTATTGCTTGCAAACAATGTGTTAAATATGAAATATACCTTATGAACAGCACAGTACTCATAATTTACTGTATGACTTACCTGAGATATACAGCCACAAACATAAAAGTTTTTCCATCTCATTGTGCAGTTTTCCTCTTTTCTTACTTATGATAGTTGATTGCATAGGCAAAGAACGTTTTACATGTTCCATATTTCTTTCTTTGAAATCAAGGTTGATCATAAGGGAGCGCAGCTCCAAGAAGGTTAAGAACTGTTGTATATTATTTTCCATATAAATTTTCAGAATATATAAAAAGTTAACGCTACTGAAAAAATTAAAACCGATGAAATACATATAATCATCACACAGTTGAAGTTCCAATGCTTACATGAACAGACAAAGCAAGTGTATCATACTGTCCATTTTTCAATCGTCTATGTCAGAATAAATACAAATTTAATAAATAATTTTTTTTTTATAACTTTAATAAGTATGAACTGTATTCTCCATCTTATTATAAATATACTGCCATTTGTAGTGGCACTCACATCCCACACAAGTGACGATCGCAGGCCACTTGATGTCAAAGTAAAAAGTGATCAATTTTATTAAATGTCTATACATGGGTTCCTGGAGTAGATATGTCAACTTTCCAAAAGTATCTAAACTTCTGATAGTCAATGTAATTAGTCTATTTTTCAGATTTTTTTTAAAGACCTTCCAGTACCACTTGTTCATGGTTTTCCTACATCTTATTTAATTTCTAATATATTTAGTTGATAAAACTCTATAAAAATTAATTGTCAGCACAAATGAAGTAATACAGTACTTTGGACCGAAGGAATATGTAAAAGATATGAAGCTAACTGCTTAATAAGAGACTCCTTTCCTTCTATTTTAGGGATTTTTGTAAAAACTTGTGGATGCTGATCATAATAAGACTTAACAGTGCTTACAAAAGAATATTTCCCATTTTATGACAATCTCTTCACGCTAAACCAAATTAATAACATCAAAATTATACTAAGACTTACTTACTCTTAAATTGGTGTGCTGCTCTCTATCTGGGGTGACTCTTCTGTCCAACTGTTAGATAGTGTGGAATCAAAGTCATTTCATTTTATTAACTCTCCTTCTTAAGTTGATAATCTCTCTTCCCTTTCTCTTCGCCGCAATGTTGCTTCACTCTCTCTCTTTTACAGATACTTTAACGGCAATGTTCGGTGGATTTGGCATCCTGTGTACCGCTGGCAAGGCTGTGGGCTTGTCACACTCGTATTGCCTGCGGTTCCCACCTTTTCTGTGTGGATGTCAGTTACATTAAAGTAACCCATTTTATACATCCTTCTTTCCTCGCACAGCCAAACTGTGGAATGCTCTGCCTTCTTCTGTGTTTTCATACTCATACAATGTCTCATTTCAAAAAGCTGGTTTTCCGGCATCTTCGTGGTGTAAATTAAGTCTATTTTTAATTTCTTTTTGCTATTATTTTTTTCGGCCCCCAGGCTCCGTTGTGGGTTGATGACCTGTGCCCGGGTGGGCTATTCCCCCCAAAAAATATTAAGTAAATTCACTTACCACCAGTTAAGAGACAATTACCTAAATTTGCCTACAGGCACAGGTACTGTATTACTTTGTGTCAAAAGTGTCAAGAATTTTTCAATCATGGAATGTAACCCAGAGTTTACATAGGATTAAGGTCTGTGAGTGACTCCGTTGGCTATATTGCTGCAGCTATCAGAACACATTACAGTGATGTAATTTAAATGGGGTTACAAGTACAATACATGTATTTGTACAGATTTGTAAGGCATTCACTCCTCAGATTGATAGCATAATGGTAGTTTCCAGCCAAGCCAATGTATATGGTGGGGTTTGAGTTCCAACTGTAATATGTAGTTCCAAAATTTGCATTGTATACAGCAGAGGTTGTGTATTTCAAATTCTTGGCCAAAAGTATGATGTGTTACAGAGAATTCACAGAAATTAAAATTGCATAAATAAAAAGAATTCAATGTATTATGCTGAATCTACCTTTAACTTTGCCTCTAAGAAGCTAATTTGTCTTATGTTTCTAAGAGCTCAAGTGGCAACAATCAATAAGAATATTCAATATAAACAGAAGTTAATGCTTTTCAATTTATGACGATGTCCTTGCCAGAGACAACCAATATTTGGTTGGTGACAACAATTCTCTGTAATCTTTGAAAACGGATAAAATATTGTATAAATGCTAAGGGAGACACCGAGATTTGTCATTTAGTTCATAAGGTCCACCACATGTCACGGGTATACAAAAGCATTGGCATTAATATCTTACCTGATATTATTTCAACAAAATTAAGAATGCAAGATTTCTCTAAAGCACTGCAGCATACAGTATTGGATTCTTCCTAACTGAAAAAAAGATTTACCCAGCTACTTAATCTTCGAACTTGCACACTTGAAAATTTTGTCAGTCAATTAAACGACTTGCAGAAACAGTGTTAATGAGAACATTGGCACCGCAAATGTCAAAACTATGAATATGAAACACTTCAAATCCCCAGTTAACCCCTCAAGAATTTTAGAAAGGGCCAACACAAGTTAAAAAAAAAGCCTGTAGACTCCAGGTGGTGTTTTCTTCAAGGGATACAAAGGAGAGAGAAACTTTACCATTCCACAGGAAATAGAGTGTATTTTATATCACTTTTATATAAACACCTTTGTCCTCTACTCTTAAACCAATGTGTTGTTTGTCCCATTATCTCATGACACCACAACCACTGCTCAAATGCCATGATTAACAGACTGTATCAATAAAAGAAAAGACTGCTCAATGTGAAAATAAATCTGCAAAACCTAAAAGGATTTATGAAAAGTATTTTGAAAGTGATAATGGATTTAAAAACTTAAGTTGTCTTTGCCAGAAGCCAACCTGGACAAATAATTATGCAAATTTTGTAGGCAAAAAAATCAATGAATACTGCCCTCTCACAGCTTTCAATGAGGCACAATTTCTCAAGTAGTTTGTGTATGAAAATTAGGCTTTCTGAAACTGATACAGTGGCACATTATCCATTGATATTATTGCATACACTTGTTAAAACTGCTGAATACTTCAGCAGCAAACCTGCTAGTCCTTAAATCCAACATGATGTTCCAAATCAACCAAGAAAAGTGGTCAGTTTCCAGCTACACTGCATACCTCTGTAGGGATGTCAAGGACAGTATAAAAATATCATTTACACTGTATAAAAAGTCTACAACGACTGTACACTATCTACATGATCCTACTCCTTTAGCTGGACACCTAGATGTCTGAGGGCTTCCATAAGTCTGTCAGTTGCATCTTTGCCTTGAGCAAACGACCGACTTTCTGTACACAAAAATTCCCTATTTCAATGCTGGACTTACACAGGAAACCAAAACTAAGTTCAAGCAAAATATATTTAAGGAATGAATTTCACGTATACTATCTTCTTATAAAAAGAATTTCATATTATATCAGTTTGAATGGCAGTCTCTGTTCTAATAATGTTCAAATATAATTTTCAATTATAATTTTTACTATTACAGTTAACTGTGTCTACTTGGACTTGCAGTATAAATTTTTAAAATATTATTTTTTTCTAAACTGATAAAAATTTTCTATAAAACTAATATACAATCTAGACAGGATCATCAGAGTCAATCAGATACTATCAACAAGTATGAATGGAAGCTAATAAAAACAAACCAAAAATAGTATTGCACGGGCATTCTTAATACCAACATAATAAATATGGATTCAACAGATTCAGTACTTTACCACCCATGTATAACCAAGAAAAAAAAAATACAAGTCACAGCTTGTGATCAGAAGTATTAAACCTTTAAGATGTTAATTTATTAAAATTTTGTTCCAAAGTGAGTCTTGATACACATGGTGAAACTCTAGGGTGGTGTCTGAACCTTCCAACCTGAGTGATAATGAACTGAAGAAGACCAACTAACAACTTATGCATTCAGGCCACCAGACTTCCTCACCATTTTCATTTTGGTAGCAGTGCTTCACATAACACATACCTCAACACCAGTGAACCATAACTTATCTATGGAAACTTGTATGTTAAAGTAAACTATAAAAAAAAAAGTAGTTTTTGAATTGGAAAATTTGAATTAAACCCCCACTTTAGTTTTTGACTACATAAACAAATTAAAAGAAAGTATACTGTATGCACCATTACCACTGTAAGGAATAAAGTATAAAGCCAGGTCTGTATTAATGATCCCCAGGTGTGATTCGGTACTGCCATCAGTCCATCATTTCTGGTTGTAATGGAACATCCCTTTATTAGGCAAGTTCAGCTCAGCTGTGACAAAAGAATGGCTGGCAGGCAACAGCATCACAGATCTTTGGCATTCCACATTTGTGTAATCTCCTTCAAAACCAGTCCTAAACATTAATACTGGTTCGCAGCAAAATATTATCTGCACAAAATGCTGCATCCAGAAATTTGAGCAATAATGCATAATGCACTAAACTTACAAATCTAAACTCTTGCCTCTTTCAAGGACGAGATCAAAAAGTGGTGTTCAGGCAATAGTACTCTTAGACTGGAGTACAACATACAAACTCAACCATACAGACCTCATGGACAACTTTTGTGAACACAAGTCTGGGGCATGTGCAAAAGAGGAAACTATCCTCTAAAAATAGACATTCTATTTTTTGAAAAAAAAAAAAAGGAAAAAAAGAAGAAAAAAGGAAAATAAAGAGGAATAGATACAACACTATCACATATCATGGTGTGACAGTGGTTGTGGCAGTCATGACACTGACTTGACTGGGAAGCATTGAACAACAACAAAGATAGTGGCTGGGCTGGGCCGAGGTCTGGTCTGAAACAGGAAAAATGTTCTCCCATCCAACCTTCCTTGGTCCCCCCCATTTCCCCTCCACCACCTTCCTCTCCTTTTGCTTGCCATATGGATAATTATCACTCAAGTGTAGCACAACCACCCTCAGTGTGGAAAATGTGCCGAGGGAAGTGTGTGCGAGATCTGGATATTTGCGGACGTCTTAGTTCAGATCCCGGTCTTCCAAGAACCGGTACTCAAAGGTGAAATTTTCCTTCTTCCGCTGGCCCCAGTTCTCATAGTCGAAGTAGATGTATGTGCCCTGTAAATAAACAGAAAATGAAAATGAATGAACACAATAAAACATTAATACTGTAATAGTAACATCCACTTTAACATTGGTTACCAAGGAAGTACAGGTAGTTTCCTTTCCTATGATATATCCGTACGATCTCCTCCAGAGCAGCAGCTCTGGAACCTCATCACTCATAAATTAACCTTTTCTTTCAATACATTAGGAACTGTCACTCTTCATTTTTCATGTATATATTTACCCCCATCATCTTATCAAAACTGTATGTAATGAATGAGAAACACTAAGCAAGTGACAATATGCCTTTGGTAAGAATAAAACAAGGAAAAGTGTTAATCTAGATTCTAGAGGTTAAATCAGATGTTTTAAGGCGCTATGATGTTGGTGACTGAGCTGTTGACATCACCAGTACAGTACTCTTTTTAACCAGTGACATTAATTGCTACAAGAGGTTGTACAAAGAGAAGAAGAAAGCTGTCCAACCGGCTTCTATACATACTATAGTTTCCCCAACCAGAAGATACCTCAATTTAGCAGAGATTTCAACCCCCTTGAAAATTCACAAATACTACTATGTCATGAATTTTTAAGTTTTAGCACTAAATATTCAGGTTTCTTTAAGTAATTAGTAAAAATGGTTTTACTTAGAAAAAATGCACCAAGTAATGTAAAGTGTTAAATATGCCTCTGAACATAATAATGAAAAGTATTGTTTCATAAAATATAAGATTTTTTTTTTTTCAGAATTAGCCTGATTGTTTCTAACCATAGGATCTCTACTCTGAAGTCTTCCAATGAAGTAAATCCACAAGTTCACAGTATGATATGACGCCAAAAACTGAAGCGACTTACTGGGACTGGCCTATTACATATGACCTGACAGGCTGCTCCATGATATCAACAACAATATCATGTCAGCAATTGTTACCAGAAGCAGGTTAACCCTAATCACATTGTCAGGGGATGTTGGCATGACTGTGTAGGTCTCTTATTATGACCTAAATGACAAGTGTCCTTAATACACACAATCCTAGAAGTTAACCTAACCTAAAATAATTTTTACGTTGGAAATTTTGGCAACAATGTACTCAAAGCTGAAGTACAATATTTTCTCTTAACATGTACAGTACTGTACTTAGTTTGAGTAAAAGTGTTCCAAATAAATGTAATTTCTAGAAAGTCGATCCTGATAAATGTTACTTTAGTCCAGAAACTTAAGTACAGTATAGTTACTCCACAACTGCATAACTCTGTATATTGTATATATGTTGGGCTCAGAAATCGAAAAGCAACCACAACGCGTTGTGGTTGTTTTCAAAATAACCAGAAAGCGAAATTTTGCATTTGGATTTTACCCTAACCTAACCTAACCTATAGCAAAATCTCGCTTCTAGTTATTTTCCAAACAACCACAACGCTTTGTGGCCTCTTTTCGGTTTCTAAGCCCAACATATACACAAAACTATCAGTATTAGTGTTTCTTCAGATCAAGAAGGTTATCGTCCACCAGTGTGCACAATTTGAATTTAAATTTCTTACATATTTCAAAATATGAAAAACATGTACTGTAACCTGTACAGTATATTTTTCTGGGTGACCTTCAATAATTTAAATCAAAACAAACTATTTCTCATCAAAGGTCAATAATCATTAAACTAATTATCATTTACAAGTGAAGTGAAATTTTCCACTCCCAAATAAACTATCTGTGGATGGCTGATACACTTTGACAATAATTGTACACAAGTTTCTGAACATTTTGATTATCTTCAGTAATCATTTTGAGAAGTACACAATGTCTATTGTGAACTCTCTCATCTTTTGTGTTTCTCAAAGGCAGTCATAAGATAGCAGACCCTACATACCCCCATCAACTTAACTACCTCACAAAAATAGTCTTTACAGTCCATCTTGTGATGAAACATAATTAGTAACAGGTTAAATGGGATTGCCTTGAGAATGAAGATTGAAGTTTCCAACTCCTATATGAAACTCAAATGTTTTATCCACAAAATTATTTTGAGAGGCTAACCTGAGGTAATTTGAGAGAGTGGAGAATGACGCAAGTAGAAGGTGAAAGGCTGGCTCATAACACCTGGCAACAACATATCGTCCTGACCTTGACACTGGCTTCGATGCATGTTCTCTATAAGAAACATGTGCCAAGTTATTCAAATCCTGTTTGGATTTGAACCACAGAACACTTTGTCTTAAATGATTTACTTAGCTGTTTTCATCATTGACTACCGGTAGTTTATTTGTTTCCCGAATTAATGTAAATTTCAAATGAATCACTTGTTTGTGTTCATGATGTAATTCTCGTCTGGTGAAACAATTGAAGCTTTTCTACTATTGTCAACATAGAGGATGTAATGAAGTTTAGATTCTGATACATTAAATTAATTATCATGAGTCCTCCATTAACTGAACTGCTATTAACCAGAAATTTACAGTAACCAGATGTTCTTTCATTTACATTTATTTGTGAAAGGATTTAGTTACCCATGCTGTGCCTACTGCCATCCAGATAGCTTACACTTACTGGTGGACCCTAATTTATGAACCTTCAGTTTGCAAAAATTAAAAGTTACAATTTATTTAGCCCCATGCTTTGGTGTACAAACAAAATCCCAGTACAGGTGCTCCTCTACTTAAGAATGTTCAACTTACAAACTTTCAGAGATACAAACATCATCACTGAGGGGGGGGGGGGTTACCTGCCAGAAGAGTTGTTTAATGTGGATGAGACTGGATTATTTTGAAGAAAATTCCAGATAGAACAAACATTACCTAAGAGAAGAATGAGCCAAGTTTTGAGGCTGTATGAAAGGGTATAGCTGTACTAAATATCCATAATCTTTTCATTTTTTACAATATGTTTGGTATCTACAAGAGTAAAGTTGGACTTACAAACAAGCCTCAGGAACGTAACTCGTTCGTAAGTAGAGGAGCACCTGTAGTTATGATTTTTTTCTAACGATAAAAATCAAGTCTTACTAATGATGAAAACATTGAGGATGATAATGAAAATTAAACTGCCAGTGAATGGATGATAGGACCGACTCAAGACAGTTCATGAATAAAACTTAATGTTGGTCACTCTGAACATATTGATAGTGACTGTAATGCTGATAAGGGTTAAGATCTTCAAGTACTGTACTGTGTGTAACCATTGGAGACTTAACCAGGTAGTGCCTTGGCAAGACTAAACACAAGTGGAAGTACTTATAAATATAGAAACACAACAATAAAACTAAACAGGTAAGACTTGAGTTTACCCTCCTTTAAATGGTGATACAACACTTTCTTTATGTGCTTATCTAAACCATTTTCTCTGGTTTCTCATAAGTATAAAATTGCTACAGTACTGTACTGTATAGCATGTACACTAGAACCCCACTAATTTGTATATTTTTCTCTTGGGTAAAATATCCTAAAACCTATAAAAAAAACTTTCAGTCAATTTTAAGAATTATTCAAACTTTGCATGAAATCTACCCACGAGATCCATGTGGTCAGCAGGTTGGAACAGGCAGTTCCCTTTTGTGTGGGTCTACTAGGGTATCAGTTGATATATTTTGATCTTAAGTCTTTCTCTTTGTTAATGTTAACTCCACCCCATGACTCCATGTCTAGAGGTTTCATTACAGTATTGTTAAAAAGGATTGCAATTTTAACAAATATAACTTGCCAATTATTAGTGGTGGCACAGCACATTACTGTACCATACATTTCCATGATACATCCAACATAGCAACAAGATGGTAACACACCTGAACATACTGTACACTATATAAATATTATTAGTGTTAACATAACTTCACATACACCAGTTGTATATGATACAATTAATGTTTCATTAGGGCTTACAAAGCAAAGTCTTTCCTTTTCCAACATGTCATGAGCTAACAAAGTGACATGACAAAATCTAGTTCAATATATAAATACTGTAGTATTATAGTGTTAGCATCACTTTACATGTATTAATTGTATGTTATGTTAAGATTTTAATAAAGTCTCATTAATACTGACTGTAATGGCTATTTGACCTAATGTTAGCTCATAAATTATGCAAGACACAAAGAGGGTAACTGGCTGCCCCCAGCAATCATTAATGATACAAAAATATAAATGTTACAGTGAATATAATCCACAATTAATCCACACTATACTACATATTTTGGTACCTCCCAATAAAACTTGTACTATACAGTATTCCAGAAAAACAAGAAACCTTATGACAATTCCATTATAAAATATTATTATGGAGTGTAAATATTTACCCTCTATTAACTACTTAAAAGTTTGCCACCTACAAAACCCGGAGGCATGGTGTTCAAAACCCAAAGTCCCACTGAGAGTGTTGCCAGGTGAACAAATTTCCCCCCAAATTTTGTATTTGGCAAAAAAAAAAAAAAACGAGACTAATTATGTAATATTAGTTTAATATGGCACCTGACTTGGTAGGTTTTAGATCATAGGTAAAAGACTTGTATAGTTTTCTGAAGGGGAGATGAACAGTATTACTCTACTTTTATTGTGTGTTAAATATATGACCCCCTGGTTTCAAAGTTTGCACAGTAGTATATCGGTATGTTAAGGCCAGTGTTATAGTACCTCAAGGTTTTCATTTACAAGTACAGGTAATCCTCGACATATGACCGCCGCAGTCGTATAAAATATTTTTCAAATTACGTATTTTCGAGTCCCGACGTAAGTGATCGCGCTGTGTACTGACCAAATTTTCGTTTGTAATTCCATTTAAAATGGCTGGCAAACATAAAAATGAGAGTTCTCGTGGTGCTGAGAAGAAAAAGAGACACCCATTTTAGATTTTCTATGTATTATTTTCGCCTATTTGACTTACGACCTGGTCGTCGGTCCGGAACCCCGTTGTAAGTCGAGGAGAGACTGAAGTGTTTAATTTAGAGTATTGTGATCTTACACATCTTCTAACAAGTGTCTGTCCTTAACCTTGATTATGGGGATTTATACCGTACTGGGAGGGTGTGAGGCAGTGCACCGCTGGGACTAGAGTTTTTTTCTATAGGAATTCCGAGTGTTCCGGACTGGCCTATGCTTCAATTACTCCCATAAGGCGAGTACTATTGTAGATCATGTTACAAGACGATTTACGGCTGTATTCAGAGTCCTTCGCATCTGTCATCACCACGATGTAAATACTACAGTATCATCGCAATGGTATAAAACAATTGTAAGGGTGGTATTCATAGTCAGCCATCAAATGGGTATGACTCTCTTAAGTATTTTTTAGTTTTATAAAAGGAATAATTTGTTTCATGGTTGTAGTAGGGTTTGTTACATTCAGCATTTTTCTTTTCTATTTCAGTTATAATGTTGTTGGGGCCTGTAATCAGGTTGACACACTTGTGAAGTATATTTTCCTCTATAATAAAAAACATTCTCAGGATTCAAGCATAAAGTGATAAAATAAGTACTGAAGAAAAAACAGAATTGCATATTTTAATTTTTATACTGTATTTCATAAATTTCTAGTGGTTGTAGATTTAAGCATAATTTTGTCTGTTGTAAGAATATTCTCAGGTCTCAAGCATAGTTGTATTCCAGGGTATCTACTGGCCAGACAAAACAAAATTCCCTGGCTTTTCCAGGTATAAACTTGAAAAATTCCAGGTACATTAATTCGGTATTTATTACGACAGAATAACAAAACTAAACTTTTCAATAAAATGGGAAATTCAAAGATGATATAAATGATATTAATTAACCCTTAAGCCCTGGACGTTCCACAATGTCCGCTAATTCCCGCCCATTATTTTTATTTATTATTATTATTATTATTATTATTATTTATTTATTTATTTTTTTTTTTTTTTTAAAGTTTATTTTTTCACGACCCACCCCAAGCCTAGTGATGAACATCGGCAAAGACCTTGACACCCCTCCCTCCATATTTTTCTCCTCGGATTTGTGATTCATGTGGGTCGACCTGGATGTTCCAAAAAAGCTGTAAATCCGGCAAAAATAAAAAAGAATCACACTCCTGATCCACCTATAAGACTCTTGATTAATATATGGAATAATCCGCTGAAATAAAGTCACTTAATTAAAATAACAATTCATCTCTGACAATACTCAAGGTAGAATTAGTAGGTATAACCTGTAATAATCGGTTATTTGATCGCTAACATGAAATATGGCAGGTACGGTACACAAACATTTCAGATATTTGAGTGGACTATTTACCGGAATTTGTTCCTAGAAATTTAATTATATACAGTACCTATTTTATAGTACATTATTAATTTAGGGTATGATTGCTGTAAAAAAAACAACAACAATATTTTGAAGTTGAACCAAATTCACACAAAATTCCTGGTTTATTTGTAAAATTCCCTGGCTTTTCCAGGTTTTCCAGGCCAAAATAAAATTACATGCCTTTTGCAGGTTTTCCAGTCCAGTAGACACCCTGTATTCATAGAGAATTGTATAATAGAGCCAGAGAAAATCCCCCACCCCCAGAATTTTCAGTAATTTTCTGGGAATGGAAAATTGTTCTCGGAAGTTCCAGAAATTGCCTGTTACATTATCTCTAAAACCCGGAAAAATGTCTCCCATCCCCAGAATTTTCTGTAATTTTCCGGGTACCAGAATTTGTTTTTCTCGGAATTTCTGTAATCATATCTCAAACCCAGAAGAGAGAGAGAAAAAAAAAAACCCAGGTATCTGGAAAATTTTCTGGAAATTATCCTTCTTCAAAAATCGTTCCCAAAGCTGTAATTTTCTAGAAAATTCCAGCTTCGGGAACGATTTTCTGAGAAAATTTAAATTCCGGCTATCGGAGAGTTCCGGGTTTGAGGGATTCTGGCTAACAGAGATATTACTTCTGTTTGCCAAATACATAAAGATCGTAGACATATGGTTTATCGTTTTCATTCACAACTTTTATGAGAATTATTGATTTACTCTAGATAAAGTAAGTAAACTTACAATTGAGGTATATTACTGGTAACTCATGGATGATTCAACTCACTCCCTCATGGAAGAAAACATCTAAGACAAATCTAACATGTATTTACAATAAAACACATAAACAGGCAATTCCCGATTTAAAACATACATACATACATACAGTAAAGCCTCGGATAACAACGATTCGCCCAACAACTTTTTGTATTTGAAACCCTAGATAATTTAGGACCCAATTCATTTTACATTCTTATTTCATTCGTATTTATGACCAAAATATAATAAAAATAAAATAAAATTACATTTTCATATAAATAATAACTAAATCCTGATATGTATTACATATAAAAAAAATACTGTAAAAAAGATGAAGAGCGCCTTGCACAAAGAAGCTGCCTTGCTAATGAGTGGTAAACAACACTCTGAGCATGGCGGGCCTTTTGTTTTCATGCATCTGGAACAGGAACAGGAGAAAAACTTTCTCAGGTTTCTTACAGCATTTTTGCATCCCTATTCAACATGAGCAAGAGACCAAGTGATTGTAGTGTTGTTTCAAAAGCTAATAGAAAGTGTCTAAGCTTAGCCGAGAAACTAGATGTGTTAAAACAATATGAAAAAGGTGAGAGGTCTGTGGATATTACATGGAGCAAGCAATGAAAATATTTTCTGAAGTGGATGCATTAACAGAACAACGCCTTAAAATTTAAATAAACGCAAATGATCTCTACATATAGATGTACTGTATAATGAGAAAAGAAAGCAGCTGTGCAAGGTTTTTTCGAGAGATTTATTATTCGAAGGCCTAAACCATCAACTTCAGCTACACCATCAAATTCAGCATCATAAGCAGCTTCAACATCAACTTCAGGTTCAGTAAATTTCAGCAACAGCTTCAGCCAGAGTTGAACCTGATGATTTTGTCATCTGAGTAAAACTTGCACAATATTCATTGGTTGTCCTTATTTTTTAGACTTTACCGCCATTGGTGAATAGAATTTTAGTTTTACATTCGTAAATATTATTTAAAACATATATGAACAGTAAATAAATGTTGCTTTCACATTCATATGTTGAGAAATGACGATGTTTTCACATGAACGCACTTACTGTTCATACTTTTGCGTTCCCAATCGTCTCGCCTTATTTCTTTACCATTAGTGGTTAGCTACTTCTAGTGTTCCATTTATTAACATTAAATAGCATTACTTAAAACACACATACAGGTATTAAATTTTTTAAAATTAAGTTCACTACAGCTACAACCAGGGTCTTATGTAGAGCCATCGTCACTCATGAAAACTATGCCGTCTTGTCTCGGTGTGTGTTTTAATATTCCATGTATTATTAATGAATTGCATTGTTCATTTCACATATATAAAACATTAATTCAATCAAATACATATTCAGTAATAAACAACAATGAATCTTTTGTACATATTCTTAAGATAAATGACTATGTTTCCTTGAGTGCACACGTATACATTGGGTGTAAACACTGACAACAATGTCATCTCTTATCCTCTTGTGTGTTTTAATGATCTACGTATTAATTAATTATATTGTTCATTTCGCATACACTGTAGTACAGTTAACCCTCACTTTACGCGGTTAATGTAACCCGGAGGGTCCCGCGTAAAGTGAGAAACGCGTAAAGTGAATAACATAACATATGGGATTAATTGAAATGGAGTCCGGGCTGATCCCCAAACTCCACTTTTTGACGACACACAACTATGTTGTAGTAAAAATATTATCTTAACTTTATGATGGTATGCACACACAATTAATAATTAAGAGAAATATCAATAATATTAGGTTTTTTAACACTTACATTAGTAGAAAAAATGGCTGGGCACACGGGGATGGGCGGTTGGTTCCGAGGCAGAGGGCAGATTATTGGCCCTCACCTGTGTCACTTGTATCAATTGTATCACTATCCACCACAGAGGCTTGCAGGGCCTCTTTGTCAAACTCCCCAAAGTCCATATAAGTCCATATCCTCACCATAATTATCACTATCACTGACTTGGGCCGGCTGTGGTGGGTGGCGGGTGAAGAACTGGTAATGTTTTGATGACTGGGCGACCTCGTGCGCACCATGTTCGCGCAGCTTACACAACATGGCGGATGGCAGGAGGTTTGGATCCAAAAATGGCGCGGCTCGCCAGCCGCTCTCCGCGTAAAGGGGTACACGCACCGCGGAATGTGAGCATCCTGGGTTCCGGCAGGGCACCGCGTAAACGTGGAAACGCGGAATGCGGGACCGTGTAAAGTGAGGGTTAACTGTATAAAGATTAATTCAATCAAATACATATTCAGTCATAAACAATAATGAATCGTTTGTACATACTGTATTCTTAAGATAAATGATGCGGTATCCTTAAATGCGCACGTATATGTTGGCGTTCTCAATCCATCTCTTTTTTTTTTTTTGCCATTAGTGGTTAGCTACTTCTATTGTTCCATTTATTAACACTGAACAATGTTACTTAAAATATATATATATATATATATATATATATATATATATATATATATATATATATATATATATATATATATATATATATATATATATATATATATATATATATATATATATATATATATATATATATATATATATATATATATATATATATATATATATATATATATATTAATTTTTTTACATTAAATTTACTAAAGCTACAACCAGGGTCTTATCTTCTCCATTTTCTCGTGTAGAACTATTGTCCCGGACTCCCGGCTGTAAACACAAAAGAAAACAATGGCGTCCCATATCCTCTTGTGACCATATTATTATTATTCATTTATATTGTATAAGGTGCATTCAGAAACATTATTTAAAGAATATAGTTTGCACTTTTCATTAATTGTATTGTTTTGGGGGGGAAAAGAGGGTAAAAAGCCACACAAAAGATATGAAAAGGTCACACTTGGGAACACATCTCATTATTATTGCTTTATTTTAATGGTAAGTAATGAGTCGCGATACAATGATTCACCTTACACTGCAATATTGGAGGACACATTACCGTCGTTATTCGAAGCTTTATATATATATATATATATATATATATATATATATATATATATATATATATATATATATATATATATATATATATATATATATATATATATATATATATATATATATATATATATATATAATTTCTCCTTTTTTCTTCTTTACTCAACTAGATGTGTACACAATCCTACACACATATTGTGCAAAAATAAAATAAAATAAATTTAAAATAAAAAATAATATTCATAAGGTCAAACACAAAGTGTAAGGAATAATAATATCTTTGCGCAAGAGAGTGGGGGAGAGAGAGGAAGGAGCAGTGTGGGGGAGGCAGTTGCTAGGGAGTTGGCAGAGGCAGCTGGGCTGCATTTGCTCAGCAAGTGTTGAGGCCAAGCAGCAGCATCTACGCAAATGGCAATTGTGTTAAACTTTCATTGAGCTTTTCTTTAATGGTTTTAGCTCTATTTTTTCTTCAAGGTTATATACAAATGTTGTTTGAAGTAGTACAATTATTCAAAAACATAAGAAAGGTATGTAGTATGGTTTATGAATGCTGGGAAAGGAGGTACAGGAAGTTGTGAGTTTGCTTCTGTCTTTTGACCTGCCATGTAGGCCATTACTTTACATGTGTGAAAATATTTTATATTTTTTTTATATATTTGCATTTTTCAGTATTTAATATTAGTTTTGTTTTTGTAATGGTAACACAAGACTTGTCACTAGTCACATCCCCCTAGCCCTCTCCCTACCACTCCAGGGCAAGCTGTCAGTTTTGATTATTTTTCAACTCATAATTTCGTGGAAGGTATACAAAACTTTTTATTATCTTAGGGTCAAAAACATAAGTGACCAAACTTTCTTTGTGTATTAAGAGTTCACACCGAATGGGGGCGGGGGACTGAAGGATCGTAGCTGTTCCGATCTGCCTCCTGAGTGTCGTGAAACAATCAACATATATCATCGTCCAACAGCCAAATGACAATACTGTACAGCATTTTTTTTCTATTTTATTTATTGGTATTTTTATTTATTCCTCACATGATGAAAATTTACTGGTATATTATATTATTTTATCTTATTCTCATAGGAGTTGGTAACTGGCAAGAATTCAATTTCAGAGTTGGTAACACTATTCATAGCGTCAGCTGTTGTGGTGGTCTCGGCCCGGACGCATTGGTGTGAATCTGGTGTCTTACTACAAATTATGTCTAGGATTATACCTAGTATTTCTCAAAAGCTAGGGTCTAATTATACAAGAGATATATAAAAACTGAAGCTTTTTTACCCAAATAACATGGGTCAAGCTATATATGAGTACAGTATATACGGTATGTTAAACAATATAGTGATGTAAAAAATGGGATTTTAGTTACAACCCTTCCCATATAAAACAACAAACTCCCATACCTAACATGTACAGTAAGTCCTCACTTAAAGTTGTTTCATTTTTATAAAGATACTATTTCTATACCAAGACTCCACATAACGTTGTGTAAAATCGTTATTATGTTGTCGGTCAGATGGTACTACTTTACTCCCCACGACACATTCCCTCACCCACCTAGTGATGCTATATTATGTCACCAATGACCATCAGCCTCAGTTACTCCTCTGCCGAGTATGGATGCTGTTGTGAGTTCTGTGTTTTATTTTGTTTTGCTCTACTTTGCCTATTGCTATGGCTTCAAAATGACCAGCAAGTGATTCAGCCAGTACTGCTAGCTGCACGAAGCAATGGAGAAGCATCAGTCTTGCAGTGAAGATGGATGTTTTATGTCGCTTTGAAGCTAAGGAACGTGCTGTGAATATAAGGGTAGCATTGGGTTTATTCACTACCACGGTGCATACTATTCGTGCTAGTGCTGAGAAAATTAAGACCAGTGTTGGAAGTGCTTTGTCTTTGAAGGTTACTAAGACAAGTAACACTCATAGTGGAGTGATGAGGGCAGTGGGAGAAAGAAGAGGACCCTCTGGGTCTCAGTGACCCCCACCACCCTCCCATCTTTCGCTCACTTCACCTTAGACCATCAGTGAGTACATTAAACATAATTATACTTAAAATCTATATGTATTTACAGTGCAAATATACAAACATTTACAATCGTGTTTATATTGTATTCATTGTGATGCATGTTATGGGGGTGAAGGGAGGTTGGCAATATAACCTACTTATTTCTTTAAGTTTCAGATGATGTTGCAGTTTACAAGAGTGTAAACATGACACTAACTGAGCACTTACTGCACAGGTAAAGTAAGTAGAGTGATATTAAACAATATTAAGTAGTGTAAAAATTGAATTTTAGTTATAACACTGCCCATACAATACAACAATAATATCCCACACATAACAAATAAAGTAAATACTATAAAGTGATGTTAAACAATATAAGTAATGTAAAAAATGGGATTTTAGTTACAGATTTTTGCGATGAATATATTGGGATCCCATTCGTAAGTGTGGGTGTTCGTAAGTCGGGTGTTCGTAACTCGGGGACTGCCTGTAGCCACGTTTTGATGACAATATAATAAAAAAGTAACATTACTTGACAGTTTTCAAACTAAAATTAAATATATCATGTAGAAGAACAAGAACAAAAATTGTAACTGTACAATAAATTGGTTTATAGTGATATTAAGCATGATATTATAAAGAATAAGGGTGAAACTTCACAACACGAATTATACTGACATTGGGCCAATGGTGTCAGTAGATAAGGTGGCTGAGTTAAGTTAGATTGGGTAAAGTTTGGGAGAATTAACAATATACCGATATATATACATATTTTTGAGAATTGCAATTAAATGCCAGGTAGCGACGTATCCTACTAATATTATGTATTTAAGTAATTATTAGATGTTATAATTGACTGTAAGTTGGCCTGGCGAGTTAATGCTAGGCATTAACATACGCAGGTATACAGCTAGACGCCACATTCTGGACTCTATGTACTGCAACCAAATATGCCCCATGGCAAAATAGCACCTACGAGGATTGAGGGGTGCCGCATAGAGAGATTTTCCAGTTAGTTGAATCTCACTCTTAAGATTCCCCAATACATCCTACGATGCACAGTGCTACAGGCTGACCTCGCAAATTTGTCTCAGAAAAACGGACTTCTTTAACACTTATTCCACTCTATATAAATGATGTGGCTTAGAAATAAAGAATATGTAATATAAAACTATAAAATACAATAAGAGAAATTAAGTGAATGGGTGTGGAGGCAGTGCGCTATAGCTGTGTTGCCAACTCGCCAGGCAAGGCGTCTCGTATATTGTTACAAGTAATGAAACTATATTATGTTGTGAAAAAATAATTACAATACTCTAATGTGACTTAAAAATAAAGAGAATACAATATAAAACTATAAAATAAGAAAAGCCTGGGTGTGTATGTGTGGCCACACATCTTCCTGATGTGACGTCATAGCATACACAGAGCACAGTGCAGCAGCCACACTGTGACACTTAGAAGTGCCATTAAAGAGGTGTAGGCTTCTTTATCCTGAGCACCTTCAAAACCTAGCAGACAGTGTTCCTTGAAGGCTTAAGAACTACCTGAAGTGTAAGGGAATGCAACAAAATACTAATTGATGGCGTAAGAGCTACCGGGGTATTTTCCTTCATTTATATAACCAAACCATAAAAAATGCTTTTTTTCTTTCAGTTCATTGGCCCCCTCATGTCTCAACTTTCCACACAGACTGTACAGTGGTGGGGACTTTATGCTTTCACCCTGACTGGAAAATGACACATATCTCCAAGTACGTACCTCGATTTTTCAGGAGCTACAACTGCACTGAAAATATATACCAACTGCTTGGAACTTTTCCAGTTACAAGTGACAGACGTCCTGGGAACCATGGGCCAGTATATGCAAAACTTTTCTGCTAATGACAAAATAGTTCTGTTAACTAGCAGTAAAATGTAAAAGTGTATACACAAAGCTTAACTCGCAAATTTTTACCGCACAAATAGTTGTTTGTTAAGTACCGCTAAACAGCGCGAAGGGTAGCAGGAGTTCATCATATAAAATGATCTTATGGCTGAATAACCTCAATAAGATTATGAAGATTAATTTCAATATTTATATTTATATACATTTTGATCATTAAAATAAAAAGAAAATCTAATCTATGCAGTTTGACGGAAGATATATTAACCAAGGATAGTGATCGGTGGCTTGGCCTTACTGTGCTGTTTGTAAACAAACCCTCACACACGCGTTATTGAGGAGCGGACAAGATGAACATCACGGAAATGGAAGCTTCAACCCCAAAAAAGAAAAGGAAGCCCAACTGGACAGCATACCAGACTTTATTATTGGTAGTTGCCATTGAAGAGAAAAAGTTAATATTGAATGGCAGCTTGAAGGCTTTCCTGAATAATAAAGACAAGAAGAGGGTATGGCTGGAAATCAACAAGAGAGTCAATGTTGCTTTCTTTGAATTTCTCTCTGGGTGAGTGAGAACTTTACAAACTGACAAAAAATGTTTGGTTAAGTTAGTGCATTCAGTGTCCGAGTTATAGTACGGCTGAACGGTTCTTAAATCATCACTGCTACACAGTTGCATTCTTCCAGTCGCTAAATAATGCAAGGTTATGATCACTTTCATCTCTGGGGTTAGAGCCCTATTCCTCCCAATTCTACTTTGTAGTGTTTCCCTCACTAAATCAGTCACTGCCATGATACCTGCACGGTCCAGTCGGTATCGCACGATGGGTTCAGAAACACTGTATTCATTAATACACCTCTCCTTTTCTGATAAATGCGTTGCCGCCGCTGATGATGTTGGTTCGTCTTGGTATCAACAAACAGACAACTATTACGGGACTTAAAAGTGCTCCCGAGGTCTTTTACCTTCACAGAACTATGAATGCCCTAAAAGTTTTGTATATGTACTATTAGTGTTTAAAAGGAAAATGTCAGCCTTAACAACTGTTTGTTAGCACTTAAAAGTTTTGTGTATACCGGCCCTGGTTACCAAACTACTGTACTATGGTAACTTAACTACTTTGCATAAGTTACACAAATCACCAAAGATGAAAAAACACACAAAGTAGAAAGCTCTAACATGAGAGTTGTCAAGACAACTACAGGGGTGGATAGCTGGACACTGAATGATTAAACTACACAACTCATATTTACTAGTAGATTTGCAAAATTATAAGCCACCCACCCAAGGGAGGGAGGGGGGCAAGTTGAGATGTAGCTTAATATAGATTACCAAGCTTGGGTTGGTGGTGTTGAAGTTTAGGGTCAGAAGAATCAACCCTCCCCATTTACTGGTACTGAAATTAATTCGCTGTAAATATTATTCTTTCAAAATGGTATTAAGATTAAAGAAGCAAACAGTTATAGGCTTTTACCATCAGTCTAATAATTTTATGTAACTGGAGAATAATCCATACCATATTTGGTGAATATACAGGACTACTTTAATATTCACTCTTGTTATATACTGTACGAAACAAATATCAATACGGTAGAAAAGGAAATATATTCCTGTGAATGCCAGAGCAGTACAGTATATATGGCAATCATCAGTAATAAATATTCACAACTGACATTAGAAAACAAAACATCAACATTCCAATATATATATAAATGTTTCTTTGAGTATACAATAAATGTTTTCTCCGGCCAGTATAAAAAACAAAACGTACAGTACCATAAAGGTTTTACTCTTCTTTAAATTAGCCGTAATAAATATTCACAATTACAGTTATGAAAAAACATCAATGTTCCACATAAATATAAAGGACAGTAAAACTGATCTTATCAGCATGAGTCAGGATGCCTTCACCAGACAACTACAGATAATTTACTTTTTGAGGTTATTATTAAATTTATTTATGGATTATTAATAGTACTGGATAATGATATGATAATTGACCAATAAAATTAAAAGGATAAATATTACACCAAAATATGAATGCAAAACAAATAATGGACAGTAAGCTTGTGGCAAGAAGTAAAAGGCTAAAACTAGCATTTATGGCTCACAGGTGAGTGGCCACAAGTAACACTACAGATGACCGAGTCTTTCTTACTTGTCTCGGAGAGTCCTCACTGACCAATATGTTCTTATTCACTGGCTTTATCCACCACAATACAATTATTATATTTTTACAAAGTAAAAAATTCTCTTATTAACACTGTAGATATACCCAAATTTTATAGGTGACCATGAAATATTTCTTTGGTACAATAAGAGTTAAAAGTCTTGACCTCCAGTTCATGGTGGCATGGCCGGGAAATTAGGGAAAAAAAATAAATTTCTCTTCATTTTGCTGTGGTCAAGTGTTGAAGTGAGTGTCTTTAGATAGCCCAGTCAAGGGCCGATGATTGTAAGAGGGAGCACTGGCAACATATTCTGCATTATCTTGAAAAGTTTTTATTTACTGTACTGTACTTGTATTTTTTTGTGTCTACAGTGGTAAAATAATTTTTCCAAAGCCTTGGCCAAAGGGTTAAAGTGATGGTTGGAATCGAAAACTCACCCTGTGGATTAGAACTGAGGGCAGCTTATAACTGTGCACATACAGGGTATAGTACAAATAGTATCACTGAGGAGCTTGGTATAAGAAGGAATGCATCTCAAGGTATTGACCTGGTGATCATGAAACCTTACTGGTTCTTGTAGCAACCACTGTACTAGGGAGACTCAAACATTGCTCTGACACTAGTTTACTGGTTGAGGCACTATTTACAGCACTGACAGATACAATGGACAGCATAACCTGGCTTGTGAAAATATTCTAGCAGAAGTGTCAAATCTCACAAGTTGATAACCCTTAACTATGTGGTACATGCTGTGCAGCATAGTGGTTTTTGCTCTGAAAATTGTCTTATCAAAATGGATCACAGTGTAAAATATTCTGATGAGCAATCAACAGTAAAATTTTTTTAAACATCATCTAGCTTCTTGGGTCCTGGTTATCCATGTTAACCCAGAAATATCAGTTGACTACATTAAGTTATGTTTACACACACTGTGTATGTCACACAAACAAACTCACTAGAATGTTTGTTTTACTTCTTAAATAACAAAATTATCAAAATATTATTGAATACATATTATAAATAAACTAGAATATTAAATATAGTCTACTTAAAAGTTGACAGTTCCCTAAAGCTAGGTACATGAGTCTGTTGAAGTTCCAGAAGCTTCTATTAAGTTGCCACATTTGCCAGAAGTGGAGAGTTCATAAGCATTTATTGTCTAATTTAATAAACAGCCCAATATGTACCTTGATTATATTTATATTTATTTGTACAGTACTAATAATACATTGTTATTGTTCTTTCCACATAGTTTATGAAATTAATATTGAACAAGTTAAACCAAAGATTTGAGGTAACTTATGCCTGATGTTGCCAGTTCTCTCAAGGCCCATATCTCTGTATCTTTACCTTTGTTTGTGTATCTTTATATCTATCTTTACTGTACATCATTTACACACACACACATTCAGTCATCAAACTGTGGACTCTCTTTACTCTCACATGTCTCAACAGAATCCAGCCTCATTATTCACACAGTCTTTGTTATTCACTCACAGACACAGGACTAACTCACACCAATCAATAAGAGGAGAACATCTCAACCAATCAAGGTGTCATGTGTGAGTGCTGGTGGCTCTGGTCCCCCCCCACCCAAAACATATTTTCTAGGTTGTCTCTACCAGTCATCCCAGATTTTGTATCTCCTGGGATAAACTTTCTAAATTTGTTAGTGTGCATTGTTGGAGAATGTCAAGAAAGCAAGGAATAATGAATGTTAGCTTGAATGTATACAGAATGGAGAAAATGAAAGTGGATGTGTCATGCAAATACAACAATGAGTGATGAACTGAACAATGGAGGGACAGAGGAAAAGAAAGTACAGGTCCACAATCCCTTATCCGAAACCCTTGAGTCCAGATGTGCTTCGGTATTCAGAATGGTAGTACGGTACATATACCGTAAACAGGCTGTATTATGGTAGCACCCTAGCAGGGTCTATTGCAGTACCCCGCAAACAAACACATTAATATTTCTGCAACGAACCTTATGAATATTCACACGGTGGGATAAATAAAGACTATAAATAGTACAGTATTACAGGTTATTTGTACAGTACAGTAAAGTCACTAATGGCAAAGAAAAAAAGCAAAATGGATTGGGAATGCCAAAGTATATGTGTGCACTCAAGGAAACAGTGTCATTTATTTTATTAAGAATATGTACAAAAGATTCATTATTGTTTATTACTGAATATGTATTGTATTTGATTTAATTAATCTTTATATATACGAAATGAACAATACAATTCATCAATACTACGCAGAATATTAAAACATACAAGAGGAGACGAGACGGCATTGTTTTTGTTAGTGTTTACACCCGCGACGATGGTTCTACATAAGAAACAGAAGAAAATAAGACCCTGGTTGTAGCTGTAGTAAAATTAATGTAAAAAATTAATATATATGTTTTAAGTAATGTTATTTAATATTAATAAATGGAACAATAGAAGTAGCTAACCACTACAGGTAATGGTAAAGAAAAAAAAAAAGCGAGACGGATTGGGAACGCCAACGTATGTAATTGCGTACATGTGAAAACATAGTCATTTCTCTACATAAGAAAACGAAAGCAACACTTTTTACTGCTCATAAATGTTTTAAATAATACTTACGAATGTAAAACAAAAATTCTACTCACCAATGGTGGTAAAGTATAAAACGTAAGGACAGCCAATGAATGTTGTGAGAGTTTTTACTCAGATGACGAAGTCATCAAGTTCAACTCTGGCTGAAGCTGTAGGTTCAACTCTGGCTGAAGCTGTAGCAATGTTTTCCTATTTTTCATTAGTTTATGGTCATCACTGTCAGTGTAAAACTTCAACAACTTGTCTTTCTGTTTCTTTAAGTCATATACAGTGGTAGTTCCCACACCATAACTTTAGTAAAATGCCGCACAGGCACACCATGATCAAGCTTCTGTGATATCTCCACTTTCTGTGCTATCGATAATGAGAGATGTTTCCTTTTCTTCTCACTGTTACCTGTAGGGGTATCTGAAGCTCTTTTGGGCATTTTTGCAGTGAAATTAAACAAAATTGCAAAAAAATATCAGAGAGCAGCAGGTGCAGGTGTGACTAGTAGCAGCACTGAGACACAACTGATGCCTCACACTCGCCGTCTGGCGTGGGTCAAGTGCCGGTAGCATCAGGTCATGTTCGGCGTCACTCGGGGTATGTCGTGCGCACGAGTGATGCTCCATGAAAAAACTTTCGGTGTTCAGAGGTTTTCGGTTTTCGGAATTGTGGATAACAGATTGTCAACCTGTATTGTAATAGGCACTCTGATAAAAGGAATTAAATTAATGGATATAAAGGGCATTTGTGGAGTTGATACTATAATATAGATGTACTTTACTGTAATGTATCTGGAGAGAAGAGGAAGAAACAAATTAAAAAGGTCATAAATGGTACACACACCAGTCACCCTGCATTATAGAAGGAAATGCACTACAGAGAAGAAAACCTCAGGATCTTTAGCCTATCAACAAAAGCAAGGAATAAGTTCAAATGTCCACAAATACAAACTGGTACACACATCCTTTCTATTTTGTTTATTTTTATGCTCTCAGTCATATTCTCTTGAAATATGATATTTATTCTGGGAAAAATAATCAGACAGTTTTGCAGTCACACAATAGATGTAGTAATTATGTAGTATACTGTACAATGGTTATATTTACTCAAAATCACATCAAACCCCTTTTTTTTACCCCCCCCCCCTCCAGAAAACACATTATTATAGTTTTAACAGACATCACCAACACTGTACAAGTATAAAGTGTATTAGAAACTTCTAAGATCTATATTGTGAATGAGAAAAAACAAATAAACTGACCTGCTCATATTCATCTGTGATTGCCTTTGGCTCTTCATGCCGCTGGAACCACATCATGTATTTTGTATGGAATCTCCAAGACTGTTTCTTTAGAGCTTTAGCAGCCAGGTACTGGGCTTTGGTGCCTTCCATATAATAGAAGATAAAGAAGAGAGTTTCTGTTGACAGTCGCTGGAAGAAATCAACTGTATCTGACATTGGAGGTGAGACCTGTGGAAAGAGATGAAGAACATAAGTCTCCTTGCATTATCCAAATGTCTCTTGTTCAGATTAGTAGAGTAATAATTCTTTAAATTACATTCAATACTTATTTAATATACAATACCGTAATACCATAAATTATAATAAATTTCATCCCTTCAGTATTCTATATTTTGGAGAATAAGACAACTCATCTTACTTCGTTTCTGACTAATTAATGAACTAGTGGATTGATCCTATAATCCCAATTTGTAAGCCACCTTGGGTCAGATGACAATGCCCATTGGTACTAACCCAAGGACCAGTGAAACTTCACTGTTGATCCCATTACCCTGTAAAGGCCTCTTTGAATGGAAAGGTCACCATTAAAAGTAGTAGGTTAGAGTTGTGACACCACAATAACAGAGTGTCTTCTCTGTCTACTGGAGGTTCAGTCTCAGTAACCAGCAATACTAGGCTAAAATACTGTAAATTGACTACCAGGAGAAGGGGATATTGTCGAGTCATCTGATTCAGTCATGTTCATGAAACAGGATTTCTACATTAGTCCTTTATTTATGATCTAATGCTTGGCTCAGACAACTTGTGCAACTAAAACCAAACGAAAAAAAAAAGGAAAAGTGAAAAAGAGCTCCAACTGCTAGAGTGGTTCAGTATGCCACTACTACAGGCAGGGCCAAAGGATCTAGTTCCCAAGCCTTGCAAACTCCATGAGTTCCAAACAGCCCCCAGGAGATAGTGTAGGCAACAGGAGTAACCAATCAAAAAAAATGCTTAGTTCCTCTTGAACCACGATGATATCATTAATCTCATGGTAAATTTATGCAGATCAAGCTTAAATGCAGTACGCATCCTTTCCGCACCTTACAGAAACAAAGTTTAAATGTCCAGAGCCAAAACAACATACAGTACTGCACCAAAATATAACAAACCTACACTAAGTATAACCCAGTACATCTGTCATTATTCTCACTATAACTTTCATGGAATTTACAATAAAAAAAATATCAAGTGTGGTGAGTAGCCTTCTCTCCACAGGTCATAATGTGTTGGGGAGAAAGAGACTATGTTGTACAGTAGCAAGTGTCCTAGTTTGTCTCATAATAATACTGTAGTTCTTGCACGAGTCCCTCCAAATGTGTGTAATTCTCCCATATATTTACCTCCCCATATTGTATCGCCAAGTTTCACCAATGTTTAGTAATGTAGTCAATACTTTATGCTAAACGTGGAGAGCCTAAAACGTCTTACATATCGACCTCTTCTCCCCACCATGTCCCCCCCACCTGGCTAACCTCCCCGTCTCCTGCTATCAGCCATTCTCCCAATTTCCCTAACTTCTCCTAGCCCGGGGTCTTCCCTCAGTCACACGGTCAGCGTAGAGGATGACCTATGTCTCTCCACCCTCACACTCTACCAGCCTCCCTTTAGCATTAACTCTCTCTCTATCCCTCCACCAAATTCTTCATCCCTAAAGACCAAGTTAAGATCTGTTACTGTGTCATGGTAAATATAGTGACATTAAATTTAAAGTAAAACTCACGAGTGAAGCTGGAATTACGTTTAGGAAATAAATAATAGAGAAAGTATATATACACGTCCAAGTTAATGAAAAGAAACAAAGAATTAAGAGGTTGGCTAATTAATAAAGAATCTATATGAAACACTGAGAATATAAAGAAACAGAAATAAAAGAAGCTGGTAGAATACTGACTTGAGACCCGACACTCACAAAATAAACATATACAAAAATCGAGAAGAAATAAATTCCTGTACTGTATATAAAGAGCTGAGAAATGAAGACTTGGGAAGACTATAAAATGGAGTTGCGATAATTAGTGAAATACAAATTCAAGTTCTTATATTCGCGAGTACCTCTATTACTACACTTTTGTTTCTTTAGCTTTACAGTCAGATATTCATAATTTGCAGCTCAATGTTTATTTACATAAGAAACCACAAAAGTTGTAGAAATATCATTTCAATGCTCTAATGTGACAAAAATAAAGAAAATATAATATTGTAAAAAACTAAAAATAAGAAAAATTTAGAGGAGGAAGTGAACTGTGTGAGTTAGAGATGGGAGGTAGGGCAGTTGAAGTGTCTGGACTTGGCAGAAATTCCCCTTTTCACTGCTGAAGGCTCGGTCACTCCAGCGGCCCCGTTAAAATTACAGTACAGTACAGTACCCTGTATTCAATTTCACCACACTTCCTATATTATTTTGGTTCATTTGATACCGGGTTAAATAAACAGTATAATAAAACAATCAATATTTTGTTGTCCAGCAGCCAAATGGCATTACTATACAGTATTTCTGTCTTTTATTTTATTTATTGATATTATTAATATTTATTCCTCATATACTGGTATGTAATATTTATCTTATTCTTAAAACATTTTTATTAGATCTGCCATAATGTAAATCATTAGACTACAGGATGTACCAGTAATAAAAATATTAACAATTTTGTGATTTTATTAAAATTTATTAATACAATAATAATATCCTTTGAAATTAACAGCATCCCAGCTGCCACTCTGTCTCCCTTAGCAATGGTTGTTGCTATGGCGATCGTCGAGCATGGGGTTAGCGTCCCTGAGACTGGGACACAGTGTGTACACTAACTGTGAATCTTTTTTATTTTATTTTTTATACTTTCATTATTGCTATTTATATGATTTCGTTATTACTGTTTATATGCCTACAATTTGAAGTTTTGATGTTACAGTGTGCCATTAAAGCTATTTTTAGGGGTGAATCTAGTGAAATTTATAAATAGGAGTTGGTAACTGGTGGAAATTCAGTTTCAGGTGTTGGTAACACTGTTCATCATGTCAGCTGTTGTGGTGGTGATCAAGGTTCTAAGCACATTGGTGTGAATCTTGTCTAGGTACAAAATATGTCTAGGATTATACCCAGTACTGCATTTCTTAAAAGCTAGTGTCAAATTATACAAGTGGTATATGAAAAACTTAGACTTTTTTTGCCAAAAAGTCAGGGGTCGAACTATACACAAGAATGGCTTATACTGTACAGTACATGATTATTTGCAGTATACAGTAATAGTGAAAATATGCTGAAAAAGTTTTTCTTTATTTTTTACTGTCAATATTCTTACTTATTCCATTAACTTATTTCATTATTCTTTTAACACCCACAAAATTATTGAGTCTACAAATAAGCTGTGTCATTATTCTCTTACAGACACCATATAACTTCTTCCTCAAACTCACTGAGGACAAGTAGATGTGTCTCAACCAACAGCAGTCACTCAACCAGTTGCCTGAATGTTCAGTTTCTCCTCATGTGGTCTCATGTACTGCAGTATGTAGAAATTAATTAAAACAAAATTATTCTGTATTATTAAATACTCTATACTAATTACATAAGAACCTCTATACACCGGAATTCACTTTTTTCAGACTCTCTGAGGTGCTACGGATCACCCCACAATTCACCAGAAATATTGTCAAAAGTTCATAAAATTCAACAACAGTCCAGACAGTGGGTGTTTTCATATGGCAGTTGGACATTTGTACATGGGTGTCGCGTGGCACATGCCTCAGTCTGCGTCCCAGGCATGGGGACAAAGTCAAGTCCTCTGGCTTCAAAGCCAAAGCCATTGGATGTCACAAAGCTGAAGCAAAAGCCAGACATTAAAAAGTCATGAAGCCAAAGCTGAAGCCAGTGCTGTGCACTGTTAACATAGTGAGCGAGGGCTAGGACGATCAGCTGTTCACGCTACGTAGACAAAAGACCAGGAAATGAATACAATGCAATAACTCATCTGGGGTTGAGTGGGATTCTTTTTTCAGAAAGTTTATTTTATGATAATGTCTCATTAACCTAGCACCAAATGAACCTTAAAACAATCAGGAAATTACGGTGAAATTGTATAAAGACGTGTTAAAGGGGTCCTGGTGTATCAAGGTACTGTACTACATGTATTGTATGTACAATAAAGGGGTAGAGCTTTAGAGTGTGTGGAATCTGTAAATTAAGAATAGTTTGGGAGCGTGGATATTGTCAGCAATGCTTGAGAGAGTGCAAGTGTAGTGTCAACTGATTGATGACATTATAAAATGGAAAGCATGTATTATACAATTACCCTCCCAATAAAGGACTAATTCATGCAAGCCTTGTCTGTAATTGGAAGGATTCTGTTAATGTGAGGGGCTCCCCCCCCCCAAACCCGACCATCAAAACACACATCTTGTATGGTAATGAATACTGTACAGTACGTATATATAAATTATACTTACCTGGGTTATTTCCTCTAAGCACATTTCATTAATAAAAATATTACAGGGAAATACATATTTCATAAATCACTATTTTCAATTGTGTCATTTCAAATTACTGTCGTTTTTTAATAACCCCAAATTTGTACACCGCCGTCACTATTTTCAGAAGCCTCTATAAAAAATTTTCTCCACCATATCAGGAGTGAGTTAAATTCTGTTTTCTTGGTATACAGTACATATTACCAAGCATAAATAAGACTTTGTTCAACTTGCTTTGTTATTTAATAGAAAAATAATGCAGTAAATAAGACTTCTCCATGGGTCTGTCTACAAGGTTGCTGTGACCACCTGCTTAACTGGTTAGTTTTTTGTATTTTCTTGACATAATGTTGTCAGCCTTTGTTTCCTTTGATAAATGTGTAACAATTCAACAATGTTTACAGAAATGTTTAGATTCCTCATTAACAGTACTGTATATAAGATGCACCATTGTGGAAGATGCGCCGCCAAGCATAGCAGGGAATATCTTGAGGGGATATAAGCAGCTTCAGCTTCCATGTCAGTACTATTGAATCTTACTCAGCCTTATATCTTAAATTATCTTATAGTAACAGTTCCTTTACGGTTTTTCTTCCCTGGGGAATAATTATCACCGGAGTGGACATTTTCATCTAGTTCGGTTGGGGTTTCATGAAGTTACACAGTAGATGTAAAACTCTCAAATTATAAGACACAATGACAACATGTAAACTTTGTTTATGCAGTACATATCAATGACAACTGATTTGTACTTGTTCAAGCAGTACGGCTGCAACTACAGCATTAAAACATCAAGCTTCAAAATGTGGAACACATTATTCATCACATTTGTTCAAATATAAATACAATATTCATTTCACAAAATATATAACATTCTAGGTTACCAGTAAATTTACACAATTACCATTACTGTACAAAACAATGTTCCATAGTCTGGGTGTACAGCTGAAACACAGTTTAAATCTCTCATTTCTAATTAAGTAACAAAACAAGTTCAATAAAGCCATAATATTTGAACATATAAACCATTATCGTTTGTTTTTCCATTTAATTGTTATTAAAGCAGATAATATCTTTGGTGTAATACTTTGTACAGGAACCCTCACTATCACTATCTTATAAGGTGGCTGAGGCAGAACTGTAGCTGGGATGTATCAATACTTTGTCCAAAACACATCCACAGCACATTGGTCTATTGATCGCATTGAACAAGAAAGAGTTGTATTTTGTATAAATTGGCCTTAATACAGTAGGCATTTAGATATTCTAGGGCATTTTGCAGTACAGTACACCATATACTGTACATGCAAGGCAATATTTTTTTTCCCTTAATATTCTTATGCTATTTTCAGAATAGTTATATGATACAAGCACATCACAACCATAACTAGTTCTGACACATCAAGGGTTTAGAATGTACTGGCAGGGAAATAGCAAAAATCCTTAGTAAACAAATATTTGAGTTTCATTATACTGTACGGTACTGTATTTAGGTTACATCTACTGTACCGTCCACCAAACATAAGTTGCATAACACGAGAAAAGAACTGTCGCAACATCAAAGAAAATTGTTACAAATAGACAGTTAAGCATACTGTACTTTGTCCTAAAAGATCTGGCAGCACTGTGGTTAAGGACCAGAGTTGCCAGTCACCTGGCTCTGTGTCAGCCTTCTGGGATCATCCTTGCCAGCACATTTTAGCTTACAGGTAGTTTATACTAAATATACAGTATTATGTGTTTTATTTTGTGAATAGTGTAATATTGGAGGGTGTTATGATATATAGTTTATCCCCATTTTGTTAACTCCAGAATTTTTTTTTTTTTGTATCTCAAAATCAATTACATATTTTTTTATTCCATTAGTGCAAATTTCTGGAACTCGAGCTTTGGTAACTTGAGGAATACCTGTTACACAGAATAAAACCTGCTTAGAGTGGGAAGAATGTAGTACAAAGGCTTGGTGCTGAAAATCCACTATGGCCAATGATGACTAAGGAAAGTTGCTTTCACAACAAGACTTATTCAGCTCTCAGTCTTAACTGGTAAACTTCTGCCTCCCTGACGGTTTGGGGTTACAATGGGAGAGAGATACTAAATTATTCAATTTGTACCAGTCTTCAATGGTGAGGGTTATCCTCAGTTTCAACCCAAAATCCTAACAGGTAAATAAGTGAGTCTCCTTGTATCCTGCCAGGCTATAAAATACTATTCTTACACATCTGCAAAACACTTATCTTACTTGCTTGTAAGTTTCTGTACATTGCATAACTACAACAAACCTCATTATACCGGTCTTGCTGAGGACTTGAAAAATATGCCTACCTTTTACATCTCTTCTATTAACTCTCATTTTGACTTACTTACTGAACAATATATAATAAGTGAAAGTGGGTCCCATTGGGATGATGTATTGTTAAGGGCAATGTTACAGCACACTTTATTCTACACCTTAGTACCATCACTCCCCTAACAGAAGGTCAGGTACTCACTCCAAACTGGGTAAATCAGGTAACCTTAAGACTTGCTACAATACATTATATTTATCCATTAAGATTAAGTCTCCTGCTGCAGGCATTTTAATCTGCACAGGCAATGGCAGGCTTTATCTGTGAGGCAATTAGCAGTGGGACATCTAGGAGTTTCCTTAGCCCATAAACAAATGCAGGACACAAGATAAACAAAGTAAAACTTTTTATATTTGGGTTAAACTTTTACCCCTGAAAATTAGCATAAAGATAAAATGGAGAGTGAATTAACAGAAGAGTAATAAAAGCCTGGCATATTTATTGAATTCTTAGCCAGACATATATAATGAGGTTTCCTGTAGTGATGTGTAAGAATTATGAATTGTACGTGTGTAAAAATGGAGTTTTATGGGTGTGTGTGAAAGTGTATTAACAAAGTTTATAATGCAATGTAAAGTAGTTCAGATAATTTTGATTAGAAAATAATATATATAAGACTGAAATGTCAGATCAGAGGAAATTAAATTACATGGTGTTACAAAAGAAATGATATACGGTACTGAGATGAAAGATGCAATAAAAAGTTGGGCTACAAAGAAAAAATTAACAGTTATATAGAGTATGGGAGGTATGTCAGTCAAAGTGGAAGATTGGATTATGTATATGTGGAGAACTGAGTGATATATACTTTTTTGTAAGTGGAACAGAATCATCATCACAATTTTACAGTGATTTTCATCTATCGCGTAGTTTGTCGTGTTCACCTGATGCCAGAGAGAGAGAGAGTGTACAAGTGAAAGAACTGAGAGACCTATACTGTATGTACAAGTGAAAGAATAAAAGGGGATATGTTTTAGAAATCTTCAGTGGTTGGCAAGGGCTGGGGGAAAGTGACCCCTGAGAGCCACACTGTACCTAAAGTCCTATAATGTACAATTCAAGGTTAAATGTACAGGGTGTTGGCTATAACATAAAAAACGTTTACCAAAGAGAAATATCTCAAGTTACAGAAGCCCGAATTTTGAACATCTGGATATATGAATGATCTCCTTATGGTTTAATATTTTATTGTTCCCAATTAATAAATGTTCAGCCCACAACTACAAACCAAATATCAATCTCAGGAATTGGTTTGTGCGGTGAGGCCACCCCCCCCCCACTCTCTCACTTTTTATTCTTCTCTATTCCTTTGATTTCATTAGTGTACTATAGTTCATGAGTTCATGCAACAATATACAGTAGTGGCTTGTGAGTGAAAAGGAGTGCAACAGGACTTATTCATATCCACTTATATGGACAGGTATGGGACAAGGTTTACTGTACTCTTTTATTATAGATTTTTGTCTGACCTTTGCAATTATTTTTTAAGAACTTTGAGAGGAAATAAATTTAAATTTTTTTCAGGAGGCTAAATAAATCCTATAAAGGTAAAAGAAAAAAAGAAAAAGAAAAAAAAAACCAGTGTAATGGAGTAGTCCCCCTTGATGCCCAGTGTCTGGCCTTTATACCTCTCTTGCAATGCTGCTTCGTGTTGATGCTGACTCACCCACAGTTTTCACACTGTACCAGTTAACCCCCCCCCCCAACCTCTGATGGCTTGGAAGCTGGTAGGACTTCACAAATTACAGTCGTCGAAATAAATAATGTCACTATTTCCAGACAGTTTCAATCAAAAAGTAGCATCTGGCAACTACCAGACTCGCTTTATTTTTGCTTTTATTTTTTTTGAAGTGGAACACAATTCTGTGAAATAGTAACATAAATTCATTAATAAATGCAAAAGCAGTTTTTCCCAAGAATTTTGTAAGAACAAATCATGTTGTTAAAATTTCATTATAGTTTGAAACAAAATAATATGACATATGAGATTATCGCTCACGGACGTTCAGGAATAACTTGTGGAGTTCTAATTAAACGTTAAAATGAAAACGTATATATTAACTGTGTTAAGTTTAAATGAATAGCGAATAAAAAATATGAATTGAAATACCCGTAATGCTCATAGTTTATGCCATGTCTTTAATGAATATGTAAACAAATATACTTTGTATTCACCACCTAGATGGACGAGGACATAAAGCAGGAAACATTCTCAAAACAGTTTTGAGCTTTATACAAACTACAGTATGTTTAAAGAAACATTTCTTGAGGACATTTCCTCAAGCAATTATAAGAAACGTAATTGTCATCTATACTCTGAAGGTAATGCATTATTTAACGCCCAAGAATAAAATATAAAACTTTAAAGTTTTCCGTTCGATGGTCACTCGTTACTGATGAAAAAAGTAAAACTTGGTTAAATTATTAACTTCTATGAAACTTTATTAAACTAATAATAATTTTATTGTAACAAATGCCTTTCATATTGTTCTAAAAATAAAACAACTTCTACAGTAGACAAGGAAATAAGCCAGATGCAGAATATTCTACACTAGAAGTGTTTACAGGCTTGTGTTGCTGTATCATCTCGGACTGGCTGTCCTTTTTTTTCCTGCACACATTTTCTTCATCTTTTAAGCAGGTGATTGGGATATAGTTCTTTTACCAGCAAAAATATGAGGGAATGCCAGAAAAGGTTAGGTAGCAAAAAAATTTGGCTCAGGAGTTTAGGGTATATACCATCTTACAATGACAATGTCCAGCCCACTGGTCAGTGGTCAGTCTTTCCCTTGGCTCCCGCCAAGTTGCCAGATACCGTTGTTTGAAGTAATTATACTGTAAACCGTGATGTCATCTCGTTGGACGACTGTACCGGCTATACTGCTCAATGTATCCATAAGACGGCTATGAATATGCCTCATTTTCTCTCAGATCATGTTGCTACTCGGTCGCTTTTCCTCATATCTTTGATCCACAGAGAGTGCTTTCTCTTCTTTATTTAAGAAATGATCACGGAGCATATAAGTGACTCAAGTGCTCTCTGGTGCCCTTCCCACCAACATTAGCCTTAATGCCACCTTCACTAATCTTTGTAATTCTTATAGTCGACTCATTAAACATGAAAATGCCTCCTGACACACACTACAGTTTCACCACGTACAGACGATTATGCACTTTCACTTTCTGTTCTAATGATATTTCATTCCTCACCCTCTTTGGAGTAGCACCACTCACATCACCAGAGTTACACTTCAAGGCCAGAAACAATATTTTTTTTCTGATATTATGAGTTTGTGGTAACTGCAGATACTTAAATTGGATAAAGTGGTTGGTAAATCAGACTATAATATATAAAACCCTTCCCACACTTAATTAGAGAAAAAAAAAAAAAAAATCATATTAAATTCTGGAAAACTGTTGTTCTAAGGTTCATGCACCTGGAAGAGATTACTGAAATAACAAGCCAAAGGGATCAAAGGTCATCTGGTTGGGTTGATAGATAAACCTATTGCTATAAGAGTGAGATTTGATTGAGGTTTCAAATAGAGATTTATCCCTGGATAAGTTAGATCCCTCAAGGCTTCTTGTGTTAGGTCATGATCAGTCAAAGGTTAAGGTCAGAGGGTCAGATGTCATTCAGGGGATGTCTGTTCCCTGTTATTTAATGCAACTCTGATAAATTATGCATTACTGCAACTTCTTGTGTTTACAACTGTACTGTAATGGTTTCACAGTTCATGTGGTCATCAACCTTACAATATACAGAACTCAAAACTGTGGATAGTAAACCCCTGGTTGGAGAGGGATTAATATATGTGTAGGATTGCATAGACTGATTGAGGTACATGTGTAGAATTGGAAGAAATATATATGTGCATAAAAGAAAGATTTGGGTGACATGTAAGTGTGAGTGAAAAATATGTAATGTAAAAGAGCCGAGTCAAATGTAGGTGTAGAAGTGAGAGAACTAAGTGAAATATATGTGTGTGTGTGTGTGTGTGTGTGTAAAAGGTCATTAGTATTAAGATCAGAAGTTGTGTATCTATCATATAGTTTCCTATAAGCTCTGCAGCAACCATCTATTGTTCACAAAGAAGTGTTGTGAGGAATATGACACTTAGGATACACACACACAATCATTCTTGTACTGAAGACAACAAACAGCCTCACAAAAATATACAGTAAGTCATCCAACTGTTACTTTCTTACTATCTGATACATAATGTTCTTGATCTTATGCTAAGTATGATAATTAACTGTCATATTAACTATTAAACTTTCTGAGACAACAAAATAAAATCTCATTTATGCGTACCGGTAGGTCCAAGCCGCTCACCTGTGGATAGTATAGCGGCGTCTGGCACGGTTGGCGGGGCAAGTGTATTCTCAATCTCTCCGAATCGGACGGGTGAGGCATATGGAAAAAGGCCGCCTGTAGCATTTTAAACTGTAGCTCATGCTCAACTGTTAACTGGGCTGGGCCTAGAGGAGCTACTCCTAATAGTGGAGGAATGTGGGCTTCACAAGTCCCCGTGCTTTTCCCCGAACTATTAGTGCAGGTTGAGTTATTGTTACTATTTGTATTAGTGCTGGTAGTCGTACTGCTACTGCTTACAACACAACTGCTGCCATCCAACACTGTAAGTATCAGAATATTAAAAAATGAATGATGTAAATTTTATATTATAGTAAAATGAATGTTAAAGATTACAATTAAATGCAAAAGAGAATCTAATCTAACAATAAAGAATATTTTGAGAACTCGGGAAGTGTATGGAAAAACAATACTAAAAAAAAGGGGGGGGTTTAATTTTAAAATCCCTTTTTTACAATTGAGATGAAGGACCATGTGACCTGTTAACCCTTAAGCCATGGGTTAGGGTGCTGCTGGCAATACCCCCCGCGCGGGGTTAAATCGAGAAAATAAATCAACATTTCTAAAAATAATAAAAAAAATAAAAAAAATTAAAATAATAAAAATAAATGGCGGGAAAATAGGCGGACGTTTTGGAACGTCACCCGGGGCCTAAGGGTTAAGACACTTTGTCAGGATTCAACCTGGCAAAGCCTGCCCTGGCCACTGGTCTGTCTGTTGTGTTCTGTGAAAAGGAACAGTGTCCTATAAAGACCAATTAATGGTTGTTTGATAACACAGCCACTTGCCAAGTAACCCAATAATACACAAGGGTGACAGGTTAACCACTATCCAGCTTTTGCTTTGAAAAATCAAGCTAGTCGAACAGTTACCATAGGAATACAGTACTTTGCTATATCACATAACTTGAACCACTTAAGTTATAAAATGGGTCACTGACATACTTCCCTTTAAATAATGTGTCAATAAGATACAGTAACTCACTAAAGTTGGAGAGAAAGAGAACCTCCAGCCAACCCAGCAGTAAATGTACCTAAATTAACAGCTGGGTATAAAGGCAGTTGAGTGTGATGTGCCTCTTGTGTACTGAAAGCTTAGCTATTAATATTCACCTTCACTTACTATAGCCTACGAGTCATTTATCAAGTGCATGCATAGGTTCCAAACTGGAGTGACATTGCATAAAATATTGTATCACCTCTCTAGCTCAAACTTTCTACACAAGTGAACTTCTATTGGTCAGTGTGAAGAAATTTTAACTGAAGTTCTGAAGTAATATATACTTTGGACATAATCTAAGCATAAATGACTTTGGTAAACAGTGCAGGACCAGCCATAACCTGAGCTGTATTCCAGTTCCTTTCAGCAGTATAGTACCACTGTCAACACTGGAGCCCATCCTAAGGTGACACTTGTTGTAGTAATGCGCATTTTGAGAAGCCACATGTCTGAATGTAGTCATAACTAGATGTAATTAAACTCTCTCAGTTGCTCATTCCTTCTCTCTCTTGTTTATTATCTCTCGCTCACTCACTTGCTTTTTCTTTTTTTGCTAGATACACTCATCATCAAATACGAGGTTTGAAAGTTTCCTTCTATTCAACTTGAAAGTCAAAGTTGGAGAGAGGGAAGAAGCTAACACACAAAACTGGGACAAAACTACACTAATTTGATCCATATGTCCAATTGGTCATAGAGAATAATATGGAGGAAACACACTAACACACAAAACAGAGAGGGGAGGGGAGGGAAGTTCCCCACACTACTGCCGCATTTCTCTCTTCTATAAAACCAGGTACCCAGAGAGATGAGGCAACTATGTGTGACCTGGGTATGATATAGCCACCCTTGTGACAGGATATGAATACAGTACTAATAAGCCCCATCACCTAATTGTTTTAAGATGAGCAACAAGAGAAGCACCCGTATGTGCACCATTACAAAATAATAACCTGCAATTACTGTTTCTGCCAATAAATGCTGTAGCCATCTAGTCATCACAAAATGATATCGACACAGGTTGTTGTATTATCATCAGCTAGAACCAAAAGGAACCCTCAGCGATAGATCCAAAAACATGACTCATCAGCACCCCATTTATGGTGTCACACCTCATCCCTTTAACACACCTGCTGCAAAGTGCTTGGTCAGTAATGCATAAATTTAAACAGCAGTTGGTACTTAAGAGAAAGGGATTGAAATAATCCCTGTTAAAAACATGTGATGCCCAGCACATGGGCATAAGCTTTATATCTAAGAAATAACATAATTTACCAAAGAAGAATGAGCAAAACACTGTCTGAAGGTTGATAAAAGATATACTGAAAGGTTGCGAGTGAACCACAACAGAAGACTACCCCTAGTTCAAACCTCTGACAAGGTAACACCTAAATATTCCCAACTCTTTAAGAACTTTGGCCACTAAAAACAAGTTCAAAAGGGACTAGACATCCTGAAGGACAAAATCAAGAGCCACACAATAACTATTAATCACATTTGTACAAGCAGGAAGTCCTCACTATACACACTCCTACTACATGTACATGAAACTTATAAATTAGTGAACACTTTTCATTATCCACAATGTATTTTTACTGACAGAGGTTGTATATTGATTATCCAGCAAACTTAAGACAAGAAACAAATCAGATTTGTGAGTTTTCCATCATTTTGGGAAAAAGGGCCTAGAATATACACAAAATACATGACAAAATTTAGAGAATATAGCCCTGCTTACTGGAATTTCTTAGTATTGTACAGATTACACATGCTGAAAATTGCCACACCGATTTCCTTTATGGGCGAAGGAGGCTCCACATACTATACATGACTGAGTTTTTAATTCTTGACCTAACGTCTCACTGGTCTTCAACTCAGCCAGCCACCTGATCAACAGTCCAAAACCTTAATTTGATAAGTATGAAGAGCTGCTTGTAATACTGCCTAAACATCCTTCATGTGGATAGTGTTTTCTGCCACTAAACAATATGAGCCTACTGACAGAGGTAGGCTCTACCAAATGCTGATGGCTTAAGGGTCTACTGAGGACCCATAAGCCATAAGAAAGGAAAAAGTAATAATACCAATAAGGTAGGTGATCAAGATAGAAGTGTAAATAAAGACGAGTTGGGAAAAATGTGCCAATCTGTGAGGGGGTGAATGTAATAAGCTACATAAAGTGACAAGAAACAAGCTAGAAAAGATATAAATGCAATGCAAATGTTGAAATACTGTATTAGATATCTGTTACAGTATTACAGAACTGTATCACACTAACCTGAGGGTGGTATCGATGTGGAATTAACCTCATTAACTTTCTTCTGAGCTATCGCTTTTAACGATACCGCTGTATCAGCAGCATTCTGAAATAGTTGTGACATTTGTTTATTTGCTTTTACAGTACAGTATATAACACAATTCACTGCACAAACACAAAAAAATTTAAGTATAAGCACCATATATTTGTGTTACTATAAGAAACAGTGCACATAATCCTTGAAGAGAGCTCTTTGATGTACAGTAACATAAAGTACTACAGTATAAGCAACAGTTGGAGGTCACCTTACAGCTGTTCATCTCTCCACTCCTTCACTCTATCACCTCCATCCTTATTTCCTCTTGTCACCTTAATTACTATCAAACATTTCACTCCAAGACAATATTCATATTTTTCAGTTCAATGATTTTCAAGCAACAATTTATTTTGAGAAGCTATTTGCTGGTTTAGTTAACAAAAAAATTATTTTAAGGTTTTCAGTTCCTCAAGCATTTAATGCATTTTCAAGAAGATGAAGTGTACTGATGATTGGTATTAAATTCTTTGTTGTTTGGGTCATATTGAACAAAATATCAACCATGAATTAAGGTTTCCAAAACCAGGTTTTAAAAGACTGATATTTCTTTTACATATACAAATTTGCCTGATGGCAACTGGGACACCATGCCATCAGGTAATCACAGCTAATCCGTGCAAGTGTGGAAAATGGTCATTAACCCCTTCACTTTTGAAATTTCATTTGGCTAACACCAGACAATTTCATTCAACAGAGACGAGTCCCATATACAAGTGGTTAAACACTAATTATGATGATTATACCCACTAAACCTTACTTAACTATGAACGACACAAAGTCCCATTTTCCAAGTGAGGAGACAAATAATGGAAGTACAGCTTAAAAAAAATAAATAAATAAAAAAACACCTAGTGCCAGGGGCCAGAGCTTCTAACACTGCCCAAGAACTGTGCATTGCTCTACAGTCAGCCATACAAGCCATTTGGACAATACCTGGCAATGTTTTGGTACTATACAAGCAAGATACCTGCAGCCTAGTGCATCTGAAATTAACCCCTTCACTACAGGGATTCCACTTTAAATATTTAATTTAGCTAATATGCCATACGATTTAATTCAGCACAAAGAGACCCTTGTACACAAGGGATTAAATCCACATTCAAATAGCATTGAATACCAAAGAGAAACCGCATTTTCAGAATCTTAAGTCTGCTACACAAGCTTAAACTTTTGCTAAGACTTTTCTGCACAAACAAAATTAAATGTGCACAGGGAAGGATTGTGGAGTGCAAAAACTGTTTGTGGTTTGTACACTATAAAGCACAGCCAGAAGAGATGTCTGCACAAACAAAATAAAGTGTGTGTAGGCTAGTTCATACCAGTTGCTCAGTTTTCAGCAGTAGCATCAACATTGTTTGACAATGTTTCACAATCATTCCAAATGATTCATGATAAAGTTAATCAAGATCTACCACAAAGTGAGAGAGTGGAGGGAAAATTTTCTGCTGAGTCCAGCCACCCCATCTCTCCCAAACCAAATTTCTCTCTCACTCCTCATTTTTCTTATTTTATAGTTTTGTATTTATTTTCATTATTTCTAAGTCGCATTAGAACATTGAAATTATATTAGGCCAGGAAATTTGAAAAAAAAAAAATATATATATAGTTGTAATAGAGGAAGGAATCCACAAATTTAGGAATCTGAAATTGTATTTCATGAATTATCGTGACTTCACTGTACTACAGTATAACAAACAAAAGACTGAGACAGGTGAGAATTGGTGATGATACGAAAGATTACATACCATAGTTGGCGTGTGCACTTGATGTGTTGATGGGGTTGATGGCGTTGGTAATGCTGGAGTAGTGGTGGCACTACCAGCTAGACTGCCCTGTGGAGAAGTAACGCTCACACTGCTGCTCACTCCACTGCTGAGACCATTACTGCTGCTGCTGCTACTGCTGCTGCTACTCCCACTACTGTTTGATACGGAGTTCCCACTGCTGCTACTGCTGTTGCTGCAACTGCTACTACTGCTGCTGCTGCTGCCACTCCCACTATTACTATTCACGATACCACTGTTTATCAGTCCACTTGGTTCTGGTGAATGTCTTCCTGTAACATAAGAAATTCAACAAATACTTTTTAAAAAAAATTTTCACAACAAAATAAGAACAGATCTTCATAACCCAAATCTATGGATGAACCTGGAACTGGGCAACTTGTGAATTACAGTCATAAGATAAGGATGGAAGACCCAGATTAATCCATTAAGCATGAAAGATGTAAACTAATTTGCTATTATTTACAGTTCCCCATCAAAACCTAGCTTCAAAAGGTAGTAGGTAGTAGGCAGCTATCAAACAGGGAGGTACTACCACCTGGGAAGATATTGGAAGCATAATGTGTTGTCTAATGGTAGACCCTGCTGCCATATGGCATCACAAAAATTGTGACCAAGTCCCAGGTTGTTAATCTGACTTTCTGCCTCATTTACACAAAATTGCAGGGTTTCAAATGTTTCTCTTACTTTGACAACACAACATAGATATAATTTCTCAAAACTGATCTATTTTTTATTTTTATTTATGGTCCTTTATTGTGTCCTTCCCCCCCAAATTTCTAGTAATGCACATTTGCAGGACTACAAGTGGGTAAATTTTACAACTTTGGTGTAATTCATACATTTGGATCTCTGTCAAAAAATTGCTGAGAAATTTGACATCTACAAAAATGTCCAAAACGTTGTGAAATCCGAATTAGAGGGATTAAAGTGTAATCGAGTGTATGGGCCTATGGATACTTGTCAAGAACCCAATCCGCATGAAAGTCTCTTATGCTTCATTCTTCAAAACTATTAATCTATGACTTACCTGTACTGTTGTGTTGTGAGGCTGAGGTGATAAGGTGGTTGGAAGTTCCCGAACTTGTGCTGCTGTTGTTTGGAGTAGTTTGAGAAGTTGAACCTGTTAAAAGTGGAGAAATGAAATGTGACATCCTGTCCAAGAAGGAATGAGAAATCTGTGAGGCCACCCAACTTGCAGCAAAGCCTGACACTGCCCAGATGATATGCAATGTTTTAGAACAAAATATAACACATACTGTACATCAAGAGTTTGAGACAATTCAATGCAGCTTTGTTACAGACATATACAGCCATCATGAAGACCTTGTACATATTCTCATTAACATATTGAGAAGACTAACCTGATACAGGCTTTGTGGGGGTGGATGGAGGTGGTGTGGCCTTGGATGATGAATTAGAGTTGACCACAACAATGGAGGCAGTGGACACAGAGCTGCTGTTATTGGTATTACTGCTACTATTACTACTCAGGTTACTGTTGCTTGTGATGCTGTTGGTCGTTGGTCTTACTACCAATGGTTTTACTGGCTGGCTTGTCTGTCAATGATTATCCATATTATTCCTTACATTCCAAATTCAATATTCAATGTTAACTTTTCAAATATTGCTTACAACATGAAAGAAGTTTGATGTAACAATTCAAACAATACTCATACCCTGTGTCCTTCCATAGAAAATTGTAGCATTTGTTACTTCAATTTGGAGAGGGACTGTATGGATGGACACATGAGATGGGCAACACTATGAGCCCCCATGTGTGAAGGCATAAAAAAAAAAGACCCTAGAGGCTTTGTGTACCAACTTTATTTGAACAACTATAAACCCTAACCCTAACAATGCCTTTTACTTAGTTTCACTGAATATGGCCCTGTGGTCATTGAAATTGGTTGTTTTAAGAAAAAGTTGAAGCACAATGGGTGAATTGACAGACAGACAGATACCCCTCAGGCCTAGCAAGATAAAAAAAAAATTGCAGCTCACAATATATGAACACCTAGGAGCTATTACTCACTCATTTTCACAATGAATTACTTGGGGCAAATATATAAATGAAATTCCATAAAAATTAAGTAATAAATTTCATTGATCTTAATAAGTTTTGTGCCAATCACCACAGGTTATAAGGCTCAGCAAGCTGGGTGAACACAGGTGCATTAGTAGATGTGGGGAGTACTAAAGCTTCTCTATACAGTTCTGTACAACACAGTCTTACCATTCCATGTTTCTGTGGGTTTCAATCATTATCTTGTATCTTATTTTGTTTTATTTTATAAAAAAAATTCTGAACTGTATATTCTGTTACGTTTGATTTTGGTGCATTTTTTTTTGCACACGTGTTTCTTTATAGACAATAACTCCTTTATATAAATGATGTAAAACAAATATAAAATGAACTTTAATGTAATCGCACAAAAGTTATGTTTTGTCTTCAACTTATGATTTTGTGAAGAAATTGCTATTGAGTTTTCATATACAGTATAGTATAGTGAAAACAATATTGAGATAAATGTTTAAAGATTTTTTTGTTGTGAGGGGAGTGAAAAAATGGTACAGTAGTCCTAACTGAATTAGAATGTAGTAATCTCTGGCTAAAAGTAAAAATAAATTTTACAGATCACTAAGCACGCTCAGACCCTCAGTGTCAGACCAGTAATTGGTGGGTGGCTGATGGCTGGTTGGCTGGAGAATAATGCATCAATATGGATAACAAAAACAAATAATTGAAGACATTTTTAGTACAGTATACAGTGAAACTTCTGTATAACGGACTCCTCCCTCCATATACAGGTACTGTAATCCGTTAGATGGGGTTTTCACATCAAACAGACCCTCAATATAACTAACTTTTCATCTTTATATACAGTACTAGTTCCTTAGATGGAGGTTTCACATATAATGGACTCTCAATATAATGGAATTTCCTCTCCATATAGGTTGTTAAATAGAGGTTTCACTGTACTGTAGTTACACACTTTGGAAGCAAAACAAGGAACCTGTCCAGATCAAACCTTGATTCTCTCTACTGAACCACAAAGAAAGCATGGGAAATTGGAAAAGTTGGTTCTATTTAAGGAATGAAACTTTGATGAACAAGCTTAAGCACCACTTAATCTGATCCACCAACTTTTGCAAGAGAACTATTTACAATGCTTATAAATCACACAAAATTTATAACACTGCTGGAATCACAAATGTTAGGACATCTGCCCCAAAATATATTTGTTCCTCAAAGCCAAGGCTGATATTAAAGCAAAGGGAACTTCCTGAGTGATCATATCTTCTGTCTATAATGGATACAAGTTACCTGGGCCAGAGACTTTTTTGCTGGGGCTCAACTATAACAAGAGCTGGAGGATACTAATGTTTTAAAGGCATTCCTAATTCACCTTGTATGTAATGTAGGGAATGTCTACCCAACAGTGTAAGGGTTATTGAGAAAACCTCAGGAATGGAAGGAGAGCAGATTAATAGAGATATCAACTTGGTACCATTATGTCATGAGAGAAAAAAAAAAATCCTGAGCCAACAATGGTTATACTTACTGAACTGACTGATCTGGACTCTTCATTTTTACTACTTCTCTTCTTATCGTGAGGTGTGGTGGGTGCGTCATGGTCGTTGGAATGGTTGGTGGCAGGTGACGGGGCAGGTGAAGACCCACACACCGATGATGGTGTTGACCCGTCTGTGCTGTCATGACTCCCGCCCAGCACATGCTTATATGGGATGAGACGGAGAACACAATATTAATGACAATTTGTTAAGAACTGCTAAATGAACCTTATGTCCCTTTTATGCCATGATGTACACTCTCACCAAAAACTTCTCCAACGCTTTAAGCACTATGCAATCTGTAAATGAACAAAGAATCTGAAGCCATTCCAAGATGTTGCGCCTCATTCTGCTCATTCTCAAATCCATTGTGTCCAGGGGTTCAAGACATTTTTGTGGAGTGTGTACATCCCATACATGGGCTGCAACATTCCTGACATAGGTAAAAGTGGCATGTAAAGGTCCAAGTCAAAACAGAATAAAAATGTAGTACATGTACAATATTCATCTTGTCCATTGCATATATGACCTTTGGTTCAAGGTCACTGGTTACTGGTGATCAGCTTAAAAAAAAGTGATTCCCCTCCAGCATGACACAGGCATCTCCATAACAATATCCCCTGATACTGTACTGATTGGGATATACAAATTACTGAGGGATAACAATAGTAAAGAATAGTATTCATTGTTATTAATTCACTATGGGAAGCTGATACTGAATTCCCATTTTATGGCCAAGATAGAGATAACCAATTCACACAATACACTATACCAGGACAGTACAGTACTGTATCTCAAGTACTGTATCCCCTAAAAGTATCTGTACATGCTCTGTGTGAACCAGTATGAGACCACGGATAATGGTTTTTGGGATATGCGTGTCCCTGCTTCACGATGCAATGTGTATTTATTTTGGCGTAATAAATGTGATGTTTGGTTATACTACAGAGCCATGCATACCAACCCTCCGAAGACATTAAGAGTCGCATGTAACATTTTGGAAGTCATCGGACCCATCCTGGCAGATAATCTTTTGAGATACTTTACATTAAAGTCTACACAATAAAAAAAAAAAAATAAAATTCAGCTTTCAATTAACATCCAATAAACTAATAATAAAATATGAGGCTTATGTAATCTGAAGTTCTTCACCCAGGTAAAGGTACTGTTCACGTAGGACTACGGTCCACAGTAATCACTAGCCAATTGGATTAGTCAACCAAGATGTTCAACTTGCCCTCAGAAACTTCTATTAGCCTAAGGCTAGCAGGCGACCATTAATTTTAACCCCGGTATTACTGATATTTATATCCTTTCATTATTGCTGTTTATATGCCTACAAATTTATGTTCTTATGTTATAGTGTGCAGTCAAAGCTAATTTTAGGGGTGAATCTAACAAAATTTATAAATGGGGGTTGGTAACTATGGTGGGACTTCAGTTTCAGAATTGGTAACACTGTTTGTAGCATCAGCTGTTGTAGTGATGATCAAGGTCAAGACAGGTTGGTGAGAATCTGGTGTCTTGTTATAAAATATGTCTAGGATTATACCTAGGATTTCTTACACACATGACGGTGCTCCCGATTGGCCAGGTGGTTTAATGACTGTGAATACAGCCAATAGTCAATGAAATTAGCAGTGAAAACATAACTTCCACTCCACCATAGGTGGTGTAGATTGTGAGTGTCTTGCAGGACAATCACTTCCTGCCTCATTCGCCTCGTCACCTCAATACTCAACTGCCTCATGATAAGTGAATAATTAATAAGTAACATGTGCTTCTATTTTTAATCAATAGGTATGCTGTATTACACTGTAGTGCAGTAATAATGTATTCCATATGAAACTCTCTTCTATTTTGTACGATTCTCTTATCACTTTCCCATTATATTAGGCCGCGGTCCCGAGCGAAACTATTTACAGCGAGCAAAAAAGTGTATAAACTTTTATCCATGGCATCTGTTGTAATGTGTAGGAAAGAGGAATTTGGTACTGTAATGGTCCTGAATAAATTCTCTACAAGACTGTTTCAATAAAAGATCCTCAAACAAAATATTATGACTTGATATAATAATGGAAATTCATTTCCTTTATCCAAAAACAGTAGCTGATTTTTTGCATCTCAAATTGAAAAATTTAAGGGAAAAATAGAGTTCAGTTCTCCAATGACAAAAATACTGTACCCCAATATCATACAGTACTATACCCCCAAAACATAAAATCAGTTCACAAACAAGAACAAAACCTACCAAACTACCGTAATGATAAAATAGTACACAACTACTTTACTGTACTCCAAAACACATGAAAAAAAATAATAATATACTGTTTAACTTTGGCACATTACCTTATACCTTATAGGAGGGAGTAACACATGTGATCTGTGTGGGATGCGTAGGAGGGTCTGCCAGTCCCCGGTGATTGCCAGGCTAAGCACTTGAACGTGTCATGTCGCCCATAGGATGGTTTGCATGTGGAAGAACTTACTCTTTGTACATAAAATAATATATACTGTACCAGTAAATGTGAGGAATAAATAAAAATAAATAGAAAAAAAAAAACTGAGTTGCCAAGTGGCAATCTTGTCACTAGCACCTGACAGTAGAGATGTGAGAGAACACCACTTCCTCCCTCAGTCTCTTGTGCTTGGTCCCCAACACCCAAAAATACAAGTTGAAAAATAACAATAACGTTGCTCACAGCTTGGTTGAGATCCCGATGTCTTACCCTCCACTCACTCCAACAATCCACACTAGCTCCGGGATGTAAAATTTTTTATTCTCTTTATGTTTCTGACCTTATTGTATTGTAATCATTTCTTTAATTTTGGGGGACACATTCTGCATGAAAGATTAAGTGTGCATTATAACAGTAAAAAGAAAAAATACTGAATATTTCATGTCTACCCTGCTGTGATAAGTCCTGCACACTTAAGATATGTTTACTCTCGTTATGTTCTTGACCTTATGATAATTATTATTATTTTGTATTTCTTTTTGCACATTCTGTATGTAGGATTGTGTGTGCATGTAACTGAATGAAAAGAACAAATTGAAGGCAATTATGTTTATCTACCTGAAATTATGAGTTGAAAAATAATGATAAAATAACTCCAACCTCAGCCTGGTACGGAGAACATTAGGGGGATGCGACTGCCCTAGCCAACTCTCGGGGGAGAGGGTTTGAATTTTTGCCAGTGTACTCAAATTTGTATGAGTTGGTGAGTTACTGGACCACTTGACTTGAGACAAAGATTACATGCAAGTTGAGTTGCCAAGTAAATAAAGAATCCATACAAAGTATTTTATCCTGCCTGGACATTCAAAATATACTAAGAACGTAGAGGAACGTCACCCAAGCTTTAGGGTTAATACTGCCTGTACTGTACAGTACCGTATATCATTAAATAAGTTTCTAAAGGTTCAACAAATAAATACCAAATGAAGACAGTTGATCAGCTATTGAAAACTAATGAAAAAGTAGTTTTCCCCACCCCGAGCAGATAACAGCATACACAGGCACCACATCTGCCAGCATATATTTCAAAATCCTGTACAGTATTAACCCTTTGAGCACTTAACTCGACAAAAGTCGCATCTAAAGGTATCTGGTAGGGGAACTTAAATTGACTTTTGTCCACATCCATATAAAAAATTTTCACTGTTAAGAATTAATTTGACTATCATTGAAGAGTTTTGAACTGCACGTTCAGCTTCATGTAATTTGTTGGTGGGAGCTCAGAAACCCAAAAAAATTTTGACATCAATTTGGCTTGTGTCAGCTGATACTCACCAACACTATCAGTTCTCAGTTTATATGCCTTGACAACATTACTACTGAACCCTGAACAGACGGACAATACTGCAGAATGACATATAAAGAAATTAATTATTTTAATATAAAATAAGAGAAATGATCATGTGTTTATGCACCACAGTTTGTTGATGCCTGGACAGCTCATCAGTTGATTACTACTAACCACATATTTCAGCTAATCTGTATACAATACTGAAAATAGGTTGGGATGATTCATGAGTGGATTTATGACAGTCATGTAATGGTCAGCATGCTCGCCTCGCAAGCGAATAGACCCGGGTTCGATCCCCGGCCAGGGTGAAACTATGGGCAAGTTTCTTTACACCATTTGCCTCTGTATACCCAGCAGTAATTGGGGACCTGGATGTTAATCGATTTGCGGATCGTGTTCCGGAGTAATGGTTAGCCAGTGCAGTTGGCGAGTTGTCCGGTCTTCTCGGACTATTCCTTGACACTGGGTCATGCAATTCACTAACTTAGGGTGTGGTTGTAGTGTTGGCGAAAGCTTCTACACTGTAAACAAATTCACGCCTAAGTGGCCCTAGGGCTGGCCATCATCATTACATGAGGAGCAACCATTATTATTATAATCTATTATAAGAAACATTAGGTTAATAGTGCATACAGTATTTATCAGTAGTGATCAGTAAACAACATGCAGTCGTCTGCCAAAGCTCAGTAGGCCTACCAGTACGGTACACAGGAGCATCAACTGTAATGGGTGACAGCAGAGTTATTTATAGTGGAATCTCAGTATTATTAACAATCTTAGTTATTACAGGAGCTCCTCAGGTTATGTATGTATGACTTACGGACATCTGCCGATATGAAAGGAGTCTCCATAAAGTATATTATTTTAAGAATCCGACATAAGTACAACCATTCATAGTAATGTTTGAGAACTAGTTTGCATGGCGGAATGGCAGGTGAGGAGTGGAGAGTCAATACACCTTACGCTCATCTCAGTAACATGTCCCAAGTGCAAAGTTTTTTTTTAACACTATTTTTCTGCCCTCAACATGGCTCGCAGATGCAAATTGAATGCAAATGATAGTATTGCATCCAAGAAAAGGAAAACAATTACAATGGAAGTGAAAGTTGATGTAATTAAACGTTCTGAAAGAGGTGAAACACCGTCAGTCCTTGGTAGAGCATTGGGTTTCAGTCGGTCAACGATCAGAACAATTCTGAAAGACAAAGACATAATTCTTGAACCTGTAAAAGGATCTACACCAATGCTGTCAATTGTGAAAACAAAACAAAGAGGTGCATATGGATGGAAGATCAAAATCAGCGGCGTATGCCTGTAAGCCTAGCCTTGATTCAGGAAAAAGCGAGAAGCCAGTCCCAGGTTCCAATGTAAGTGTTAAACTTTAAATTTACAGTATTCTATTTACCAGATGACTTAATTTTTACTTTCATTTACTGTATTTTGTCATTCTATTTCTTCTTTTATCTTAAATTAAACGATTCTAGATGTATATAAGGACTTAGGCTATGATATAGTGGGATTTTAAACAATGATCTGTAAGTACAATATGCACATAGGGTATGTGGTTCAACCTAAGTACAATTTCGATTCAAGAACGTCCATAGGAACAGAACTCATATGTAACACGGGGACTGCCTGTACTTTAGTATATTTAGTCAGTATGTTTATTTTTATTATGCTTCCCAGTTCCAAGAACGTGAAAGTGATATACACTACAGGTGTACCCCGAAAATTTACGTCCCATTAAACGCCGCTTCGCATAACCGACGAGTAGATAAGAACATAAGAATGAAGGAGACTGCAGCAGGCCTATTGGCCCATACTAGGCAGTCCCGTTTACACCCAACCCCTATCGTTCATGTAACCGTCCAACCTATATTTGAAGGTACTCAGTGTGTTCGAGTTAATAATGATGTTTGGCAACTTGTTCCACTCATCCACTCCACTACTCTTTTTCCAAACCAGTGCTTACCTATCTTGCACCTAAATCTAAATTTGTCTAATTTAAAACCATTGCTTGTTTGTTCCTGGTCGGATATTTTAAGTACCTTTGTTATATCATCTGTTCTACCCGATTTCCATTTATACACCTCAATCATATCGCCCCTCACACTACGTCTCTCAAGGGACTGCAAATTCAGAATGTTTATCTGTCCCTATACTTAAGGTTCCTAATGCCAGGGATTAGTCTAGTCATCTGCCAGAGATCCAACGACTGGGAGAGGAGCGGCAGAGCTGTTCTGAATTTGGCGGGCGGTGGCGTGGTATGAACACTTGCCAAGAGAGGGCTCTGAGCACTGCCCTGACTCATTCCCGTCATCTTTGCTCTTGTTTTCACTTACTGTGTGCCTCTGACTTCGTGTTTTTCGTTATTTCCGACTTATGAGTGTTTCTCAATCATGCCTAAACACCCCACTGATAGTTCCTCTTGTGCGGGGCAACTGATGTGATGTATTAAGGCCTAATAAGAGTGGTGATGGACCAGCAAAGAGTGGTAGAGACTTGAACTTGCCACCCGAGACCATCTTAATCATCCTCAACGCAGGTAAATAAGTCTCAATTTATGCTTTACATTCCCAATTTAAGGGTTATTATGCTTGCTTTATGTCTGCTTCATTTGTTGCCAGAGAGTGTGCATGACAGATATATCAAGGATAGATGGGAGTTTTTGGAGGGTGGCCGGTTCCTAACCCCCTGAATTTGTTTTGTTCTTATGAGATTAATTGCTTTGATAACTGTTGACTCGCTAACCAATGACTTTTCCTGGTCCCTATATGCATCAGTTATTGGGGTACACCTGTATTACCTTTTTATACCCAACTCCTATACAAGTACAGTACTGTAATACAGTAGAATCCCAGTTATTTGGAGTCTGGGTAACCGGCAGACTCAACTCACCGGCATCAAAATTAAATAATAATATTAATAACAATTCCTCCAAAATCAGCTATAATCGTAAGTTTGAATACCACGCACAACAGGGATGAGCTGCCATATTTGTTGCTATGATAAACAATAAAATTGATACATAACATTTTATCAAAAAATACAATAGCACATATTAAAAAAATCATAATAAATAAATAAATAAATATAAAAACAAAAAAACAAAAACACCAGAGTTCCTTCCACACTCCAACCATCCTTTGGGAGACTTGACACAGTTCAGCCAGGAAGTCAACCAGCTGACTCACAGACGAGTGGGTGGCGCCGCGCTGGTTGTGTGTATGCCATGAGGCCCATGAGGCCACATGAGGAAGGCATGTGGCCAACGCAGTTATAGCCCATCGCCTCTACACACATTCACTTCCCAATCATACACACCCATGGTTTTCATTTTTCTTATTTATAGTTTTATATTATACTGTACTGTACTGTTCTTTATTTTTTGCCCATATTAAAGTATTGTAATGATTTTTCCTCACCAAGGTCATAGACACCATGGATGTAGGGGACTTATGTGAACGCCAGCCACAACAGTATGCTTGGAGTGACTGCACTAATTTTACACCCGAAATACCAGTTTTTTATCGAAGTATGCCCGCGTACTGGGTCTAGTGAGACTTACATTGCCCGGGGCATAAGGGTTAATGTAAAATATATCATTATTAGGAATGTATTTTGAATTTATAGAATAGTGAGTAATAAAATCTCTCATACTTCAAAATCTCTGGTATTTTGAGCCCCCTTTCCCTCTTTAGTTTGAAATAATGAGGCTCTACAGTAATGTTGTTTTGAATCTCGCATGCGCCAATGTCGCCAGGCGTGGCAGTATCACTGTGTGTAGAGGTAGAGATGTAGTGTCACCCGCCCACCTCATTCACATATTTCCAATTTCCTGCCAAAATTCAGTCTCACACGTTCTGCCTTACTGATGACAACTAGTGCTGCTCCATGGATTATTTTTGAGCCCAACATTCAAGAAACCCATCACCATATCTGGAAAATGTCCTGTAAGAAATCCTGCTGGTATTCCAGCCAACAAACAAGTACCTGATAGAGCTTCAGCAGCAGTGAGCACTTGAGTGTAAAGAAGCTGAAAAAGTACCACCTCCAATAAAGCTGAACTTATGTAAATTCATAGATGGTAAAGCTGCCACTAAGGTGAGTGAGTGCTAAATTGGGCAGTAGTGACCCTAAAAAGACCTTTGGGACAACTCCTGTATCATATCCCCTCATTTGAGGCCAACTGCACAGGAGATAAGGAAGGGTGTTTAGTTTATCTGAAAGGATTAACAGATTAACCCAGGCTGATGTTGGGTGTCCACTTCCAATGAACTTGAGGAGCTCTTAGTAATTCACTATGCATGACCAGATTGATCCTAGAAATCCCATTTTACATCAGTTGGGACAAGGAGATCTGTGGCATGGTTAAGGGAAGACTTGCGACACAGTTTATGAATGATAAACTTGATGAACATTTTAAAAAATAATGGCGAGGAAGATGATAACTTATTTACTATTCATTATATTACCCTTTACTCAACACAGCTTCTCCTTCACTTATTAGGATACACATTTTTTCAGAGGCTAAGAGGCAAAGTTTTATTATATATACTGTACCAGTCAGCATCCAAAGCTGGAATAGATGAAGTGCCATAAGTAGTGCTTACCCTGTGTCTCATAAGCTCAATGTCAAGACTTGCAATTAAACTAATTTTACAGAAGTATGTAACTTACCCTTGTGGCTTGAATTTACAGTCATGCCAACCCAGATAGTACCTTTTCTTAATTAATCTATGAACTCCTGAAGGACTTCTCGATGCTCTACTATGAAACATACAAAAGCACATAATGCTAACAGAGTAGCAAATATTACATGCAGGCAACTCTCCCAAAAATAAGAAGCTTTTAATAAAGATGGCAGGAATGAAGTTGGTATTGAAAATCCCAGGTAACTGAAGAAAGACCAGAAAAAGTACATGCACATGTGATTGTAATAGCAAATCCCACTTACCTTTGAGTCTTCCAGGGTAACTTTTGCTTTTAATTCCCTATTTTAAGAGTGAAGGTTGTTCTACACACTGTATATTTATGTCAGCAGTCAGTGGTGAAGTTTGAATCCAAGGTTGAAAATTAACAGCCATGGACTTGATAACACACTATACACAGGTCTCCTTGGACTGACACCAAGATACAATTTTTGGGGGGCAAAATGACATTTCACACCAAAATATATAAGAAAATAAAATCAACTATACTACAGTATTCTGTCTACTAATTGTCTACTATATATGTATATTTATATAATGACTGAATCTTTTATATAATAAATTTGTTAGTATTATTAGTGCTATATCAAACTACAACATAAAGAAAAGAGGAATGGCTCAAAATTTCAACAAAGTTTAAGATTAACTCAAATAACTTGTTGCTTATACTGCCATCCACACAGTGCACGCTCATGTGTATCTTCTCTCGTTCATCAGTTGAAGATGAAGCACTTATGAAATCTTATTTTGTAGCTGAGTTTGAGTCAGGTGGCCCTCATAATACAGGCTGGATCAAGTTCTCCTTAATATTCCCATAATGTAAACCAGTCTTCTTTTAGCTATTGATTTTCTTATTACAAGGAACCACTTGGTAACAATCCCTAGAACAAGACATGAAAATAATGGCAAAAATACTTTTAAATGTTTCACATCTCTCCCTATCATGTCTAACCAATCAGCAAATATGTCATCAAGACTACTATTCACCACATAAAATTTCAAGGTCAATCAACCATCTTGAAATTCAGTTTCAGCTGACTAAACCAAGAACCTAAATGAGATGGGAAGGTATCTGAGCCACCTGAATATGAACTCTGATAGAAATGATGGAATTGAAATTGTTCACCTCCACTACTGAACAGAAGTCAGCAAGCCTAGAGGGTTAAATACCCAGCCCCAAACCCCAATTCTTGGCTGGAATACAAAAACTGAGTAAATGAGTAAATTAAAAAAAAAAATAAATAAATATGTCTTCAACCTTTATAATGAAACAGGGTCCCACATGGCTAATGGCCCACTAGGCTCAGTGCAAACACAGCACAATGTACACTAGGCCTGTTTTTTTTCCTTTTAAACAAAGCAGCAGTGTGGCAAGCACTGCACTCAAATACCCTCACTCACCCAATTGAAAAGTTAATTTTTGCTGCCTACCATAAACAGGCACTCCCTTAGTTGCAAACATCCAGTTTACAATCGTTTTTTTTTTGGGGGGGGGATGCTGAGGTGCTGACACAAACATCTCACTGTTTGTGGAAATGGTCTTCCTTCCACCCAACACAACCTTCACCCTTTAGCTGATGAACCAGGGCACCATAGCTATCATTAAAGCTTATTACCTGAGCCCCACATTCAAGCACCTGGTGGACTTTATGGACAGCCAAAATCAGTCAATCGGGGATTGTTGGAAGTCCTACAACATAATGAAGGCAATTAAAAACATCAGTGCTTTGTGGAAAAAAGTCACCAGCAGCTGCATGAGCAGTGTGTGGTGCAGGGTTTGGCCAGATGCTGGTCATGACTCCTGTGGGTTTGAGGATGTTGCACCTGCCATTACAAGTGACATTGTTCAGCTGGCCAACCAAATTGGACTTGATGAAGTTGACACAGATTCACAGACAATGTGAAGAAGCTGCTGTATTCTCATGGAGAGACCCTAACTAATGAAGAGCTAGAGTAACTATAAAAAAATGCTATGGAAGAGAAGGATGATGATGCTGAGGAAGTCCCATTAAGGAACTTGATACCATCCCTGTTGTCAGAGGCCATCGCCAATATCGATGAAGACCTTCAAATGTTTTCAAACAATGATCATGAAACGGCATGAAGCAGTGCTGCGAGGAGAAGTGTTCTGGCAGAGTGACAAGTATCTCTTACTACAAGGAACTGCTCTGAGAGAAGTAACGGCAGGCAAGGCAGTCTACCTTATATGCCTACTTCAAGAAGCCACAACCAAGCTCATCTTCCCAGCAGTAGCTCCACCCATTTTGTTTCCCACTGGTGCCATGTAGAGGTGGGAGTGACAGCAGATGGCGGTAAATACATACAAACTCCAACCAAATGCACTTGCTCAAGAGACCAATGTACAGTCAAAGTAAAACATTGTTACATCCCCCTAAGTGATGATGAAGAATTTGGATAAAATGACAGCAAAGCTTCGAGGTTTGAGTTTGAACGGGGAATTTTGCTAATGTTCTTCGTCATGGGTTTCAGACCATAAGGCACGGTAGGTGTAATGTGACTTTTTTCTTTGAATGTACCTCCATACTCCGAGACGTTTAAGAAAAAATTACTGAAAATTTTTATAAATGCATTTGAGGTAAAGTCAAAAGCAAATGCCTCTCAAAAAAGACAGGCATATGTAAATTAATTAAACACTTAAGTGCTAGCAGTAAGACCCTGGTTTTTGAAATTCCACATAAAACAAAAATGATTCATCAATTACTGCAAAGGTGAACTTTGATTTAACCAGTAAATGAACCCACTTCTGTAGACTTGTATTACTCTACTGGAAAACTTGCCTCACCCATATTTCAAGAACATTCTGAGGGAAAAAACACTTCTATTCTCCATTACTAGATCTGAAGAAGCTGTACTACTACCCCGTGGCTCATCATCTTCATTATCATGTCTGCCCCCCTTGGGAGCTATAAAACCTCTCAGATTTGCTAATCAAATTGGTTTGGTACAACACAATTAATTACACATTGCATGTTTTCATCACCCCCCCCAAGATGAACAAGCAATATACTGTACTGTGTACCAAAACATCTTCATCAGTCTGAAGACTTCTTTCACTTGCACATTCCAGTTGTTGCACCAAGTTATGATACCATTCATAAATATTTCAGAGAATAAAATGGCTGTCAAGATGGTAATTGCAATTGGTTTGTAACGAATATGATACAGAGCTCTCAGGGGGATCCTTTTCCCAGAAAAAGTTATAAGAAAATCCATATACCCCTTTTAGAGTTGCCATATCTATTGATTAGACACAGATGTGCAGAGGCATGTATAACTCAGCATTATTTTATCCATTTGTTTGGGATATAATTAAGTACATCATGTAATATGTACACCTAAACCATGAGCAATTGTGTAAGAGCCATTCCCCTTTAACATTCAGGGGCTCCACTACTGTAAGAAAATGAGAGGAGAGAGAGAGAGAGAAAGAAAACCAAATATACAAGAAGTTTTAAACCAAGCAATAACAAAATTTACATTTCCCTGCAAACATATGCAACTAAAATGAAAGACCTACAGAAGCATCGGGGGTTTCTTCTTAGAGTATTTTCAAAGGAATTTAACCCTTTATCATTACTGTAACATTTTTCAACATACACCCAAAGTAAAAACAATGGGATGAGCTTCAAGTAGTGACTCCCCCCACATTCCTAAGAAGTAACCCCCTCTTCCTACCTTTGATGGAACCCCTGACCATGCATCTAATTTGTCTGATGAGATCAAAGGCAGGAAGTGTTAGTATGGTTACGTACTTCACTTACTTTGCCTACAGTTATTTCAGGAGTTGGATAATCCAGGTCATCCATGTCAATGTCGTCGTAAAGCCCAACATTTTCACTGAAGTCGGGGTCTTGCGAGGACTCGATGTAGTATTCGACATCTTCTTTGATCATTTTAATCTGTAAAAATAAAACAAAATGAAATGTATTACAGTACTTCAAAGTACCACATAATTTTCATCAATAACCTTTACAATTTGGGTGCACATTTCACTATACAGAAATAGATTAAACAAATAACACACAGAAAGGAGATGGTCAATGAAGTTATCAATTTTATGGATATTATGTGAAATCCGTTGTTTGTCATTCATTCACCTTGGACAGTTGCTTACAGCTTCCTCATACAACTGACTACCCAGTACATGAACACATCCAGCTGCACATGACATGACTGCCACGTGTGCAGTTCTTGGCGATGAGTTCTTTTAATACCTGTATAGCATTACTCATATACTGTGTGTGTCTACCAACATCATCTCAGGGCCAATAAAAACATCCAGATCCATTTGACCCACACATAACCTCACCTCCAGACCCATATATAACCTTACCTCCAGACCCACACACAACCTCACCTCCAGACCCAGATATAACCTTAACTCCAGACCCACACATAACCTCACCTCCAGACCCACATATAACCTTAACTCCAGACCCACACATAACCTCACCTCCAGACCCACATATAACCTTAACTCCAGACCCACATATAACCTCACCTCCAGACCCACATATAACCTTACCTCCAGACCCACATACAGTATAACTTCACAAAACAGAAGACATATTACATGACTATCTCCATGCAATAAACTTCCAACTACCCAACCCACATTTAAGCTGGAGCACACTGGATAATTTAAAACCATTTGGATAATACTGTAATGCTATTAAAGTGAACTTGACTCACTCCACATAAAAAACTATGACACTTTTAATAACTATCATGAGTAGCTTCAATGCTGCAGTAAATTCAAAGCATTTATACAAATTTCCTATACTTTTATATGTACAGTACAGTCATCCCTTGTTTAACACGGTAGATGCATTCCAGAAAAGCACCAATACTCCAACAGAATGCCTGTACATACTTTGCAGCACAGAGAACTAGAAATGATAAATAGGCTCCTCCCACTTTATAAGAATTTTTTTATGAAAAATCAGTTAAAAAATTTTTTGGTCCCATGTTTTGATTTATAAACAAAAACACAAAATTTTTATTTAAAGAATAATAATTTGTAATAACATAAATATGCAAATAATATATTTTTAACTGTCAATACGCTTACTTATTCCAATAACTTATTTCTTTATTTTCTAACACCCACAATGTTATTAGTCTACAAACAAGCTGTGTCATTATTCTCCTACAGACACCATGTACTGTAACTTGCTCTTCAAACTCATGTGAAGACAAGTGGCTGCTCACTCACACAGTCACTAACCCAGTTTTAAGACAAAGTGTGGAATTTGGAAGTGAAGAAATGTTTGGAGGTGTGGAAATTGTCAGCAACATATAAGGCAAGTTGAGCTGAGTTTCTCCAATGACTTTTAAGTCACTCCTTTTATAACATTTGAATTCAGCCCACGATAAAATTGGTGCTGTGCAATTTTCAGCTCCTAACAGACTGTCCTTAATACAGTATTTTGTGGAATTTCCACTTTATTTTTCCTTACACGGCATTTAATGTGTCCTTTTAGAACTGCCAAGCACAGTTCTATTTGGTGTTTGTTTCAGGATAGTGTGAAAGCAAAATAAAATCAATAGTAAGTTTTCTATTTTTTTTGGGGTGAATTTAAGGGGGCTGCAATCCCTAACTCTTTATTTTGTATTGAATGACACCTTTTTTTTTATTGCGATTTTCCACTTCATTAACGTAATCATCTTTAAGGGGTTAATCCCTTTGAAAAATAATTACCTTCCCTTCCCCTTTTAGACTGTCATCCTCAAACGTGGGAGACATGACTGAAGGTCTACTTACGGCTGGACCATCTACGGTCTCCATCGAGTCCAACTCTGTTTGAACAAATGTAGGCAAACCCGGGTGTAGTCGAATGGCCATGTTTTAGTTGACTTGTCACAATGCCATGGAGAGAAAAATTCAAATCACCTCACTGAGAGTTCTTCTAGGGGGAAAAAAAATCTGAATCAATCTTCCATTTCCTGCTGCCACACTTAGCCAGAATTGTCCCATGGTTGGCGAGGTCAGGGTCTAATGGTAAATAAGGGAAGTGACCCCAAAGAGACACACCGTAATCCCTATAAAATACGTCTCACACACAAAAGGTATCAGGTTAAGATCTGTGATGGCTGGTTGGCTGGCTGTATAAGCACATATACTGAAGGTAACCTCGGCCATCAGAAACATGTTTAGTCCTTTAGGCCTTAGTCTACCATGGAAAGATTTTATGGTTACCTACATAATTCAGGTTTATTTAGTTGTATGAAAACCTCTAATTTGTCTTTATAATATAAAATATATTCATATTACAATGGATTAAACAAACGAATAAGAATATATTGGCCTACAGCACATGTTCTCTCTGAGAGAGTCAGGAAGTGCCTGTATCTCCAGCCATAGATACTACAGTACATAGTTTTAGCCTCTCACTTCTAGCCACAAGCTCACTGACTACTATTTATGTTTTATATTCATAATTTGGTATAATAACTATCCTTTTAATCTTGTGACTCAATTACTGTATCTTACTATTCTTACCCATTAGCATCAATTGATTAATAATTCATAATATACTGTATATAAATGAGTACACGCACACACAAGCTGAACTCCTGATGAGTTATTGTGACTTTCTAAATTCCAACTTTGTTACATGGCACAAATGCTGTTGTCACACACACACACCTGGAGCTGTGACCAACACTGGTTCAAGCATCATAACCAGTTTGCTCTGTACCATTTAATACTTGTAATCTATTTTTCATAAATCGCATCACAACTTCCCCCAAACAACATAAAATGACAAGAAAAACATGTCTTTAATGACAATTTTTAATGTACAGAATGATTATAAGCCAATAGTAAACATGCAGTATTGTAGAGTAATAATTTTATACCTGTACTTATGAGACACCAGGGCAAGGTTTGAAACAATGTGAACAGTATGGAATAATAAGCCAACTAATAAATATAATACTGAAGTAATACACTGATTTCCATTGCATGAAAATTGAAAGTGGGTCCCATAGGCATGATTGCCTGTAAGGGATAGTGTGGCTACAACACACTGTATACGAAGCCTTCGGTACACAAGGAGGCAGCATGGCTGGTACTGCTCCCAACTGCATTCACTTCCCCAAGTTGAAAATTTAGGTACCCATTTACAGCTGGGTGAACTGGGAGTGCTCGGGGATCAAACCACCGACCCACGGAACAGGAGGCGAGCGCTGTATCCACTCGACTGCTGCACTCTTTTCATTCTATAATTGGAGATAAATTCTCTTGAAAAAAAAAAGAAAAGAAAACTAAGCTTCACCCCTGATGAGTTATTTTATCCTACATCCCCGGTGTTTTTTTTTTTTAATGACACGAACGCTGCCATCAGTCAGCTGACACTACACTAACTCTCTCTCGGGTGTTGCCTACAATTTCCACATCTCATTTGTCCACTTCCAAATTCCACATTTTCTCTTATAACTTTACACCTTTCTTGTACATAATTAACATGAAATTTAATAATAGAGAATAATTTTCTTTTAATTTTTCACATATTACATTAGATTAAATGAGGAGAAATTGTCTAATGAGGCAACTGTCTGAGCGACTGTGCTGGTGGTGGAGACAAGTTTACTTGTCCCCTGTGGGCTTAAGCAGTAAGTTATATGGTGTCTGTAGGAGAATGATGACACACTGAAAGCTTATTTGTAAACTTAATAACATTGTGGGTGTTAGAGAATAATGGAATAGGTAAGCATATTGGTAATAATAATAAAAATATTTTAGCATATTTTTATTATTACCGTACCTTAGAAAAAAATAAAAAATGGTGAAATATGTTTTTGTAACCAGATATTTTCTTTGTAAACTGATTTATGGAACAATTTTTCTTTTTGTTGCACTGGAATTTCATACACTGAACTTAATGTATTGGGAGGCTGCCTGTATTCTCACTATTTCATTTTCTTTTTCTCCTACATTAAGGGTTTCACTCGTAAATCAAAGCATGAGACAAGATAAATCAAACCCCAGTAAATCAGGTTTGCCTGTATTATTATTATTATTATTATTATTATTATTATTATTATTATATTATTATTATAATAATAATAATAATAATAATAATAATAATAATAATAATAATAAAATAATTGTGGCATAAAAAAAATGTAGTCTGTTCACTTGAAGCTTGCAACTGAGGCAGCTAATTGGCTGGCAGATGGACACCTGAAGAGTCACTACAAATCAATATTTAATCTATCACATTTATATTGTAATATTTTAAGGGATAATAAACCTTCCTACGTTGACCTCTGAATATTACCACATTTGGGGAAGCAAGAATTAGCATGTGAATTGCATAGTGACAGCAACTGAAAGTAGCTCAGAGTCTTGGGCAGAAAGACTGTGACATTATGTTGGAGCCATTCAATTTGAGAGATATTAAGGTCTTCTATGTAAATAGAAGAGGATTTTTAACAAAACTTAAAATGGCTGCCATTTCAGGATGTAAACAATCAAAATATCATCATCAATGTCTGGATTCTGGTCCATGATAAAGATGCAATATATAAAATGTTTGCCACAAGCCTTAACTACAACCACTTTGTAACTGCCACATTCATACTTTGGATGGGGATAAACTGTTATAAAAACAGATAGTGCCTGATCCATTGAAATGGCCCTGCAATGAAGGTTTCTTGAAGCAGAGGATCAACAGCTTGAGACTCACCACAAATGAGATACAAGGATCTTCTAACACACAATTTCATCAAAGACACACGAGGCAACAATTAATTCACTAAATCTCCATAAGGTCCAAATTTGGGTATCAATTCCTATAAAAAAAAGGGAAGAGGCAGATATTTTCTGTGAGGTCCAGGAGGATAATTCAGGTGTAATACAATGTATAGTACTGTACTGCCGAGAGGTATAAACGATTGGAGTGGGGGAGTTTCCAAGAAAATAACTTTTTGTCTTTTATATGCTATGAGTTTCAAGCACCTGTAACATAAAGAGAGTATAAGGTTATTAATATTATGAAGGCAAATAAATTTAGAAGAATACGGGAAAAGAATATGTGACATTAACTTGTAATTTTATCTTATTTAGTTAAATTTACAACAGGGAATTAGAGACTTTAGCTTAACACTGAATGAGAATGTCTTCATGAATATGCAGACAATGGCCTCAGGGAAATCACTGTTTAACTACAATCCACATACTGTACTGTTTTGTACATTATAAGATACAAGACGAAAAACAAAAACACTCCATTTGCCAAACCTCGCCAGTGAAAAACAATAACCAAATGGTGTCCTATAACTTGCCTAAGACTATGCAATGAGTAACTACTGACTGGGCTATGAACTCCTCTGCAGCATTTGCCCAGCAAGGCGCTCTAGGTGCACGTGGCAAACCACCAGATTATTAAGTCTTGTGTGTTTCATAAACATCTCTCTCTCTTTACCAATGTAAACAAGACTGTTTATACCAAGGAGATACTGCTATTGATTCTATATAGAGGTTATAATAACACAGTTACTGCTCAATGGATACCATCATTTGTTAACATTAGTTCACTTAAATGTAACCTTATTGTTCAGCTTTATTCCATCTCTGATGAAAATGCAATGATGTATTTTGCAAATGGAACTGAAAAGAGAGGAGATGAGAGATTGGTTTTCCTTCATACTAAGAATATAAAATAGGAGGAAGAAAAAATATGCAAGACTGATTATAAGGCATAAATGGAAGGTATGGAAGAAAGGTGGGACTGATTGACTGATATGGCATACAGCTCAAGAGTATATGTTGTTTAACAGTGAAATGTGGGATTGTGGAGTGTCATCCCACACATGAGAGTAATATTCCAAATGATGACACATTGCTGCTGATAAGAATAAGAAGCTGAGCAAAAATAAAGCATGAGTGAGCTTTGAAAAGAAATCTTAGTTTGATGTACAGTAGGCCATTTCTCAGGCACAAGGAGACAACAACAACTCTCTCTACACACGATTAGGACGGAGAACGATCTGCTCGACTCTTTTACCACTGTATGACAACGACACAGAGTAATACTGTAGTGTGTTAAAATCACTTGCCTACCATAGTTCAATCTTAAGGCATTTAAAACTCTTGGGAGTGTTCTTGGGTGATTCCTCATATGACTGGGATGCGAGTTTCTTGACCTCAGTGGCAGGCACATCAACAGGTTCTAAAAATTCTTTAAATTATTTGTTTTTTGACAACAAATAAAATTCTCTTCCCAAAACATGCATTAATTTAGTCCCTAATAAGCTTTTTAACCTTTCACTGTTTCACGTTCCCATTTTCTAATTTCTACCACATCTAATCTGATAATTTTTTCCTTATCCTAAAATGTTCTCAAACTTGTCACACCATCAATTGTTACACCTTCACTTTCTTGGTACTTCCTTCTATCATGCCAGCAGCCATTTCCCACTTCAGAAAATTTTTAAATATTCACCTTCATAAGACCATCACCATTACAATCATCAATAGCATTCAACACACACAAAATAAAAACACTAAAACCTCCAGAAATTATAAAAGTAAATTATATTGACCTGATCACAGTCTATAGATTGGTTGTCAAGCATTCTCATTAGGATCTCCAACTTCTTAATGTGGTACTGATGTCTGTCTATATACTCCTTCAGGTCCTCTATCCGGTCAGACTTATCTTTATCCATCTTCTTCTTCTTTTGCGTTGCCAATAAAGACTCAATTTCAGATTCAAATTGGTCCATCTGTAAATGAATAAAATATATATATGAATAAATCAATATTTCAATAACCATAAGCCATACATAAGAAAACTGCACACAATAACACACCCATTATAACTCACTGATTATATGTTTAAATCTCTTATAACTTCCATACTCGCTTTTACTCTTTTTTTCTCCTTTACTTTCTTTATGCTTTCCCCCATTATTTCCCTACTCCACTGCATTTATATTTCCACCAGCACAAGCCACAGGTTACAACTTCAATTCAGTAACACCAAACCATAAAATTAACTAAAACCTGTATGTAAAAACTGAACGTGAAATCTGTCCCGACCTACACAAAGAACCACCTCACGGACGAGCGTACACACACACTCAGAGCTGATGGATGTGTGACAATAAGATCTTCACTCTCACACACACACTCAGATTGTTCAAGATGGAATTACTCAAAAGAGGTGCATAAACTGCAAGACAATTGGCACTCTCGCTGCCCTCCACAACATCTAGACCCTCAACCCAGGCAGGGGTTTCAAGAAGCACTAATGTTAAGAGAGAGCTCCCTAGGGACAACCCCTGGCCCTGGTCCATCCTCCCCACCATAGCTCAAAGACCATCACCAGCAGTCAATGGCAGATCAACATGGAGCAACATAGATGCACTGATATAACAAGAAGTTACCAACACACCCAGTGAACACATGAAAATGAAGAGATCACAGACATGAAAAATGAAATAAAACAACTCAAAACTCAGCATAAAGTTCAACATATGTTTAAAAGCCTCTGCAATACAATACAGAAATTGAACACCAACATAAAGCAATAATGGAAAAAGTGCAAACAAATAGAAGAAATTCAAATAACAGTACCGTACTAGATGTGGAAAATCAACAATCATCAGGAGCTCATGTCCAAACAGATGAAAATAATGATGCTGGGAGCAGTGTTCTTGTGTGCAAAGACAGTGAGGATGAATAAATAAAACATAAAATGGTGATGATGCATATCATGACAAAAGTGCATTCATGTATTCCACTGAAGTACAACCGTTATCTAATACATCCTCCGGAAATGTTTCTAGACACCTAGGGAGCCTCCTGTCTGCCAAATGGACAGGAAGCAAAGAAAAAGGTAATATTCTTAAAGAGTCTTCAACTTCTTCTTAGTGTAGTAAATAATAGCCAGTGTGAATACCAGACAGACATATAAAGAGGTGAAGGTGATGAGATAGAACATCTCATCCCTCAAAAAATGAAACCCAGACCTCTACCACATAGTGACCAAGGACATTGATACTGTGTATCTGTAGGGGTGTCTCACACCTACTGGTAAGTCTCTGCCAGGACTGCCCAACTACAGTATGTCTATTATGATCCTAATTCTATTCACACATGTCTGTGTATAAAAAAAAAATCACGACCACATGTACCTTTCATACTCAAAATGACTACCAACTTTCAATATCATGGATTCACAATAAACCTGAGTTCCTCAATACTCAATGTGCTAAATGCCTATGCTCCCTCAGATCAATTTCACTTTATAGATCTTCCACATACTGAATCCACCATCCTGATTGGTGACCTGAACAATGGACACAAGAAACTGAGTGATCCCATCACTAACACCAATGCCAGGAGACTAATCTTACTACTAAGTACATAATTATGATGATAAAATCACTGGTAATACTGAACCAACACACATCTATGGTGGGGTTCTATACAAGAGTGTTGGATTCAATTTATCAAACACAACTCATAGCTCTGATGTAGTCACCAACCTTATGTTTAATCACACACCAATCCAATCTAGCATACATGAAGCCAATATATTTCCCCTGGTGGTAAACTTAACAGATGTAGACTCACAATCAAGCAAGGACAGGAAAGCCAGTTCATTGACTTCATCTCTGACTGGTAGCTGCAAGGATTACAAGCCTGACAATTACCAATGTCTCCCTGACAATCTTAAAAGCCATAACTTATGCTTTCTTCACTAACAACACCTCTGCTAGAAAAGAGAATGAAGCATGCTCAGCATAATAGAAACAAACAACAGCAGTGTTATGATGAGCCCAAACTGAAAAAAAAAAACTTAAGGCTATAGATGGAAGGGAAGGTAAGGGTTACAAACAAGTTAGAACACCTGAAATGCTAAAAATAAATAAAATAAAATAAAAAATAAAAAAATTCTCCCTTGCTGTTGTCCAGGAAAGCACAGATGAACATTAACAAAATGCATGGAAAACATGTCATCAGCCTGAATGAACATACTCCCCTTAGCAAAACCTGGAAAGACAAACACAGTCAGAAGTAAAAACAATAGGCATGTCTCCCATCCAGACCCACTGCAAAAAGCAAACAAGTTAATAACAAAGTGGGGTCATATCTCTTAGCTATATGTTACCAAGTAGGAACTGAGAATGCTTTGATGAGAAATTTCTTGAAAAAGTAACCTCTTTTACTTCATGCTGGGCAAACAAAATAAGAGTGATGTTCCACACACAATGTACTGAGTAGGAATTGGACACTGCCCTCTTCAGGGATAGATCCTGGTGAGGATGGAATCACCTACAGTATTGTCAGACTACTAGGGCGTGTGCCAGATAATCCATTATTGGCATTAAACAATATGAGTCATGCTATAGGCTAACTATCCACATCATGGATTAACAGTATTATTATACCAATACCAAAGCTGGGACCAGCCTGACGCCTTTCCTCTCGTAACAATGACTAGCTGCCTGTGTAAAACCCTTGAGAGGATGGTTCTAGATAAACTCTTATATAGAATCAGAGAACACATATCCCAGAATGTAAATGGTTTCACTCATAGTAAAAGTGTACATAATTGCATCAATGCAATCTTGAATATGCATGGGGATGAGAGGCACAGACATACAACATTTCTTGACCTAGCTGCATTTGATATTGTTAATTGGTAACTTATATTGTATGAACTCGCCAAAATGGATAAGTAGGTTGTCTGATACATTGGATAAGTGGCTACCTTACTGTTTCAGAGTTACACAAATAAAATCAAAGATATGCAACTTGGCACCCCCAAGGTGGAGTGCTTTGCCCCACTCTGTTCAATGTACCCATGCATGTATTATTAAAGTCAACTCCAGAGAGCCCCAACAATATCACTATCAGTTATGCAGATGACATTCTCCCACATATAAAACTCAATGTGAAATGCAAACTACCTTAAACCAAGTACAGGCAGTCTGTGAGAACCTTGGTTTCACCACCTCCACTGAGAAAACTAAAGTATTCACTTGACAAGCTGATAACCAAAAGTTTAAGATAGATAACAATACCACTGACTATGTCTCCTACTTTTAAATATCTTGGTGTCTCTAACCCATGTAAAGAAGTGTAGCAGCTTGGAACCCAAACTATGATGCTAATAGTAGAATTCTTAAAATAATGTACCAAGGCTCTATACTGTAAGATCTCAGATATTATCACGCACCATCCCTGGTCCTTCGTTTTGGGAAAGGCATTAACAAAGATAAAATGCAAAATAAAGCCCTTAGAATTATCTTAGGCTGTCCTATGAGCACTGAAGTACTCTATACGTGGAAGGAACTCGGAATAGCCAGTGTCAAAGATAGAATAATAGAACTCAACCTCATGATAGCCCTGAAGCTTTTGCATGGAGGTCCAGATATATTGTGTCCATAAAACGGCTAGAATATATGAGTCATGGAGCTGGTGAATCTAAATGGATCCAAATTACAGCTACACATATATGGACTAGACCCCCTGTAAAAAGTTGAGACACAAGAGCACTGACCATCTACTATACTGATGGCTCTCTCAACACTGCCTGCTAGAGGACTGGAAGTGCTGTCATTGTGACTCAACCTAACAGTAATACAATAGAGAAAGGTGTTAGAATCAATAACTAAGCATCCACTCTATAAACTGAACTATGTGCCATACTCACAGCCATAAAACTTGTTGAAGTCACTATCACAGACAGTCTCATCGTCAATGACTCCCTATCCACACTACTTGTGCTTAACACCCTCAATTTAAGGAGTCACGTACAGTATTTGTGTTTCAACCAGACACAAATATGTGTGCTTTGTTGATACAGGTGTTATATAAAATGGCTATGGATCCCTTTTCACATAGGCCTCAGTGAATGACTGAGTTGATGCCTTTACCAAACTCATGTAAAAAAGGAACCCTAAAACTGTAATCAGAAAAGAGCTTGCTGATGAATTTCAAGCAAGCAGACATATGAAAACAGGCTCTCGTCAATCCGTTGTCTACAATTATAAGATGTATCAAGTAAAAATATATATTGGGCAGGTAACAAGATAAGTAGATCACTAGATGATGTAACCATTAGACTAAAGTTAGGATATAAGTGCCTCTGGCAGTCTGCCCCTCAAGCAGATGTGAACAAAACTAAATGTAAAGTGTGTGACCAGACATGTGGTCACACACACACACATACACGATGAACTAGACTACAAGAAAATAGAACCTTTTAGGGGCAGGTCCATGTACACTGTGTGTAAAATGGCACTGCACTCTACCTGTGACAGGAAGAGAGCTGTTATAATAAGATTGTATTCACTTTTTGCACCTAGTAGCCAAATCAATTCCTTTGTCCAGAACTAAAAACAGAATGAAGCTACTTGAATGCCTCTCCTACACCCGTGAATAACGTTAAATGTACAGTGTGCCACCAAACATATGGCCTCACACTAGCAGTATGCCCCTCTACCGGGTGTCAATAAGTCAACTCCCATGTATAGAAAAAAATATATATATTCTGAAGCATTTAATACCACAATACCCTGACCACTAGAATCTGTTCTGTGACATCTACTCTGTAAACATCTTTGCACTACTGTTCATAAGATGAGTATGGAATGCACAATAAACTCGCCGGACTGCAGCAAAACTACCCCCCCCCACACACACACACACGAGCAACATGCTTTCTGGTCATTTAAGCACACTGTTTACTGGATGTCCAGCCTTCCCCCTCACATCATCATCTTGGTCATCTTTTTCTCTCTCCAACCATCAACCTCTGAATTTTACTGTACTGTACTGTACTGTACACTCTTTTTACCAACTTTTCATTTCCAATTACAGTACTGTATCTCAACACTGCATATCAATACCACCGAAGCAGACCCTGATCTTTCTGGTCAACACTTCTACACATCCTTATAATACAGTACTACTACTACTACTACTACTAATAATAATAATAATAATAAAATACTGTACAGGTATTAGAAATAATATTAATAAAAATAAACCTCTGGCTCTACAGTTCTGGAGATCCAACACATCAAAAATATAAAACAAAATCTGCCAAAATTTGATTTCAGCAAATATTTCCTTCAAATACATTCGAGTACTTCAGCTAAAAAGGTCTTCATTCCTCCCAGCTTCTGAAACTTGGCCAAATGACAAAAAATATTTCCCCAAAATTAAATAAAGTCACCACTTCTTTACTTACGGGTACAATCGCACATAAGAAGCTATGGTTTATGAAAAATTATAAGAAAAAAAAAAGAAAAAAGTCCCACGCTTTGGTTTACGAAGAAATTCCCCAAAGTTACGAGAAAAAAATAATTATTCGAGTAAATAAAAACAGTTCTACTTATGGCAAAAACGTTGGGGAAGATGATGAGGATTAATGAGACAATGAATGATGGGTGACAGGAACCACCCAGAACACCCCACTACTAGAGCCTAATGTTGGTCCACAAGAACACAGTGAAAGTGTCTGGAGCAGTGATTTTCTTCAGTACTGTAAGAAAGGACATTAAAGTCAGGGAGCTAACAAGAGAGACTACAAGAGACCGTGCTGCATGAAGAGCTTCCATCAGGTTACCGTGGCTAACATACGCAAGCGTGGAAAATGGCCGTAAAACGGTGATGATGATGATGATGACTTGTGTAACCGGGGGAGATCCATCCAGGTAGTGCCTCAAGAAAAGTCTCAAAGACTAAACACAAGTGGAAGTAAAACATAAATACGATACAAGCACAACAAAAGGACCATAAAGGGAAGAGTTTAGGGTGCTACTATACTATGCAGTCTACGAAGATATCTTTAACCTAACCTTACATAACTTAACCTTACCTTATGTAACCTTACCTTAGGTAGCCTAACCTTACCTTACGTAATATACCTAACCTAACCTTACATAACTTAACCTTACCTTAGGAAGCCTAACCTTACCTTGCATAATATACCTAACCTAACCTTACCTTACTTTACCTAACCTAACCTAAATATATTGTAGACCACATGCTATAGTAGCACAGAGTTGAGTTTACCCTGCTGTGAATGGCAGTTAACATTTTCTTTAAGTGCCAGTCTGAACCATTTTCTTTTGGTGTTTGGTATGTACAGGTATCATACACATACACAGTATTTTATACTTTGTTTGCATGTTCTAGGACTATGTATTTTTCTAATCATTATATATTACTTGGGTAATATAATTATTACAAAAGTTGCCTTAGCCATTCATACTGTTCACTTTGTTTTCAGTATCGTCCAGTTTCTCATAAGTACCTTGTATAAAATCAATACTGTACAGTATTGAACTGCATGTATTTCACTAATTGTTTATAATTGGCTTATAATCATTGCATACAGTACAAAAAAATTTTAATTAAAAATGTTTTGTAACACTTCATTTTAATGTTTATTTTTCCTCCATAAGAATATCTCCCCCCAGCTTTTATAATGGGAGACTATGGGAAAATGTACCACCCTGTATAGCACTTCAATTTACAAAATATCAATGAACAGAACCCATTCATAAACCAGGATATGCCTGTATACACTTGTCAGGAAATCAGACAAGAAGCTTGTGCATATAAAGTTGATAACAGGGGAAGAAAGTACCTTGGAGCACAGACAGCTAGTGTAGAGATTTTGCTTCAAGTTTAATATATATAAAAAAAACGACAATAGATCAGCTGATGAAAAAGTAAAGTTCTCGCACCATCTACTAGCTCTGACCAACCACTAGACACTTCACTCATGAAATCCCAGATAAACAAAACAAAATCCATCTTTAGTACTATTGGTTCATCAATCACACCTAAGTCACCTGCAGTCCAAGAAGTTGCTGTTTGTACTCAAGGTAAATCATATGAAAGAATTTTTTTGAAATGATGATATAAGTGTTGAGATGAGAAAAGGTGGTGTCTTAAAGGAGCTGTTCACAGTATTTTATCCTCTTTGCCTCTGGTTGGCTCCCTAACAAGTCAGGCTTTTTATGTAAATACTGTATATTTAATGTTTAATGTCTTAGAGAATAATTCAATATTTTCAATACAGTATAGCATATGTACGGTGTATTTCATTAATACTGTATGGTCTTAACCCTCGAAGGGAGTGGACATCATAAATTATGGTGTCTGAGAGGAAAACATGTAAATGACAGTGGACATCACAGTCATGATGTTTAGGTTTTGGCGCCATTGTTTGGCTGTGTTGTTGTCTGATTACTATGATGATGCTGCGGCTCTCTTAAGAGATGCAAAAACATGTACTCCCAGTTCAACTTGTGATTTGTCCAAGAAATTATTATTTCTTGTATTTGTTGACTAAATGTGAATTACCGGGGGTAGTAGAAAAAAAGATTCAGCTTTCTAATGGTACAAAAATAATTTAAATATGTTAATGTTAATTAGGGTGCATTCTACATGCATTTGAATAAGATTATCTTCGGCGACTTGCTCAGTTTTCTATGTAGCGAAATATACCCCTACCCTTGGAGGACAGCGTAAGTAAATATACCAGCCCTATAAGAGTTAAAAGTTGAATATTAAACTAAGACAAATGATTCACTGATGAATACTGTACCTGACTGGCTACTATACAGCAGATCACACATGGTTCACAACAGCCAGAGTACTATTCTTCCATTAGTTACTTTTAGTCTGAACAATTACAGTCCAGGAGGCAGTTGTTCAGACACAAAGCAAGTTATAGTGTTACTTTGTTAAAATTGTTTCAATATATTGTAATAGAATTACAGTAGTGTAGAAGTGAGAAAACTGGTCTTTTAAGAGTTTTGTGGTGTATGTTTGAGTTTGTGACTCCCTACCCTGTATTTCCCACTGGAATACAGTACATTAAGTGATTTAACATGGTTCAATTTTAAAAATAATTTCTTGGTCCCACTCTCGTGATAAATTGGAGATCTACTGTAATTTCATTTGATTACTTTCCTGGTGTTCCAGATACAAGTACAAGCAGTCCCTGATTTACAGATTTGCTTTATAAATTCTGAAATTACAGTATACAGTAGTATAAAAAAAAAATGCCATTTGGATTTACAGAAGAGTATAGTACTTGCAAAAATTCCTGTTATTTTATTTTGTAATTTTTTTCACAGCACAAAAAGATGCAGCGGTGCACGGGCATCTCCAGGCTTCCCAGTTTATAAAGAAATTAAACAAAAATAAGCACACAGTACTGTACAGTACTATATTGGGTGATTAACTGAGTAAAAAATAAAATCATGTAGTGATTCGGTTTACAGAAACATTATGTGAAGCAGTGGATTCAAGATATTTCCACTGTGGGACCGCTGATGTGTTTAATATTCCAGAGTTTAATCTGAAGTCAATAGATATTAAATGGATAAGTTTAGTATTTCTTCCTCACATAAAACCTCACTGAAAGTAAAATCCAGTGAAAGCAAAACATCTCAAATATGTACAATACTGTACAGTCCAGTGCTGTACTGTACTGTATATGTCAAGAGCAATAGACTTAGTGTTGGTACTGTATGTCACTGCAAAATAAAAGTTCTATTTCTTGGCTAGACCTCACAGTCTCACACTGCATCAAAACCAGAGGTATATACAGTACAGTACTACAGTTTCTCATTAATTTCCGTGTCCTCCACTGTATTTCACTTATGTTTATCATTGGCTTATAATCATTGCGTACACCAAAATTGTTCATTAAAACATATTTTGTAGCATTTCATTATATTTTGGTGATTTTTCTTTTCAAAGCAATGTACAATATCTCGGCTTTTATGATGGTATTTTTTGGGGAACGTGCGATCCATTTTTATTTAAAAGAAAAATCCTTTGAAAGAATTAAAAGAATTATCAGGTCCTGATCCATACCACCTGATAGGGGAGGACACACGCACAACTTATCCAAAAAATTTAACAACTGATCTTTATGGTATACTTGTGCCCATTACTGTCCATCATTACCAGTTGTCCCTTAATAACGTACAATACTGTACAGCACTATACAGTACTTTACTGTATACAGTACACTATTAATATTCATAGTAAGAGAAAATTTTGTGAATTTGTCAGGGCTTCCAGATAATAAAAAAAAAAAAAATCAAAATTTTAAATGCAGTAACGAACTCACCTGTATATTTAAGGTATCTATCGAGGAACTAAGCCAATTGTTGACTTCTTCTCTTTCCCGTTGCGCTGGGTCCTTGTTTTGTGCTGCCCCTAGCCCCTCCTTACTGTATGCTTTGGTCTTCGTTTCTCTTTCTACCACCTTAAATCTCTCCATTTGCTGTGGAAAAAGGGAGAGGAGTTAATGTAGATTATTCCTACAACAATACATTCTGATCTAGATATGTTAAAAAAAATAAACGAGTCAAATCACCTGAACTACAGTTATGTAATTTATAAAAATTCATGGTGACAGTAGCTAACTCTTCCTCCAGTGTATGCCTTAATATATGACTAATTTATTAAAATGAACTAAATTATATGGTTAAGGATCACAAGAAATAGCGTAATGTATTAAGGACTGTATAGGGGGTCCCCTCCATACATCATCATGCTATACGTCATTTCGGATTGACGTCACCGACTAATTGACTTGGAATAAACAACGCAGGAACTTGAACCTCCTTTGCTGCACCTCCATCTTGCATCGTATACCAGCATCCTTCTTGACGACTCTCGGTTCCATTGTATTTTATCTTACTGTGAGTAGTGGTTGAGCTTCACACTCAGCATCAACTATACAGGGTATCTAGATTTATCCTTGCAATAATTCAATAATGGGTGACAGGCACAATGCATATGTAGGTGGTTAAGGGAAGAAAAAGTATATGGGTATTACACTGGATATTAAGTTGACAATTATAAAGCACAGTTAAGGTGAACTCATTCACACCTCAAGGTAAGATAAAAAAAATTGTAGGTTCGAGTGCAGTTAGGTTAACGTTAAATCTATTTCAAATGACTTAAAATTAACAGACTATTTTTTAACACGGAAATGCTTTTTTGTTTAAGTCATTACTTAATAATATCATAAATACTTTTCTATTCTGTAAGTAGAAAACAACTTAATAATCAGGTCCCTATTTGTACCTTATTACATCATTTTGCTTTCCTGGTGTACTGTATATTGGGGACCCTTTGTACTGAACTCTTGTGCATCATTTATTGTTTTCATACCTGTACAGTACAGCTACTTTATCTTTGTCTCCTTTAAACTGAAATTTTGTTTCGAATGTTGACGCTTAGTTTGGGTTATGCTAAGCTAAGATAAACAGCATAAGTAAACAAATACCCTATACTGTAAATGCATCAAGCGATAAATGACTAAAGGATTTTATTATCTTTTCACAGGTGCAGCTACATCAGGTGTCTTAATGAACAAATCTATGTAAAATAAAGCAAAACTTAGGTCCGGAGTTCAAGCGACCAATGGTGCAGTATACAGGAAAAAGTAGAAGAAGGAAAAGAAGACAAGGAGGAGAAGGAAGACAGTAAGGACAAGAAATATACAGCAAGAAGAAAACAAATCTGGACAAGTTGTGTACAAGCACTGGTTACCAATTTGTAGTGTACAGCACAGTTTAGCACCAGCAACAGTGTGTTCTTCAGCTTTGTTCTTTAAGCGTTGTCACAAAGATTTTTGTTAATTTTATCTGCAATATCTGTTGTTATATTATCATCTTTATGCCAAGTTAGCTTTAATCCCTTTACTACAGAGATGCCAATTTTAATATTTTATTTGTCTAATGCCAGATGATTTTATTTAGCACAGAGAGACCCTTGTACAAAAGGTATTAAGAAGTGCAAGAACAGACCTGCATTTAAGCTATTTTGAATTTTTATATACTGTACAGGCAAACCCCAATTCATATGGATTTGACTCACAAAATTCAGTAAAAAAAAAATATAATAATAATAATAATAATAATAATTTGTTACATGCTTAAATGTATGGGCAAAAACCTCAAAATAAAAATAATAAATAAATAAAATAATTAGTTAGACAGCTGAAATAGGTCACATCCTGGGGAAGGATCCAATGCCACAACATCTGAGTGACACCACCCAATGTGGGTATAAACCCAAAGTAAATGTTAAAATGAAAGTATGCTAAAAGAATGCAGTTCTTTTTTACTAACAGTTTGCTTACTTATTCCACCAACTTATTTCATTATTCTCTAAAAACAATGTTATTAAGTTAACAAATAAGCTTTCAGTCTCCTACAATCACCAAATAACTTACTCCCCACTCACGCGAAGACAGGTGACTCCACATTTAGGCTACTCTCGTAATATGTGGAAAATTTAATACTGTGTTGAAAAATAGTCTATTCAAGTGCAGTTCAGTATTCTTAAGCATCATATGGTAATTACGGTACTAATACTGTGTATACAATAAAGATGTAGATTTGTAAAAGTGTGGAATTTGGATGTGAAGAAATATTTGGAGGAGTGAAGAATGCCAGCAACACACGAAGAGTTGTGTGTCTGATGAGACAAGTCAGACGCCTAGCCTGCTGGCTAGTGGGAGGGTGGGAATGGCCAAGCAGGAGTGCTGGCTGGTGTATGTACTGTACCATTTTGTTGGTTGAACCATTCATGTAGCACTTTCTCTAGACAGACACTTTGTTCATAGGCTGTCCTTGGTCCAGTCTTTACAAAATTTACACTTTTTTCTCTACACTTTGCACTTTATATTTCCTTTTAACTTTGTTAAGCTCAGTTCTTTCACTTTTGTGTTGTTTGAGGTTAGTGTGAAAGAAAATAAAATCAATATTGAGCAAAGAATACAGAGCACACCTTGCAGAAGCCAAGGTTCCTTGGAGCATCGGTCACAGCTGTGACCACAGTGTCTTGCCCCATGTAAACAAAGGATGATCATCAGGGGTCAAGACAGGTTCTTTCTTTATAGAGAACATGTCTCTAATTATATGATGGGAATCATACGAAAAATATACACTGTTTTATGAAATACTGTATCTACTGTATTCAAGCATTTTCAGGAACTTAACCCTCTCATAAATTGGGGTCTGCATGCATATTGTACAGTATTTTATTAAACAGTGATGGGCAACTTTTATAGCGACAGAAATTCACAAATAAAATAAAATATGAAAACACAGAAGATACCAATGTTTAAAAAAAACATGACATGTCAAGTAGGTACTGTACATACCTGTACTGTACAGGCATCCCTCATTTACCATTAATTCACTCAGCAATAATTCGTTTAACGATTAAAAAATTTTGACACCCTTTGTCTCTTAATGTTAAATCAAAATTCGGTTTAGCAATACAGTAACTTGACTCACTGGGAAGGGAAAAAAGTGAGGATGTGGTGGCATGTGAGATGGCATGTTGCCATTGTTACTTGCAATGAAACAATGAAACACACACACACACACACACACACACACATATTTACAATACAGGTAAAGGAAATTACTGTCTCTAGAACAAATGGCTCCCTGTCCCAACTGCAAAAATGCTGGCAACTTTAAAACTACCCACAGACATTCTTGGGTACACCCAGAGCGTCATCCGCGAATAATAGAGGATCGCAAAATAAAAATCCGCAAATTTGGGGAGCCCCCTGTACTGCATTAATGATGTTGGCATAATGTATAAAACTGTCCGCTTTGTTAAACAAAGTGTACAGTAAGAGATTAGAAAGAAACTTTGTTTCTAATCTCACCCAGTTACTCATATGTATAAATTGTTACTGTGGTATCTTAAGACATAATGGGGATTTGTTGTTATTGTTGCAATGTACAGTACCTGCTTATATAATGGGTGTCTGTAGAGAAATGTGCTTCAATTTACAAAATACAGGTACAGTCAACCTTCGCTTTAAGCGGTCCCACTTTACGCGTTCCCACGTTTACGAGGTACCCTGCCGAACACGGAATGCTCACTTTCCGCGGTGTGTGTACCCTTTTACGCGGAGAGCGGCGCGAGCAGGGTGCGCACAAGGTCGCCCAGTCATCAAAACATTACCGAGTTCTTCACCCGCCACCCACCACAGCCGGCCCAAGTCAGTGATAGTGATAATGATAGTGAGGATATGGACTTACATGGACTTTGAGGGGTTTGACAAAGAGGCCCTGCAAGCCTCTGTGGTGGATAGTGATACAATTGATACAAGTGATACAGGTGAGGGCCAATAATCTGCCCTCTGCCTCGGAACCAACCCCCCATCCCCGTGTGCCCAGCCATCTTTTCTACTTATGTAAGTGTTAAAAAACCTAATATTATTGATATTTCTCTTAATTATTAATTGTGTGTGCATACCATCATAAAATTAAGAAGTTATTTTTACTATAACGTAGGTATTGTGTCTGAAAAAGTGGAGTTTGGGGGTCGGCCTGGTCTCTATTTCAATTAATCCCATATGTTATGTTGTTCACTTTACGAGTTTCTCACTTTACGCGGGCCGCCGTGGGTTCAATTGACCGCGTAAAGTGAGGGTTCACTGTACAGTACTGATTTACCAATTTTTTTTTCAGGGATGTAACAATAATATGCCACACTTATGGTTACAATGATTATTATATTTTTTTATGTAATCAATTAAAAATCATGATCACATGACATTAGTACTGTACAGGTACAGTATAATTACAATTACTGTACGTACAATTATGATTATTTCTATAAAAATCCAATGTAATCCAACACACACAGTACTCCAACATACAGTTCTCAAAACAAACTCAGTATTAAATCATACACAGTACTCCATCACATGCAGTACAGTACTCAAATACAAACACAGTACTGTACTCCAACACACATAGTACTCCAATATACAGGGTATTTCACAAATAAATAAAATACAGTTTACAGTATATCATATACATTACAGTACAGTGATCCCTCGGTTAACGAGCGCCTCGGTCAACAAAATTTCGGTTAACGAATTACCTTCCATAAGATTCTTCACTTCAGTTAACGAGCAAACCCTCGGTTAACGAATTCCTTACGAATTTTTCCCAACATGTTTTCGCCTGCATTTGGCTGCCCACCAGCTGTAGTATTAGTCCGCAAATACAGTAATCGGTTTTAGGGCTTAAATTCCTTACCATATTCGTAAATATCAAGAAGGTTGTACTATTCAATAATTTTAAAAGTTTTATATTAATTGTTTTAGTCATTTTAACAATTATTGAACATAATTGAAGTACAGAAAGCTAGTTTTTTGCGCGCCAAACAGCCACAACACACCGAGCTTGGCGTCAGTTTGTTTACCAGCTCAGAAGAAGGAACATCATGTTTGAGACTCTTCAACATAAATGCTTTTTTCTGTGTTTCCAGTCAAATTATTGGTCATTTTGAAATATATTTTACATATTGACAATATATAATGCAGTGCAGTGTTGATTTAAAGAAATTAATCTTGAATTACACCAAGTGAACTAACATTTTATGGGTGAAATGGTGGCATGAAGCATGGGGTGACTTCTCTTCCACCCCCAATGCCTTCTCTTCTCCCTTCTCCTCCACCCCCATTCTAATTCCCATCATCATCATCATCATCATCATCATCATCAACCAGGAGCCTTCTACATGCACACCTCAAAGTAAGTGTACTTTATTGCATTTATTTTTAGTTTGTATGTAATTTTCGGTGAGCTGGAACCAATTACCCAAAAACCCAGTGAAACAATGGTTTCGGTTAACGAGCACCCTTCTGGAACGAATTGTGCTCGTTAACCGAGGGACCACTGTACTATATATTGTTTTACATAGTCAGTAGGTATCTGCAGTCTTGTTACATAAGGATTTGTTTTCAATTCAATATAAACTGATTAAGGTAAACTGTAATGATAATGTACCTACGACAAGAAGGTTAACACAATTGAGTTGTGTTCCTCAACTTACCAGTAGAGTATAACATTGTGTCTCCCAACCAGATGGCAGATGTTGTCAGTAAATGAAATAAGTCACTGGTGATAATGACAATCAGTCCTTCCTCAGTGACCTCACCATCACATTACTACTTGATGTCCTATACATGCTCACCTTCTCCCACCCTCCCTCACCTGGATGATTACTTCTGACCGCGACTGCAAGAGCTCGTTCGCTCCCTCACTGCTGTTTTCACATATGAGCTGTGTAATGCAGTACTGCACCAGCATATTATCAACCAAGAATACCATTAATGCAGTGATAAGATGTAAAAAGTGATTAGTTATGTATACTGTACTGAACGTTCAGTAAGTGTGAAGTACCATATGTACAGTACTGGACATAGCACAGTGGACAATGTATGCCTACTGTAGGCTAGCATATAGAGGGTATATGAACAGTACTGTATACAGTGCGTGTACAACCCCTCCTTCATGGAGGGAGAGGAGAGTGACAGTAGCAACACATGCTACAGTAGATAGTACAAGACAAAGGCAGGCCATCCTGTATCATATTACCATTTGGCCTGTCTGGATCACAAGCTCAAGATGACAGCATCTGCAGGTGAGTACTGTACTACATGTACTGTATATAGTACAGTATAGGGCATACAGTAGTATATTTTGTTTATTTACAATACTGTACATTGTACTTGTACAGTGATGTTTACATAAATAAATACAGTTCTGTGTCTGTCTGTGCAAGATGTGTAGTTTAGACTACTGGTAATGAAAAACTTTCACTAGCACCGGAAAAAGTTCTGAGGATGTGCAATTTTTTCCGGGGATGAGAATACGTATTCGTCTCCATACCCACAAATCCCTCAATCCCGGAACCGCTGTGCACCAATTATTCAGGCTACAACGCCAGCATTATTCCAACAACATTTACATTAAATCCGCATAATTCAAAAGGATAAATATTTGGTCAAAATTTCCCGTAATGCAATACTGTACAGTATAGAATACATAATGCATAATATAAATATGGAACCTTTTCTAATTTTAAGTTAATTTGAAAGTGGTACAGTATGTAGAATGTGAATGTGGTCTTATGCTTAATGTACTGTTAAACTAATGAAATTTCATGGGTTATGATGTTTCACCCCAAAGATGAATATTTCAACCCCTTGAAAAAAATTTAACATTAAGAGGTAGGGGGACACTAATGGTCAATAGGTATACCTGTACGTACATTACTAAATTACAAATAATGAAATTCATAAATCCAGAAACTGCGAATACTGAGGGTTACTGTAAAACAAATATATTTTCAATATACAGTAAAAGATGAAAAAATATTAAACTTATCACACACAGATGCCCATTTAGGAGACATCTTACTGTTAGTGACACAGTGCTGCCAGACACAGAAACAGTATTGGACCTCAGTTGAAATCTAGATATTGACATGGGTGTTTGTGTTTCTCCTGTTCACCCAGTGATTTATATTTACATTATTTATAGACCTTAACCCTTTGAATGTGAAGATCAAAATATCTCACTCTGAGCTTCACCCCCTTGAGAGCAACAGTCGGGAACAATGAGGACCTCAGTCACTCCCACTCTCTCAAGAGACTGCCATATGCCACCAATAAATCTTCTTCTCTGCATTTTCACCATAATTCAGAAAAAGATATGGACATTATAACATCATGTTATGATTTCTGAGTGTGGACTGTATGTGTTATAATAATACTCTATATATAAAAATATAAACGATTTACCGTGTTTTGACAACAGATAAAGTCAGGAGATAAATTGAGCATCAAATCTGCTGGCAAGTGTGAGCACTTGTGTCCCTTTAAATTGTTCTCATTTTCCTTACAGAGCATTATGAGTAAGAAGGGAAGAAAAGACTTTCAAAAACAAAATTCAAGCGGAGTTGTGGGCCCCTTGACTCTGAGAACAAGGTAGGTGATTGGAATACAGTATTTAGCTGAGGTCTATAATGTGTTTTGCATATACAGTACAGTGACCCCTCCGTTAACGAGCTCAATCCGTTCCAGAAGATCGTTCGTTAACCGAAACCATTGTTTCAATGGGTTTTGGGTAATTGGTTCCAACTCACCGAAAATTTCCTAAATTCAACAAAAATGGTAGAAAAGTTCACTTACTTTGAGGTGTGTATGTAGAAGGCTCCTGGATGATGATGATGATGATGGGATTTAGAATGGGGGTGGAGGAGAAGGAAGAAGAGAAGGCATTGGGGTGGAAGAGAAGTCACCCCATGGCGCCATTTCACCCATAAAATTTTAGCTCTCTTGGTGTAATTCAAGATTATTTTCTTTAAATCAACACTGCACTGCATTATATATTGTCAATATGTAAAATATATTTCAAAATGACCAATAATTTGCTTGGAAACACAGAAAAAAAGCGTTTAGTTGAAGAGAGTCTCAAGCAAGATGTTACCTCCAGTGAAAACAGAGAGAGACTAACTCCTGTTTGCTGTGTTAAGAGGCTGGATGCCGCGCATTAAACTAGTCACTTTACCTTCAATTATGTTCAATAATTGTTAAAATGACTAAAAAATTGAATATTAAACTTTTAAAATTATTGAATAGTATAAACTTCTTGATATTTACTAAAATAGTAAGGAATTTAAGCCCTAGAACCGATTAATGTATTGGCGGACTGATACTAAAGCTGGTTGCCCGGTCAAGCGAAAACATGTTGAGGTCGGTTCGTAAGAACTTCGTTAACAGAATTTTTTTTCGTTAACCGAATTGAAGATCCTTATGGAAGGCAGTTCGTTAATCGAAATTACGTTAACCGAGGTGTTCGTTAAACGAGGGGTCACTGTACTGTACTGTACAGTATTTATAAGTCATGTATATAACTGTACAGTATTTACCTTGTATACCGTACTAATTTTCACAAAAATAAAATCGTAAAGTAGCTATTGTTTTCTTTACCCAGCAGCTTTGTAAATTTTTATCTAAAATTGAGTAACATTAATGACAATATTTTGAGTTATGAATTATTTTATAATTTATCATACACTGCCCCTCAGTAAAATGGCTGGACAGATACAATACAGTACTGTACATTTCCATATTGAAGGTGATTTCTAAATTAAATTTGTGTGAAAAATTTGCTAATTCTAATATTTAGAGTTATACTATAATTTATTTATTTATTATATACCATTCATGTTTCTGGGTTAGTTCTGGTCCCTCCGTAATAGCTGGACTAGTATCACCAGTATGAACTCCTGTACTTTACACAAAATCTATTTTTCCATTTATTTAAACCCAAATTTTCACAATATAATTGGAGTTATGGGGAATTCAAAAGCCAGATATGGAAGCTTTATGGTTTTCCCATGATGAGAGTGCAATCAAAATTTTTAATGAGTACAGTAAATGCATTTTTGGGTAGAGATATTGCACTTTCAGATACAGTAATAGAATACTTACTGTACTGTACTCTTAAAATTTCATGATGCATTCAAAGGGTTAATGAAAAAGTTTTATTAAGTATGATACCCTGAAGACCCATTGTATAGATTTTATATTAAAGTAATCAGCAGTGTGCAAATGATCTACAGTCTAAGTACTGTATATTGTTAAGCGATGTAAACATTTACCAATTGTAATTTTCTGATTGTGAATCATCCACAACACCTCTAATTTGAATTATCATGAACCACCACTGGGAGAAATGCTTGTCACTGAGTATAAGGGGTGTTGGTGGGACAGTGGTAATTTTACTGCCTCTTACTGCTGTGTCCCAGGTTGGATGTGAGAAGTGTGTTATCCAGATTGTCCTCATCACATCACAGTACAGTATTAACACTGGACAATGAAGGTTGTAAAGTACAGTATACAAAGAACAGGCAAACCATCCAATCGGCTATTATGCTGATAAGTGATGAAAATTGTGAATACGTACTGTACAACAAGTAATGTTTCACTTTCATCTCATCCTACACTGTATTGTATACATGGGGTCCCCGACTTACGAATGTCCGACTTACAAATGCCCGCTGATATGAACGAGGTTAAACTTGAAATTTGCAACATTTTATTTACCTGATGACTTATTTTTCATTTCATTTACTGTATTTTGTCATTCTATTTCTTCCTTTGTCTTAAATTAAGTGATTATATATGTATATAAGGACTTAAGCTATGATACAGTGGGATTTTAAACATTGTTCTGTAAGTACGGTATGCACATAACATGTGCTCCGACTTACGTACAAATCCGACGTAAGAACGTCCTCAGGAACGGAATCTGTTCATAACCCGGGGACACCCTGTACATTATATTCTACTCAAAACAACCCCACCGAATAAGATAATACAATATAAAATTTACACACTCCAGTAGCTCCTGGTACTAGGAAACAGGATTTTTTTTTGTCAGATAAGTAATGTACAGTACAGTACAGGTTTAGCAGCAATGGAGATGAGGTAAGGAATACACATACTGTACAGGCAAACCTCTATTTACGATGTCCCCATCTACGATAATTCACGTCAACAATGCTGAGATGTTAAGACCACTCCCTTATTTGCAAGGTAAACAAACCCCTATTAACGATATTCATCAACCCACCTACTCGGAGTATGGAATGCATCACTCAAGTGATAAACACGAACCCACTACACATACACCATGCATCAAGGCGGAGGTTTTATCACTGTAGCACACTGTAGAATGCCTCATATAAAACATGCATACTCAATACCGTGTAAGGTACACCCTCAGTTGGCGAGGGATTACTGAAATTATCTAATAAAAGATAAGGTGCTCTACACACCAGGAAATATAGGTGGTGTTGACACTGAAGCACACTTTCTAACTAACCACCCATAAGGTATTTAAGCAGAGTAAAAATTACTGCAAATATTACATTAATAATGCTAGTCTGCATCTAACTATGCTGTGTACAGAGGTAAGTACTTGTAAAGTCTTATCTCTTGTTAATCATCAGCTATTTCTCCCTTGTTCTTAGTACTGTACTGGTAAACTTCAATAGATAATGAAATACAATCAACTGAAGGCACAGAAGGAAATATGTAGGAAATAAAAACAGGAATAAGCAAATTATAATTGAAAGAAACTTTGGCAGTGGATGGTATTAAGGCAAGTATGCTGAAACATGGGAAGGAATGATAGGCGTCCTGCTAAAAGTATGCTGGACAGATGGAAAACAGGGAAAATACCAGTTCAGGGTACTGCACTGTATAAAATAAGTACCTATGCAGTGTTTCATGTGCAGTGATCATACTGATAACACGCAGTAAAAAAATTCTACTTAAGTACTGATAAACCATGACCCAAGATTTATTACTTTTAGTCATCATTGCAGTGGCAACACCAAGATGAGGCAATAAATCGAAGTAAAATTCAATAATAAAAAAAAAAAATTTACGTTGAAACGATAATCTTATGGTTTCAGTACGATAATTCACATCTGAAAATCTGGAAACACTGCATCACAGGAGTGGCGGCCAGTGTAGCTGGTTGACAGGTCCAGTATGGGTGAGATGGCTTTTGCTGGGTGGGCCCACAGGAGGTTATTCTACTACTTTAGTACAAATTTTGTCCATGTTATACCTAACAAATATGTTCACTCTGATGTATATGATGTATAAATATAAGTAAGTAGAAAGCAATACATTAAGCTTATGAACTGAATGTCTGTGTTGGTGTTTAATCACTTTTTACTCGTTTCCTTTCTGCAAAGCTCAGTTCACAGTTCATGTGAACAATGTTTATGCTTAATTTTGGGGGGATAGGGAAACTGCAGCTGTCATAGAACCATGTGGTACTCATAGTCATGTTGTTATTGTATATCCTTTTACACATAAAGGCTTGTTGTGGACAGCTTTGGTGTTCCATGTGTACTGTACTGTGTAGCCTACAGAAAACCGTATTTTGTTTACATTCAGTCAGCTGTGTGTCAGGGGAATGTTGAAAGGAGACATGAGATCATGCACCCTCTCCTCTCTCCTTTTGATGTAATTTACTATCAATGATAACTCATTCACTTTCACTCAACAACTTACAATATCAGAATGTGCTATTATGTTGATAAGCTTAATATCAACTTTTGGGGGAGCGGCTATTTTTTTATCTGAATTTTATCAACTTTTACCTTATAAGAGTACATCCAAGGACACTCTTCAGTCATTTCTTAGTATTGTAGTACAGTATTGTTAGTACAGTAATCTGGTAACAGTCAGTATAGGGAGTACAGTACACCAGAGTGACCAGACAGGTTCATGTAACACAGTATCAGTATCCCTTCTATCCCCATGTAATCACTGGCAACGCCCCTGGTTTTGTAAACACATAATTGTGGTCATTTGTGCTTACCGGTAATTTGGATAATTTTTTTTATTCAGTTCAGAGAATGGTAAGAGGTACCACCAAGGAATGTCATTTATTTAACTCAGCAAAATGGAACAGTATTTCAGTTAAAATCCAGTTAAAACACTTCTGTATTATTACATTATGTACTAATTTTATTCAGTTTAAAAAATGATGGGGGTGACATCCAAGTTATAAATTTTGCTTAGCTCAGCAGTTTGGAACAGTTAGATAAATATACAGGCAATTATTCATTTAAAACCTCTCTGTATTGGTCAATTATGTACTGGTGTGTAATTAATTATGAGTACAGCCACTCCTCGACTTACGACCTACCCGACTTATGACCACCCGGACATATGGCTGCCCCAGACGTACCAAAAAATTTTCATATTACGTATTTTCGAGTCCCGACGTTAGTGATTGCGCTGTGTACTGACAAAATTTTCGTTTGTAATTCCATTTAAAATGGCTGGCATGCTTAAAAGTGTGAGTTTTGTGGTGCTGAGAAGAAAAAGAAAGACCCATTTTAGATTTTCTATGTACGTATTATTTTCGCATTTTCGACTTACGACCTGGAATTGGGTCCCTAACCCCGTCGTAAGTCGGGGAGAGACTGTATAGAAAATAAATCAATACTGTACACATTTTCACTAATTTAATCCCATAGGTTTTCTTTAACCTTTCTAAAAATCCAGTTTTGCTTCCTAAGTACTGTATTTCTGCTTCATCTCCTTCACACTCCTGGCGTTGCCACTGCATCACTGTGTCCCGAGTGAATATTATTTCTTCAGTCTGTGTTTAAAACAACTAGTTTTGTTATCTTTGTCATTTTTTTTTGTGATTGGTGAAAACTAAAGCCATGGCTTAAAAGAGTAAATTCACAGAGACTAATTCTGAAGGGAAGCAAAAACAAAAAGGCATTGTTGACTTTTTTAAGCAGATGCCACGCACAAATTGAAGACACTCCAAACAATGTATTGGTTTGGGTAAACTTCACAGATTTAAAACTACAGTATTTGATGTGCAGTGATCATTTTTTACCTTGTACCTGAAGAGTGATCAAAGAACAAAGTAACATCATTGTATAAGGGAAAAGGTAATGACAAAAAGTGTAAGAACCAAAGAGAGATAAGTCTACTAAGTAGCCATGGGAAAGAATGTTAACAGTTGCAATTGAGTGGATGAGTAAAATAACAGAATGTAGGAAGGGAACTGAGAGGCCAAGGATTTTGAAGAGGCAGGGGTTGTACAGTTTAGACTAAATATTAAAAAAAAAATACTTGCTGAAAAATATACTAATTGGGAAAATTGGAAACTGTAAACAACATTTATAGACACGGAGGAAGCATATGATAGGATGGATCAAGAGACAATGTGGGAGGGGGGGAAGATTTAAAAAGCACAGTATGAGGAAAGCTGCTGTAGTGAGCGCATGAACAAGAGTAAACAAATGACTAAAAGGGAGCTATGAGGTAAAAGCAAGCAAGAAGCAGGGATGTGTGATGTCCTCTTGGATGAGAAACTGTACATTTATTGACAGATTGGTAAGGAAGATAAGAGTGACTGCAGAAGGAGCTACACTGGAGCTAGCAGGTGAGACCTCACTGATAACATGTTTCTCTACACATAGAGCATTAATTTTTGTAGAGTGAACTACTGGAACTGTAAAAAGTGTAAAATAACTTTGATGTTGTATGTGAAAGGAAGCTCCGGGTAAATTCTAGGAAGAGTAAGGTAAATGTTCTGGAGAAAATGTTTCACTTAACAGATTCTGATAAACCAAACAGAATTAAAAAACCTAATGAATTGCAATAAAGTACAACTTTATGATGAATGAGATATAGGAGGGGCCAAAAAGATTCAAGTACAGTACAGTACAGTATCTGGAAGTTATGTTAAATAAGAAGGGTAAGAGTTAAAATAGGGAGAACATTACTGTACAGTACATGGAACAGACATGTGGTACAGTATTCAAAATTAAATAAAGTAAGTCCTCATTTAACGTTGCCCCAGACAACGTTGTTTTGTCATAACGTCGCTACTCTTTAGATACCCATGATTCAGACAACGTCCTGAACGATTCGGTATAACGTTGTCACAGACTACTTTGTACGGCGCATCACCCTCTCTCATCCTAGTGTGCTACGCTTTCTCGCAGAGCGTAACAGCGTCCCCAAGGGTCCCCAGTTTTTGTTTGGCTTCCACAGCATTCATGCGTGTTTAAATGTTTTTGCTCTAAATACTGTACTGTAACCATTTGAAATGGCTTCCAAGCACTAATGATGCTAGTGTTGTGAAGAAGCAACGTGAGTTCAATAGCCTTGCTACGAAAATGGAGGTTTTAAACCGTTTTGAGAAAAGTGAACATGCGGTGGACATTGGTGCTGCGCTTGGTCTAACCCCCACAACAGTGCGTACTATCTGCCCATCAGTGAATACAATACAAAATTATTTAGTTTGTATATCTTTTTGAATGTATAATATATACTATTTTCTATATAAATTCCATTGAATTTATGTACTGTATAAGTAATGTATTTTATGGGGCAAAGGGAGGCTGGGGAACATAACTCCCGTATTTTATCTATTTCTTATGGGAAAAATTTATTCTGTTAACGTCGCGGTTTTCAGGAACGGAACCGACGTTAAGCAAGGACTTACTGTATGGTATGGTATTGTATTAGTTAACAAGGCAATTGTGGTTGTTGTGTCCGGGTAATGGGGGGAGGGGGTGTAGGTAGGTCAGGGTGGAGGATCAATTCAAAGGAGGAAGTATGCAGGTTAATCCCCCTACCCCAACTCTTGCCATTGGTAGCTGATCACACCAAGGTCACGTAAGTTCTTCTTTCTGTTACTACATACACAGAGATCTCCTGGTGCTACTATAGCGCGCAGTCTACCAAGATATCTTAAATCTACCCTAACCAAACCTTATCTAAAAATACTAAAATACTAAAAATAATAAATCGCCAAGAAAATTCTGACAGTACACATTCTAAAGTACTGGACAAGTTGAAGACCGTAGTCTATAGTGTAAATATGTTGTAGACAGCATTATAGTAGCACCAATCTCCTTCCCCCATATCTTCACTGCCGAAGTGGTCCTGGTTTGACCCCTCTGCCTTGCTCACTGCCCCTCAAGGTGTTTTCCTACAAAAGTGACTCCTGTTCCCAGCTATACTCTCCTATAATCTACCATTAATAAGAGATTACTCACATGATATTTACGAATATGTATCCATGAATATCTACAAACATATTTGTATTCAAAAATTTAATTTTTTTCTTGTACAGTATTCATATATGAATACTGTACTGTACTGATGTCTTGTATTCGCCCATCCCTGACATGGAACAAGGGTGACTGGAGAACTGAGAATTATCATCAAGGGAAGGACTGTAAGCCTAAAGATGAAAAGAGAACTCAGACAAGAAAATGCTACCTTCTATAACTTATGGCAATGAAACATAAGTTGGAATGAACAAAAATACTCTAAAATTCAAACTACAGGGATGAGTTACCTGAGGGACCACACCCCAGTTCCCAAAATGAACATAGGATGTATGTCAAACACGGTAGCACAAGACAGTCATCTTATATTATAATAAGTAAAACTATTCCCTCTTTCTAATATCAGAATGAAAAACTTACCGTTTCTATCAATTTCCGGTTCTCAAGGAGTTGAGATTTGTCCTTTATTTCCCCCGAGGCTAACCAAGACTTGATTTGATCTCGTAATCTTTGAAGTTTTTTAATTTCCTTTTTAAGGTCTGCTTCATATTTTTCCTTTTGGTTACTATTAGTGGCATTATGTACTTTTTGCCAAATGTCTTCAAACTGTTCCACACCCTCTGCCACTTTTTTCAGGCATCGATCAATTTCACCTGCAGGAAGAAGAAACAGACATCAAGTTTTAAAATGATAAAAATCAGTAGACATAATAAAAATTAAGTTTATGACCTATGTAGCTACAGTACGAGCCATAAGGATAACACAGTACATTAAAGGTAGCAATGGTCATTAAAATAATACAAGTTTTACATAAGATTGTTACCTAAAATATTAAGTAATCAGAGTTGCATCAGTGTTTATGTTACTCATAGGGACTCGTCTAAAAACTAACCATCAAAGACATATCATAAAAAACAAAACAATCAAACTCTTTTTAACTTGCAAATCAAACCCTTGGACTATAATACTGTTGATATGCGACACGGGTACTATTGCAAAGATATGTTCTGGGGTGGCAGAGACCCAACTAATAGCTATAGGGCAAGGCAAAAGATCTGGTAACTGTGTGAAAATCTCACTTCCAAACGCACGATATACCCGTACCTGTCGCTCAAACAAGGCCTCCCCTACCACTCCTCGTCTCCCCTTACCTTTACAGTACATTATTACCAGATCGGCTGCCCTAACCTAAACTTATTGGGTCTCTGCAAACTTATTTGGCCGACTGTATGAATAAAACTTTTTTCTTATTCAATACTGTAATCACATTAATAATTAACTTTCTCAATGAAGTCCAACAAAATTATCAACTGTGACCTTTGAATTATATTATACATTTTATGTTTTCAATTCATCAGAATATTGCTACACATCCCTACATTGCTATAAAACAAGCACATCTGCAGACTGGATTGACCACTGGGTTTTCAAGGAAGGCATGAATTATTAATTTGGAATTTTTTTTGTATGTTTCAGTATGTACTGTATATATATTCTGCATTTAATGAACCAAGAATATATACAATAATGTACCGGTATGCCTTATAAAGTTTAAAGTAATTTGCAGTACTGAATTTAGTTATAGAACAATGAATTTTGTTTTTCATACAGTACTATATTTTTGCTACACTTATGGCTTTCAAGGAAGCCTTGAATAAAATTTGCCACCATGTTTTGTGCATCAGCACATCCTGTAAAACCAAGAATCAAGTAAATCGTTTCTTATAAATCATAATCCTGCCCCTAAGTTTGCATACATGTACATACTTATAATGTGAGGGAAAATAGTTTGTCATGTAAATTGAAGGTAACACAGATTTGCTTAAGTTATAGTACATATAAAAGGTTCAAAAATGTATAAAATTAAATAAGAACAATCACAATTCTACTGTAAAAAGATTATATACAATTCTAAAGATATTATTTCTTAATCATCAGATTTTCTAAAGATTTTTTGTAGTAAGTCTACAGATTTTTCTAATTCATAATGGCAACACTGACTAGGAGTGGCAAAAGTGTTTGACACACCTATAAAGGCTTTGGAATTGATTGTAACACCTCAAATGATTGATGAGATTATAGTGTACTGTACAGTATACAAATGCTAAGATCAAAAGAAAAATATACCAGTAGCCTTGAGAGATGAAGTGAGGAAAGATCTTTCACACATCAGACTCCTTGACAGTAGAAATTATAAGTGTTATTGGGCAAGTATAGGCACAAGAATTTTTTGGAAAAAACAATGATTACTGTATCAAGTTCTCTTTAGGGAATCTATTGGCCACCCAATATTTGGAGCAGTGATGTCTGCTAAGAGATTTGCATTCATTTATGCCTGCATTACCTTTGATAACCTTGACACTAGACACCAAAGGTGGATACACGATAGATTTGCTGCAGTAAAGGACCTTTTTGAACACTTCAACATACTCTGTAGTTCAGTTTTACAGCCTTATGATTACTTGACAATTGATGAAACTTTGTATGGATGTAAGGCCCAAATAGGATTCTGATAGTATAACAAGAGTAAGCCTGTCTGGTATAGCCTTCTGTATAAGTCTTTCAATGCTGTTAGGTACCCATTCACTTTCAGGACAATAGCTTATTCTGGTAAACCTATTGAGGAGCCTGGACTATATTACATACAGGGTACTATTCCTAATGTCAAAGCTCTTGAAAACCAGTTGAAAAGTTGTGTAGATCTAAGAGGTAGGGTTATTAGTCTGGATAAGTTGTATGCTAGTAGTGGAATTGTTTAAATGGCTCCTGTCAGAAGATATGATTGGCATAGGTATTATTGATGCTGGTAGGAGAGGAATACCCCTAGAGATACAAGCTACTACTGAAAGACAAGACTCATGAAGTTTAATGGGAAAACTGATGGTAAACTATTTGAAATCCAATGTAACACAGACCAGGAGAATGGCCATGAAAAACATTACAGTACAGTTTCTCTTCTCCTGGGTATTATCAAAGATGACCATCTATAAACTACTGTATATGACTTCACTATGGGAGGCACAGACGTTGCTGACCAAAGAACACATTCTTACACTGAGATCAATAAATCTCTGAAGTGGACTGTTTTTTGACTGAATACAAATATTACTCACAGAATATTAAATTCATTCACATGTGAATGGAAGTTGATAAAATCTCTGTGTAATCCACAAATGGAGCAAAGGAGATTGGTTGTTAATTTGCCATAGAGTAGCATGAGTACCTGCCCTTATGGTTGTGCCTCATGAACTTCATTCTTACAAGTCAGAAAGAGAGGTAGATGTACATGTTTAGAATCTATACATGGTGTTGGGTTTTCTGCTAAATATGCTAAAATGAACAAGTGCTGTAGTCAGTGTCAATTATGTCAAAGTGCAATGTGCAAAGATAATCTAATACAGTACATATCAGATGCTACGACAAGTTACACACTTAGCGAAATGCTAACAACAGGGTTCTCTCTCTTTTGTGTGTGTGTGTGTGTGTGTGTGTGTGCATTAATAGGTGACAAAGACAGTATGCCTGCAAATTTTTAGTTTAACTTTTTTTATTTGTATGTAATATGAAAATCTGGAAACTAGAAGTAACTTCCACTCATGAATTTGTAGATTTACTTTTTACATTTGGCAAGGGGACAAAGGCAATAGGCTATTCCCACAAATTTCAACAGCTTTTTTAATTAATGGAATATATATATATATATATATATATATATATATATATAAATACAGTAATCTGACAACTAGGTAGCACAGACTTTAGAAACACACACCCAACCCAACATGGACTGACTACATTGACGACATTGTTTCCCCATAGCACAGTGACACCCAGAACCCATCCTTCTTTCTGACACCTAACACCCAACTCTCACCCCCATCATACTAACTCTTCCTCATCCTGCTCATCTTGCCCCTCTGGAAGTTGAAAGCCCTCAACAGCGTTTTATGATGGGGGCTCTAGTACAACCAGGGTGTGTTTGCCATGTAGGTAGCCAGTGCGCGGCGTCCCTACTGAGTTCAACGCGAGATGTGCAGCCTCTCTCAAGTTGACGGGACGTCAACACGTGACCCCGGATAACCCTCCCAAATGTGGTGTCCTGGGTTTGGCCAATCTTCACGTAGGAAAGTGCCAGTGCTGCTGTGGTAGGCTCTGGGCTGAGGTCACAGGCGGACCTTGCTTGAGGGTCCAGCCAAACTGTTGCCGGCTCACACCCACTACCTCTTCAATCGCATTTCGTGGCAGTCCATCCTCACCCTACCCATCCTCACACCTGAAAACACAAACCAGTCAGTCGGCTATCTACGGGGTGAAGCCTTCTCGGTTTTTGAATGGGAATGGCTATCGATCCTTGATGCCTGATCCCTCCCGGAGGGCTGGGTTCCCCGACCGGGACATGTGATGAAACTCCACTTTGACTACTTATCTCTTTCACCCTCTGTCACCTCTGTCCTAAAAAAAAACTGGGAATCAGACAACAGGCTAGTTTGTCTGGTCCATGAGCAGTTTGTCCCTCATGTGGCATTCTTGAACGTAGTCCAAGATCAGGTGTCTCTGTTCTCAAGCCTAAGACTATAACCTTTCTCTTCTTCATGACTTGACCTTAGTCTGAATACCTGGGCAATCTGACATGCCCAAGATTCAAAACTCTTCAGGCATAGAGTGCAGTGTGGCAGCCCGGCAAGCAGGGTCCCTTTCCCCAAATAAGCCTGAGCGATCCCCTTTCCTGGCAGGGGTGAACCATCATTGGGCTACCTGGTTCACCAAGAGGTTGCCACCTCTGTCCTTTTTGGGCACACCATATCCTGGCCAGGAGGAGGGAGGTGTGTCTAAACACTTCAACTGAAGCCTTTTCACCCACCTTTACTCTACTTTTCTAAAATACCTCACACTGATCCCTTGTTCTTCACGTCTTGCCCATCTCCAGGCCAGAATACCTGGCTGCTGTCACATCAAGATTATAAAACTCTTCCTTTCTCTTCCTAGAAAATCCACTCGGTTGCCTGGCTTACTAGGAGGTTGCCACCTCTTCTGTCTCCCAGCCCCCCCATTTGTTTCTAGCCTGTGATACTTTATTACAAACATTTATGATGATACCCTCATTTCACAGTGCTTTAGAATACAGTACTGTACTTTGATTTCAACATACAAGATTCAAAATTCTTCATCCACTAATAATTCCATTTCATAACTTTGACATAAAAGCTCACAGCTAAAAACCATCTAATCTCTCAAACTATTACAATGCAATAAGCACATTTTTCCATAATGCAAATACTGTACTGTAATGTTTTCTGATATTTCAAAAATTAAAGATCATAAAACTTTCCATCCAATTTACTCTGTTCACTTTCTGATTTTCTTTATATCTGTACATATTCTGATAACCATATAACAGACTTCGACTCATACCTATGCTGTCAAAGGAATTTCCATTCACTAGTAACAAGTAGATGTATTATGGTGTATTTTTTCATATATAAAATGTGAGTGGTTTGCAGCCATAATACCTCCAACTTTGAGCGGATAGTACCTAAATTAATTCGGGGGGGGCAGTGGATGCAATCATGGAAATATTATTCTGAGAATAAAACAACGAACTTCCAGCAGAACTTATGTTTCCCGTTTTGTGTGTAAATTTAGACGTACAAACAACATTTACTAGTAACTCTTCATATAATTATCATGGTAAATTAATCAGAATAAAAAGAAACAAACAGATGTCAATAACTAATGAAAAAGGAAGGAAAGAAATAGCTACAGGTAAACAGGTATACTGTACAATATCGGTCGCCCCAGCCTAATACTCACTGCTCTATACACCTTCTTGATCAAATATTTAGTCAAACATATAGCTACGCTACATAATTTTATCCTTCATAATCTTGACAATTTTCCTTGTATTGTTCGTGTCACTATTATTTATGTACGTCAAATAACGAGGCGCTATAAGATCACGGGGTCGACAGCCCATTACCAACCCCACCTACCGATGTCGGAGATCTGCACTAGGTACATATTTATACAGTACCGTATATATTATGCATACATAAGTATCATACCAAACTCATTAGAATGTAAAGAAAAAAGTACAGTACGTGTAAATTATTTAGGACACAAGAAAAAGAATGAAAAATGGAAGCAAAACTGCACTAGATACAATGTCAAATAGGGTTAAGACCTTATGGATTCAATCTTTTTCCATAATTCAACTAACAACATTCATATGCTTTCTTGAGCTACAGTAACTGTAATAATGGACAATGGGATGGTTGCCAATACTGTACGTGTACAGTACAGTCTGAGACTAATATATATATATATATATATATATATATATATATATATATATATATATATATATATATATATATATATATATATATATATATATATATATATATATATATATATATATATATATATATATATATATATATATATATATATATATATATATATATATATATATATATATATTTAATATAGTATCACATTTTGCCATTGCTGAACTGTAACTGAAGTTCCTCATTTGACACAATGGTTCCCAAATTTAACCCAATATATATATTGTAATCAATCAGAGTACCATCCTCATATCTGAAGGTTGGCAATCACAGGACCACAGTACTCCACGCTGAAACATTCTTGGGTTGTTTTTACCAATCCTCTCGGGTTTTGTATCTCTCTGGGGACCCAATTTTTTATTTTATTCACCCAGCCTCCCCTGGCCCTCCTACCCTCAACTTTGCATGTCTCCTCTTGTAGTTGAATACCTAAGCCTTTGTTTAAAATACTGTTTTATTTAGTACTTTACTTCGTCAAGACTGTTCCAGTAGTTTGAATACATTATCATGAAATGGGTATGGGGCACTAGTGTATAGCTTAGTTGCAGAATGACTTACTGTTCTTTACATTTTAGTAGTTGCTTGTATTGTGCAATATTGTTTTTATTATTTTTTTCTAATGCAACCCTCGCATGATTGACAAACTCAATACAGTAATTTACTTATTACTTAGATCTTCACTGTTAAATTATGGGTGCATCTTACATAGTGGAAAATGCAGTACAGTACAGAAATGGAAATCAATGGGGTAAATCAGATATAAAAAAATATTAATTTCTAAATGGTTTTTCAGGAATGCAAGCCTTTCATATCTTAACTAATGAGTAAAGTCACATTCCAAGGTTTATCTGTAACTCATTATGAAACAAGGAGTGAATTATCATCCTGGGTTGGTCATAGAGTCTATATAGTAGCACATTACAAAACCAAACACATTATATACTACTTCATCCCATAAAATAACTAAGTATCAGACCATTTTGCTTATTCTTTTAGTAGCTAACACATCAACACACACACTTCTGATGTAGCCAGGTAAGGTGTTTTTCACCATACTATATTTATAATTTAATAACTCATCCAAACTAAACTTAAAGATTGAGATATAATGGGATTACGATAAAAAAAATTTCAAAGAATTATTTGGCACAAATAAATGAGAAAATATTATAACCCAACAGTTGAATTAGCTATAAGGGCAGTTTGCACGATCTACAATGAGTCAAACTTAGTTTCACAGCTGGTTGGTGACAGTGATATACTTTTTTCTTCCAATTACTGTACAAGTGTACAATTTTTTACTGAAATACCGACTATTCTCCTGTGTCTTCTAAAACTGCACTGTCCAGCAGTGATCCCCGGGAACACAAGTCATGTTGGTAATACTTAAAGATAATCCCCCAAATTATCAAGCTGCCCAACGAAAAATACCTTTACAGTATAGTACTGTATAAGAAAACGTATTTCTTACCTCAAGACAAAACAAAATTGGTAAAATAAATAGCACTTTTCCTATTCAGGGTTTTCTCGCTACAGTATTTTCCCATGAATGGCAGACACCACTGTCATACGCCCACTTCGACAAACACAATATACTGTACTGTACACACCAACCCATTGACAAACTTCCCCCATATGAAGTGTCTGACTGTCATTTGCCCACACATAAAACAGTAGTACCCTAAAATAATAATAATAATGTAATAATAATAAAATAAATATAATGATAAAATATAATATTAATGCCAGTAATAGTTAGGTCAGACAGTAAAACAACCTACAGTTGTGTACAGCCGAGTTATTTATTGTTTTTATTGATGATATACCTTACCCAACCTAACCTAACCAGGTGACCTGGTTCATTAGAGCTATTTTATCATCTGACCGAGCACACACTCACACGCGCACACACAGGTGAGCATCCCTCCCACACCTGTCCTTGAGGCATGACGTTAATTAAAATAAACTTCCATCCTAGGTCAGGTAAGTAGGCTGTTTTGTTGGTTTGAGTGCACTGTTCTGTACAGTATAACCGTATTACAGTACTGTATTTTTAATGTAAGAAAGAATAACTTATCCTCATTGTCCATATAATAATCATGTAAAGTTGCTGTTGTTGCTGCTGTTGCTTATTACTATTAATGAGTTTGAAACAGAGTAGCATTAGAGTCTACAACGTTTGAACAATGTCGACAACAACACATCCTGATGCTCGCATAAACAAAGACGGTGGTGGCAGGTTAATTTATTGAGGAGAAAACCTAGGGACAAAATTTTGAATAAGAAAGGTAGCCTAATTACCTGGACCATTATCCTTAAATAGTAAAGTCATACAGTAGCTATTTAAGATAACACATGTCATTCACACCAGTTAGCAGTTACTAAAAATAGGCATTCACATTTGATCTTTCAAAACTCTATAATAGCTATTCAGGAAGCTTTCTCTCCACTAACTTATTTCTTATTGATTTATTTTAAATATAGTATGCCAGTACAGTATTGGGTTATTTTGTATTTAATGTGAGTAAAATCACGAGCACCTTTATTGACATTCAGTGAGATTGGGAACTTTCTGAAATACAGTACCAGTACATTATATAACCTGCCATTCACCAAACTAAACTTCCTAACCTATTCTAATCTAAATCATATACAGTACTGTACTGTACTGCACAGTACAGTAATAATGTTTAGGTGAAGCTCAAGTTGAGGTAGGTAGGGTAGGTTAGGTTAGGTTAGGTTAGTTAGGTTTAGCTTGGTTCGTTTCATGAACGATAAATCATATACAGTGGGGTATGCTATAACGAACGGATCCTACTACGAATATTTCTATAACGAACGGTTTTACCTATAAAATTGAGAATGCTATAACAAACGAAACTCCTACAACGAACATTATTTAATTTTTTTTTTCTAATTTATTGTTTTTTTATTAAAAATATTAATGATATTCTTTATTTCAGGGGTTTAGATACATATTTATGCACTTTTTTAAAATTTTTACAATTTTATATTATATTTTTCAGTGTTAAGTGGTTGTATTCGGGGGCCTGGAACGGATTAATCCTATAACGAACGAATGCTATAACGAACAAGGTTCTAGAACCAATTAGATTTGTTATAGCATACCCCACTGTACTACAGTATATACTGCAGTAGTATCTGGTACTTCATAAAGTTCCTAGTCTCGCTAAATGTCAATAACGGAGATCTCTTGAATTCAACTTTAATGGCTGAAATTAGAGGTGCCAGCAACTGTGTTGCTTAACTGACTCAAAAATATTCCTGTGAAAACTCAATTTAACCTAACACTAGTTAAACAGTTGCTGGGTTTAGCAGCCATTTCCAACTACTATAATACCCATGGGTTAGGCTAACTTAGTACAGTACTGTAGTGTGAAGGATGAAATAGAGTCATATACAGCTCATGTCCAGTACAGTACAGTATTTAGATACCAGTACAGTACGTATTCAAAATACCATGATAATTATGGTAGGTAGTTCATATCATGACAGACTCCACCAGGATAAGATGCTTGATAAGAGATAATTAAATTAAAATCTAAAATATAATTTACCTACCATAACATAAATTAGTTTATATAATAGAAGTACAGTATACAATATACTGTGCCTAAAATAATGCTTATTTAGGTTATAATGGGTTACAATATTTTGGTACTGTATATTATTTAATTTTATAATCCAGTGTTAATGAAGCAAAGTGACTACTGTACATTAAATTTGGGTAGAAATTATATGACAACTGTGTTCAGTGTAGTACTGAGAGGTTGATAGCATTGTAGTACTGTATTAAGCTTTGTATTAAATTAAGAGACAAAGAAATGTAGTAACATTTCTGAGAGCACACTTAATGGCAAATGAAACGAACTAAACATCCATTAGATGGTACAGTACAGTGAGCTTCTAATATAACCTAACTTAGCAGGCATGAGGCCCAAAGTATAAAATTGCCAATATATTGTACTTCCGTAGTCCTGGAGCAGATGGATAACACCATAATGAAGTGTTTGATTTCATTCATTTTTTCTACAGATGTTCTTTGGATGATATTAAGTAATAAAAGGAATACTGTATGACAATGCACAGAATATAATAGAACCTGACCTAACCAACCAAAGAAATCTACCCAACCTTACCTAACTTCCTACCAAGGGGATGGACAGAAAATATTTATTTCAATATCTGGTACCAATATAAGCAACTTTCTTGAAGTAGCGTGGTGTAATATTACGTATTTCGTGTATGTGAGAGTACACCCAGACCGAGCGTAAACAAACAAAGAACAGACTTTTGGGCTGAATATTTATGGTAAATAGTTAATTTCTTCAAGAACAAAGATTGCAGACACATCATTTATGTGTCATATGATCATTTTTTTGCTATGTTTTACTCAGCAATATCCATCATCCTTCATACCCTGACCATTACAGATGATTTATGATTGTAGACAGAACTAAAACAATAAAAAATACCTACCTACCAGTACTTAAAATTAAAATAAATTGTTTTAGTATAATTTTTACTACTATATCATCCAAACAACATCTGTGGAAAAAATGAACAAAACCGAATAACTCATTCTGGTGTTAGCCATTTACGTACTCCAGTATTACCACTACTTAAGCTATACATATTCTAGTCATATTTATTTTGCAAAGCATGTTTATTTAACAACAGAAATTTAAGTCTTGCCCCGCTCCGCTCCCCACAGCAAGAAACACGAAGTTAAAGGTTAAGAATCATTTCAACATCCCTATCAGTTTATAAAGAAAGAGTTAATATTTTGCTAGCTGGACTTTAGATAAAGATTACACTACCCTTCAACATTCTTGGACAGTCATTATTTTGGAGGTAATGTCAAAAGTTGAATTATTTACCATAAATATTCCTCTGAAAATCTGCCAAGGCCCTTCATGTTGTTCGAGGGTACTCTCACATCCACAAAAAAATTTAAAATTAGGAAATTACACCATGTAGCTTCAACAATGCTGCTTTCATTAGTACCAGATATCACAATTGTATTTTCTGTTCAATATAGTGGGCCCGGCTAGGAAGTTAGGTAAGGTTAGGTAGGTTTCTTTGGTTGGTCTCTAACATTTTCTCATAAATGTGGATTTTCCAAAGAAAATGAAGGTCAGATTTAAACAAAGCACATCAACGTAAACAAAACATAATTATTTTCTCTGTAAAAAATGAAGGGGACGTTAAAATGAATCTCTATCAAGTTAAAGATACAATTGACAGAAAGCAATCTATAGTAATCTGCTGGCATCTCATAAGAGTGTCTTGTAATTACATAATTTCTCATAACTCATCCTTTCCATTAAAAATAAATAAAAAGTAATCAGTCATACAGTGTATTATATAATTTGCATTGTGTATAATATACACTAGGGCAAATTATATAATTACAGAACTCACAGGCCTTCTAATACATCTTAAACAATTTATTTGCAATTGCATTTGGTTGCATTTAATAGCATCAAACAAATTAGCAGCTACTGACAAAAGCTAAACATATCTCATAGTACAGTACTGCACACTATTGAATAAGTTTGTGGAGTCAGTTAGCTTTGTTGTTTATGCATATAATTTGTTCCATCTATATTAAAGCATGTAATCTCCCTCCGCATAATAGCCCAGACCACACATAACTTAAAGACAGGATGAATACAGTACATGATATAGACTATCACTGGAGGACACAAAAATTAATTCCTACAGCACACATAAAATATTTCCACGAATTCACTGTGTTCATGACTACATTATTTTGTCAAAGGCTATATTTTTTTTAAATGAATATAAACTGTACCATTACTCTCAAATAAACCACAATAATGTGTAAAGGACATATCTACATCCTCCATTACTCACTTTGAATTCTCATAACTCAACCTATATAAATTTTTTCCATTATTTTTCACTGATATTTTCAATATTAGCAAATAATTTATTTGAACCCTTTTCTTTTATTTCTCACTAAATCCCGAGTACCATACTGTAAGTAGAGTTTGGGAAGACAAATATTAAAAGGTGGGGGGGGATGTCTCAGTATAATAGGTACCACCAGTGGACACACGTATGTAACACTGTATATTTCACACAGTGCTGAGAATTAATGGTAAAAAACTACAGTAAAAGTTGAAACGAGCAGCGCTGGCCGTACACCACAGCCTCACACAATGTCACTTAAGCTTTACAAAGCTTCCCATATACTTTATAATATTCACAGTTCTTCCCGGGGTTAATCATCACCTATTAGGTACACCAATAATAATTTGGGTTTGTTCTGAGGCTGTATTGCTATGAATTTCACGATAAAGTTACCGTGTTTACACTTTGTAAACAGGCTTTCATTTCCTACCTTGTCTCATCAAACAGAACTTTAAGGCTCTTTCTCTTACCTTGTAATTTTCTAGATGCTGCCATTGCTATGAGGAGCGTCTACTGGGGGTTTTGTTCATACTTGTAGGCCAGAAGCCTCACAACATACACAATAAAATTCAAGAAAATCACTATTATTTTTACTGACACTATCGACACAATATGGCTACCATCTAAAAGCTTCCTCGTCTCGAACTCTTTCTCCAACATTGAACTTTACTAAAAACTACAACAAGATATAATCTTTATCGTTTCTGCTTTTTAATTTATAAAAACTAAAGTTTTAGAACTATCAATAAGATCCGTTAAATAAAACTAAACCGTCATGTATTGTACGGCACAATAAATATGAAAATACTACTTAGGAATATTGGAACTCTGTGTCTCGATCCCATTTTCAGTTGAGGACCAGACAGCAGACGGTGCGGACCTATGGCACCTTCTCCACCACCACCTTCTTTATTCATTGTTTTTAACAATGATATCCATCGCGTATTGTGGTTTTCAGCAAATGTAATGAAATTTGCGATCGTACAGAATAAGTTACCGTTATACACACGATGTTGCATCCAAGGAATTTTGTAATTTTGCCTAAACATATACGAAGTCGCTACAAGTTAGTACTCGAATGATGTCTTTGGTATACAACTTTACTAAATTGTATGCTTGTCAAATAGGTGGACGAGTTAGTTTAACTTGATATGTGAGTTGAAACGTCTTGTGTAGATACAAAATATGTAAGGCATTTTGAAACAAGTCATGCATGATTTTTTTTATTGATAAGTTAGTGAATATGAATGTAAGTAAACGAAACATTTATGATTATGCAGTATAATGTATATGAATGCATGAGTGCTAAATTTGCAGAAATAAACAATTAAATTCGAATTTCTTAGCTTTAGTTGTGCTCAAGAGCAGTGAATAAATATTAGTGTCATTTAGTGAACATCTTCGCTTTAGCATTTTTTTATAAAACTTGTATGCCTAACTTCATAACTTGTATCATTTGAATAGTATAATATATAAACATGGAGGTAGTGGAATGGTGTTTGTACCGTTGTACGTGTACTATGAGAAGTCAAACAGGAGTTGTAAACTGGTTCCCCTTCTGATGTAAACATGGAGCAGGTGCGTTTAGGAAGCGGCGGCTTATTAAAATACACCTTGCGATAGAAACTAATAAATTTATAAGCTTATATCACACTACAGCAGTGCTTGGAGTGTATAACACAACTCCAACATTCTGGTAGGGTGAAACATGAGGTGACCATCACTATAGGCCCCAAAATTAGCTAAAAGACGAAATTAAACACAGTCAAGTTTGCTAGATCATAAACATAATCGGAATCCCAGAAAATGAGGCAAATATAATTACCTATATTGGAGATCTAATTACTCATATGGGGAATTTTTGCCGAGATAAATAGAAATTAAGAAGGAAACATAACTAAAAAAAATAGCCCGTGGGCACCTTTTTCTTCCACTAAGGATCACACAAAAGACACCGTCTGAGTAGAGACGAGGCTATTGAGCTGGAGTTACTGTTACAGGCGTGAGCCTCTTCCAGACCATCTGTGAGTAGATGTCAATAGAACAGACACCCTACAATGTGACCCCCGTCTCCTCTCAATGATTACATTATATCATTACGTGGGGCTGGCGAGACAATATTTAGTACTGTATTGGTCTTGTATCAATCCTGTTCCCACGCCCCAACTAGAGTAGGTGCTAGACGGTACAGGTATACCAATTCATATTGCTCATAGAAATACTGTACTGAAATCTATTATATCTATAACTATAATAATGCTAAAAATAACATATTGGTGCTTTATACAGTATATATCGCAAGATCTAAAATGCAAAATACAAAATTGTATTTTTTTATCTGAGAATTTTGTTCTCGTGTATGGCACCACTGCATAATAAAGGGTACGATTACTGTATACTATTTTGATAATTTTTTTTACATTTCTGCCTTTCAAATTTTTCTGTATATTTTAAATAAAACTGGTACATTCCGGTACAATTTACTTAACATATGTAAAGGGAAAATTTATCCAAACACTATTGTTTTCAGCTGTGAGTGCTTAATTATATTCAAAAGTTAAGTTGACAAAAACCAAAACTGAAAAGTAGGCCGAAAACGAAATCAGTTAATGGTATTTCAAGAAATAAACAGGAAGATGGAAATACACCTTACTATAACTAGGACATACAAAACGAAAAAAAAAACGTATACCTGTAGTCGTCGTGATGTGCCGGTTACTAACCAAACAATTCATTCTTTAGGTGAAGAAACACAAATATATCCTGTTGCAAATACGTATTTTTATTGTCATCTTATATGACCAGTGTAAATTTTACTTTTGGCTGACTAACTAGCAAGTCTTTTGGTTTTTACCAAAATAAAAATCGGGTGTTAATTATTGCATTTGTAATTCATGTATCAGTAGGCCTATCACCATAACACAAGCGTTCATATTTATGTTTATGAACAAGTTTTTCGTTTCCTTAATGGAATCTGTTTAATCTGAGATATCGGAAGTTGAAAATCGTTAAACTATTAGAAAATTCTAAACGGTGGCGAGAAATGGTGGCTTTTTGTTTTATTTAATAAGATCTGACAAAAACAAGCCAATTTTCTTCTATGACACTTTTCTCGCATTTTACCCATAACCGAGATATCATGAGTTGAATATCAGAAAACTGTTGTACTAGACAAATTCTAAGCTATTTTTGCATTTGTTACCACCAACCGAATTTCAAGATTTTTTCTTTGTAAACAATAGTTTAGATGCTTCTAAAGCGATCCACACACGTTCAATAATATTGACTGTATATTGACAGCAATATTTTGTCAAAATCCGCCAACCACAAACAACTCAATAATATTGTGCAATGTTCAGTTGTGCTCTTGTCATCATCCTGTGAAGGTCCAGTTCACTGACCTTGAATATTGACAGTGATGCCTGTGTAGCTCTTGCTCTGGCAATTTCTCTGGGCAAGAAAAAGAAAACAAGGCACAAAAGGAAATGCTGGATGAAGAACTGGCTGAAGCGACATCACTACACAGAGAATCTCCTGTCGGAACTGCACTTAAGTGAGCCAAATGACTTCAAGAATTTTCTGAGAATGGATGGAGAATGTTTAGAGGACTTACTGAAGATGGTTACCCCACTCATTGATAAAAGAAATACGTACTGTGATGCGAGAAGCTGTTTCAGCACGTCAGCGGCTATCAATTACGTTACGATACTTGGCCACAGGGAACACATATGAGGACCTGAAATTCATAAGTGCTACATCACCATAATCAATAGGCCAAATTGTAATAGAAACCTGTGAAATATAATACTGTCTCAAAGATTATATACAGGTAAGGATACAAATATTGCTTAAATAAAAAAGTTATTTTAAGGATGCATACATTATGGAAATGTATAGGTGTTGCACACATCACATTAATAATTCACTAAGATAAATGACCAAGTAAATTTGTATAACAATGGGCATTGATAATAATGACATCTTCCACAGTGCAAGGAGTTCACAATAAAGCTGTACGTATACATTACAAGATGAACCTCCTGTCCTTTTTTGTGGAACCTAACATGAGAACCTGTCAATAAATATCAAACCAATTTTTATTTCCTCAATATATTGTGCAAACCTTCAATATCACCCATACACGATCAATAATATTGTCAATATCATATATCGAGTCAATATTATTGAATGTGTGTGTGGGCCGCTTGAGATAAATGCATCCAGTGGTGTCGGGAAGTTGGCCGATGTATGGTGGGCCAGTTCACTAGGGAAAGGTATACAGTACTGTCCAGAATTTTGGAGATCCTGTTATCTTCATTGATGACACTTACTATGTATTCCCTGAACCAGCACTATTCTGCTTAGTACAAGACAACAGTCCAATCTGCACACAGGAGGCAGTGTGTCAAGCACTGAACTCAACTGCCTTCACTTACTCAGCTGTAAAGTTTGGTATCTACAGGTATTTACAACTGGGTGGTCTGGGGTTACCCTGGGCACAAACCAGCAATTCGTCAGACAGGTGAATGCCACAATCATTTATTAATGAATTCTAAGTACAGTAACTAAATCCTGGTATTTCAATAATGGGATAAAAAAGTTTGCTTTTAAAGTGAGAAATTATTTCAGAGCAGAAACAGTTTAATACTGTTTGACCATTCATTCTTGTAGGTCAGCGAAGAACTGATGTTCGGTAATTTTGGTGTGTGAACCAGGTTTTGCATGCATTCATAGAACTTGGGAACATGCTATGTCATGGTGGTCACTGATTAGTCAGGCACCAATGGGCAGAGGGAGCCAGACTAAATAATTGGAAGGAAAGTTGGAACAATTCATTATGGAGAGAACAAGGAGATCAAAAGAAATAGAAAATGATAGTAAAGTGTGGAGGCTCTTCTATGGTGGCCATCCCTCAGAAGGAGCTCATTAGGGAAGTGAGGCAATACAAATAGTATATACATACAGTACACATCCTGGTTGTTTATTTAAATCCCAGTTCTTCATGACAACCATGATTTGGGATAATATCCCTACAGTTAGTAAACCCCAAATGAATAAAATCATTCCACTGGAATTGTGTTTGCTTAAATATTGTAATAACATGTAACAAAAACACAACAATTGTTCACTTTTTATTTTACATAATTTAACCCTGAAACATTAGTGAAAATTTAGTCTTATGTTCTCAATCCTCTCCTTCATCACTTGAAACTTAGGTTTTGCTACTTTTATTTAACAATATAAATACCTAACACCACAAAAGTATTAATCCCATTTAGTAGTCTTATCAATGTAATCTCCATCAGGGACATTATAATCCTTGATTGGAGGAGTTGCAACAGGTCCCTTCACTCTGAATGGAAGTAGCATCTGGTCAATCTGTATTGCCTCCAGCCATAAATCTTCAGACTCCTGCCGTAGTTCCTGTAAACACATAAATTATAGTGAAGGTATTGGGTTATTTTTTCAATCAGACAATAATTATTTACAAACTCTCTACTTCTTGCAATGTTCTTCAACTCAGGAGAAGCTTCTGGCATATAAACAAACCCATTTAACTCACTTTTATGGAAAACTCAACTTCTAAATACTGTACAGTAAGACTATTAAAAGTACTGCATGTACAGTATTTTACCTAAAGTGTGTATGCAATGACCTTTTCTTTATTTTGTTATTTAAGAAGTAAAACAAATGTTCAACCGAGTTTGTGTCAGTGTGGAAGCAAAATTTAATGTTACCAAGAAAATAATTTGACCTAGTCCAGGGAAGAAAATGACCAGTTTTTGAGAATCTCTGGTCTTCTGAAATCTGGTTTTGAGGATCTGTACAGTATCTTTAGTACAAATTCTCTTGGATGCATACAAAAAATAACAGTACTGTACTGTAATAATAAGTCACTGCTATGTTATAAAAATAATTTTTGTACAAAACATCTTGCTCACTTCTGAATTTTTACACACCTGTAGTGCTCGTTCCCTGGAAGCAATAATGCGCTCAATCAAGGTGACTTCTGCCAAATGTTGTTGATATTTGTAGTTGGACCATTCTTTTAATATTGAGGCTTGACTCTCTTCAGTTTCTTCAGTGATGGAGATTTCAGCTCTCTTACGAATACTATAAAAAAATGCAATTATACAATATACAATAAATAGTTTCTTTTATTTCTACTGCAAAATTTTTACGAGATTCTGCCTGTAAATATTAAATCATTGTTATGGAGTACATGAACCACTAATACTGAAAAAATTAATGACAGATTTCATTACTTGGATACCAAACAGGTAAAATCATCTATCTGTCATCCTCTGATAGACAGGGTCTCACCTTTATGGACATATCCCACACGTGTTGCAGAATAATTCTCGTGAGCCCAATATTAGTTTCCCAAGATTAGTTTTTATTACGCATTTTTGTGAAGCTATCTGGCAATTGCCTGCAGGCAGTGGAAACCTTGCACCCACACTTTTCTTAGTATTGGTTGAACAACAGTGGAGTCAAGATGTATCCTTTCCGCTCGTGCACTACACCCCACACAGGATGAAATTGAGGCCATTATTTCAGATTCAGGAGATAAGGATTATCTTCCCATGATTATGGAGACTCCTCAAAATTTGACCACTGAATCTAGTGAATCAAAGAAAAATTTGAGTGAGGAGGATGCAGTAGCTGGTGGGACGCATGAGCAGTCTCCATGAGCCACACGTCCACCAAACACATGGGTCCCAAGTTGGACTGCAGTGAATCTTTATTTATTCCATAACCCTTTAACTTTGATGGTGTAAATTCAGCCATTCAAGACAACAGTGGATTGATTGATGAATCATCAAATATGGATTTTTTTTTTTTTTATAACAGCCAATAGTTGTTGTTGTTTTTTTTAGCTGGCAGAGAAGTGGGAGGGGCGCCCCCTTCCAGTAGGTGTTTCATTACATGTACTGTACAAAGATGTTCATGCCAATGACATCCTGGGAATGAAATGGCATAATAAATGTATCAATCTACCCAAACCAAATAACCCAAGTAAAGTAAAAACACTAACTTCATCTCCTGAAGAATGGCTGGTGGGACTTCAAGTTCATCAACTGGTTTTAGCTGACCTGCATTCTTCTCTAAACGACGGATAGCCTTCTCAATTTTTCTTTTCCTACGTTCTTCCTTCTGACGAACCAGTTGTGGATCCAACTTCTTCTTTTTCTTTAAGGGCTCCGCTCTTAAAAACAAAAAAAAGTTAGATTTATAATACAGTCTCTATACTGTACCAATAAAAATTGGGGTACGTACTGTACTGTATAGTACAGTATAACAATCACAAATTAATGCACCTTATCATACTCTGTTACCTTCATAAGCACTCATTCACCATCAAGCATTGTAAAGTAATCAGCTGATGCTCCTCACAAGTACCTACCTGGCTTGTCAATCTCTACAGGTTTCTTCCTCCTTCAACTCGGTCAAACTCTTCTCTAGAGCACAGCTGATGTTGTCATTCTACCATTTTCATTGTTTACCTGTGTGTTTGGATCCTTCCAGTACAGTGTTCATGAATAAAACTTATTTGGGAGTCTTTCATCTTTTGTACTTCTGAGGTAACTTAAGGTATAGTCAAACTCAAGATAATTCTAGTTTAACATTGCTCGGAAAACTAACAAGCACTGAAGGGTTACCTCAAGACACCGCTTCCTGTAATATGGAGGTCAAATTCTAAGTCTTAGGTAACAGCAGTGCTGGTCCAAGAGTCTATTATCAATTAGTTTTTTACTTTCATTCAAAAGTACATCAATGAGATTATTCTCACTGACAAAGCTTTGCTCTTTATAGACAAAGCCACCGCCCATCCTAAAAAATGGCAGAAAGCATCCACAATTTCCCAGGCTTTGACAGTGTCCTCAGTATTATAAACTAAATTATTGAATTGGCAAAGAAAGTGCAAATTCACATTGTATGAGGAAATACTGTATACTATACATTTCTAAATGGAAGTTATCCAAAAAATTTCCTTAAATTTTCAGTCTTAGACATGTGATATTTACATATGATTTCATATCAACTTACCCTACTACTTGGGTGAGTTGGATGCACAGAGGTGCTACAGCTGTACTGATGTATCGCTGTCCACACTGTCTCGGTATGCAAATTCTGAAATATTTGAACACATTCACTTTATGCTCTAATATGCGATTAAAAAGTATTCGCCTCTGATTATATAATCTAAATACTATAATCAGAAAATACTGTACTTCCAACACTGGAATATAATCTAACGTTATGTAATAAATCAACCACAAGGTTTCTTAATTGTACAGTACAGTACTAGGAAGTAGGGTAAGGGTTAGGTAGGTCAGGTTCTACCTCTGGTTCTAATAAATGTCACCTCTTTTAAAATAGTTGGGTACTATAATGATAAGAACATGTGTGGAAAAATTTAAGGAAACCGAACAGCTCTTTCTGGTGGTAGAGTTGCTCTCAGAAATTACCACCGCTTCCTCCACAATTACCTTAAAAAGGGTAAAGATTCGTTTTATGCCATAACGATAAATTTAAAACAGAAATATAAACAATGACTAGAAGGTTGGTAGACTGTGACCAGCACCTTCTGTAAACAAAACAGGATTCCCTGATGTCTGAAATTTCAACTCGAAAAGTGCTGTATAAAAAAAGTAAAACAGTAAATTCTCACTTGCTGCCACCAAATGAGATCGAAGTTGAAACGATGTTTTTCTGTTGGTTTTGATATGATATGAATGAATTTAACCTTCATTCTGGCATAAATCAATAGTTTCTGAGACAAGTCCCACCCCCCCTCCCAGCTCTGAATCTAGAAATTTGCTATAAAAATGAAGGTAAACAGTGATCAAATCACGTCAAAAACTATCAAAAAACATAGTTTAGAAACTAATCTAACCTAACCAACCAAATATAACCGGGGCCTCCACAGTCATTCGATTTGCGCCATAAATTTTATTAAAGAAAGGGGTCAATTTGTAGTTTCGATCAACCACAGCTTTTGAGTTGAGCAATGTGTTTTTCCGATGGGTTACACTTTTCTTCTATAATGGTTCCTTGTAAATGACCTGACCTAACCTAACCTCTTAATCAGGGGGTTCCACCCCCCCCCCCTGGATCCCCCAGTATAAATATATCAATTGCCAGGGAAAAGTCATTGGAAAAAAAGTACGTATTGTAAAATTGTCAAACCATTGGAAAAATTCATTGCTCAACTCGAGAGCTGTGGTTGGACAAAACTACAAATTGACCAAGAAGTGTCTTAGAATTATCAAAATTACTGATGGCAAGTACAGTATAAAATTCTGGTAAAGGTTTAGTTTCGGTCATCCCCGTATTTAGATATCCAACCTAACCTAGGTAATTACTGACGACTTTCCTGCTGCTCACTTTTCATCAAAAACGAATTTAAAAGTTCATCTTTACCTAACCTAACCTTGACCGGCCAATATTGACGACGACTACTGCAAACATCAAAACAAATAATGCGTCGGCAATATAATCGTCAGTATTAGCCCCAAACCTAATGTAACCTAGCCACAGAACCCAGGGACCATATATAACAGACTCCCACTTTCTGGTGGGGGTTAAATTCCTAAGATTAACCAATGACCGAAACTAAAATGCAGGGTAATACAAAACTCGGGATAATTATTTAGTGGCAACAAGTTAAATAATATACCACTAAAGGTAAAATTATCGTTTCGGTCATCCACCTATTTGGAAGTAGGTCAGAATCATTCAAATCACATAAAAAAAAACCACACCAGAAAAACATAAGTTCAACCAAACCTAAACTTAAAATCCTAAAATTTGCTGGATGTCAAGTTATGCTAAGGTAGGTTAGGTTAGGTTATCTTTTTAATTTAGGTTAGGATAGGTTAACTTAACTTGAACTTTTAAATAAAAACTTTTTAACACATTTACCATAACTACGACAGTGTTCACTATAAAACAGTGAAATTGCGGCGTTTTTAAATTCGTTTTCTATGTAAAATCAACGGCTGTGAGGTCGTAAATAATTAACTAATACCACAGTAAAACCTTCAATATTAAAGCTAACAGAATTAAACATTAAACAACTGACCTGTGAAGAGAAGACAGGCCTTTGAGACAAGCCATCATCCCCGGCAACAACAGCAATGGTGGACCAGTTTTTGTAACTTAACTATTATATTAGGTATTACTTATATAATTTCAATATAATCACTAAAATGAATGAGTTTACCTGATATATTAAAACTAAAAATATTTAACTTTATATAACATTAAATGAAATATCACTCCTTTTCTTATATTCTTAATAAACCCGAAATAAATTTTACCCATTTATTCATTATACTCACTTTAATTTACCATTTCACCATTTATCAGCTTTAATAGCCGTTTGAGTGACTGGTTAATGACTTAGTTTTATGTGCTTAGACTAGGGGCTTAATATTAGTTCCATTTATAAATTACTAAAAGGATGTTATTGGGTCACAAGAGTTGGTGGCTGTATGAAGTATTGTTGACGTAAACCAAAATGTATACCTCAGTCATCTTATTTATCATGTGTCTCATTGTTTTGTCAAGTTCTCGAGCTGAAATGGTTAATCTAAAGGTCATAAATGAACTGCCCAGTAATGGATATAGGTGAGAATGATAACCAAGTAATTGTTATAACTGATGCTTCGGTCAATGGGTCTCGAGTATTGTTTTCCGATGGTATAGACAATTTTAAGACATTTCTTATATGACGTTTCCATCGTAAGTTATTTAAATATACCACGGGATCCGGTTAGGAGAGGTAATTTTAGGTCATTTGCGACAAAAACGTCATAGAAGAAAAGTTTGTTAAAATTGTCTAAACCACCAAAAAAAAACATTGGTCAATTACTAGGGCGTATTGTCCGAAACAGCAGTTTTACCAATTAATTAAATTAGTGAAACTAATAACACTGTACAGGGTATTAACATTTATCTGAAACATTGTACGGGGCTGCCTAGTTTTGGCCAATAAACCCGCAGCAGTTTCCTACATTCTTATATTCTTATGTACTATGCCGGTGGATGTAAATCTTGTTTATACATTAGATTTCTCTTGATGAAATTAAATCTGTCTGGACAAGAGAAAACTGTTAGAGCAGTGTTCATACATTTAAAGTGAAGTCCCTGCTCAGTCTTAGATCAGGTTTCCTTATGTACATGTCACCCTTGGAGAATGCCTAGATCCACCCCAGCTTGGTCATCCATGTATGAATATCAATCAAATCCCTCATTGAGGATACAGTGTGTCTCTCTAATTCTGGTAGTATTTGATGATTTATATTGTATATTACATATTTTAGAAGCTATCTCCTCATACTGTGTTATATTACTTATGGTATAAATGTTTTGCCATAAAAGTAGAAAGGTTAGTAAGTATTATGATTCTGTATTGTCTTTTTCAACAGTAACCTACAAAAGCTGGATTCAAAAGCAGAAGAGAAGCTACAACTAAGAATGAAGCCTGCCAACTTTACTGGCCCAGGGCATCTGAAGGACCTGGTTGGCAGATGCTTCAAACATCGAGATTTGAAGTTAGTCTTTAAAAGATTTTTTTTTCTACTGTTGTCAGCATGATCCAAGTGTAAAATATAATATACAGGGGATCCTTGATATATGTGGTTTCACATTTATGAGACCAAATTATTCTTGGACTATACAGGTACATAAAAAATTCCCACACTTATGAGGAATAATATCTGTGTAATGCAGAAGTCTCAACAGAGAATGATTCAAATTTCCTGCTATACTGACACACATCCCCCACCATAATTATTGCCTAACCTCCCACAGTTTTCTATTGTTTTTTGTGTGCATTCTTGAAAAATCATTGCTATTGTTTTAGCCATGAGTTCAAAGTGTAGTCATTGAGTAAGTGTCATTCCTAAAAGAAAGCATAGCAGCTATGGCTTGGACATGAAGTTAAATGTTATTTGTCAGAAGAAAATTGATGACTGTGATAGACATCTCACGTGCTCTTCAGATCCCCGAGTACAAATGATACCGTAAATGGTATAAAATAATCCTTTTGAGAGTCATTTAGTAATGCTCCCAATCAAACCCTATTCTCATTACTGTATATGTATTTCTTTTGGCCAGAAATTCCCTGTTGTAAGTGGATTTGCTTTATGTGGCGATTTTCTGGTCCCTATGAGCCATGGATGATGAGTACCTCCTATATAATGTGATTATTACTCCCTGTAGTACTCATAGTAATTCCATTTTTTCTTAAGAGCTTAATGACCAGTGTTTTGAAATATCCAGTTTATCCATCACCTTTACTTATTCATGTTGACAACTTAAACAGAAAAAAGTTTTTATATATATTTTGTTAACAAGTGTAAAGGGGAACTTACTGCATAAATTATTGGATTAAGCATTCATTGACTAACATAAGCCCTTACTTTATAATGTATGAATTGTTGTAATGAGATGTGAGAGAACCCAACCCTAAACACCCTCACTGTACCTGTTTTATACAGTCAATACTGTACTTTATTGGTAGGTATGCTTTCCATGCTACTAATGGCCTTTCTTACCCAATTGATTTAGGGTTCGGTAGATTCCATTTGAACCAGATATCAGCTTAAAAGTCCAATGAGGAATGTGCACTCATGAAGTCAGTGATGTTCACTTGGTTTACTTGTTCATGTGCAATGAACCGTCTTCACTCATATACTGTAGTTCACTTGTCTGCTTCCTCAGTATTAGAAGTTAATTACCACCTTACTGGTCATGCGTTAACCTCAGTAGTCACGAGGGCCCTGTTCTCTGGATAGTTGCCAGTTCAACCAGTAATGTTGCTACTTACTGAAGGGGAGTTGTGAACTTCATGCACACACACACACACACACACAGTGAGGTTCCCAGCCGTATTTATTATGTGCACTCTTTGCGTAATAATTTATACTGTATGACAAAATAATACCAGCCTTCAGCTATGGCTGTGAAAATTTAAATTGGGTCTCATAGGTAAGACTGTCCATTAGGGATGGTGTGGATATAGCACAGTTTATACACAAGGAAGCAATATGACCAGTACTGCACTTGACCTCATTCACTTCTCCAAGTTGTAAACTTAAGTACCCATTTACAGCTGGATGAACTAGGATCAAACCACCGACCCATGGAACAGGAGTGAGTGCAGTATCCACTTGACCACTGCACTTATAAATTAAATCATGAGACAATTTTTTTTTTAGCTAAAAATTTTCATAAATCGAAGATTACCTGTGCCCTGTAATTTTTTTTTTTAATAAATTGTGCTTATAGGAAATAATACCTGCAGTGTGTTTATCATTTTCTCACCTACATAAGCTCAATGTGATGTTTGGCTTCATGCTGTAAATATTGTCAGCTGTGCTGAGTCTAGTTGAGGTAAGCAAGGAAGCCTGAGGCAGCTAATCACAACCTCCATGGGCATGGCAGGCCAATAGGAACTGTGCATGAGTGGAGTACATGGTAAGGGAACACTACCCAGGCAGCATGAATACATATGTAACATGCCATGTGTTAAGAGAGACAGAATTGGAAAATACTTATGAAATCAACAGAGAGGTACTGTACCAGAAAATGAAAAATATTTCTGGGAAAGCACCAGAATGCATTTTCAATTTTGGTTATTAGAGATTTCCAGTACAGGTAGTCCCTGGGTTATGAACGGGTTCCGTTCCTGGGAACGTTCGTAAGTCTGATTTGTACGTAAGTCGGAACACATACTATGTGCATAACGTACTGTACTTACAAAACAATGTTTAAAATCCCACTACTGTATATCATAGCCTAAGTCCTCATATACATCTGAATTCACTTAATTTAAGACAAAAGAAGAAATAGAATGACAAAATACAGTAAATGAAAGTAAAAAATAAGTCATCAGGTAAATAAAATAAAATACAGTACTGCAAATTTAAAGTTTAACCTCATTTGTATCAGCAGGTGTTCATAAATTGGGGACCCCCTGTATCTAGAAGTCCTTTATTGAGAGATATTACTTAAGTTGTTTTTGTGTTGTGTGGGGACACTTTGGGTGGGGTCTGAATTTATATCTACCTGTATGTCATATGTCACTAATTATCAAAATCTTGTTATACCCACAGATACGAGTATGTGTTTTGCCCCTTCCAGAACCTAACCCAGGAAGACATCCAGACTTACTATGAGCCTTATAAAGGTGTTCTTGGGTATGTGGTTATTTTATATACTACTTAAGTATTTTCTTATTACTGTATCATATATGGCTTAAGCATTGTTGTCCTTCGTTTGCTGAATCATATACCAATGTTTTCTATAAATTTTATGTCACCTCTTCACACTGACATAACAGAGATTTTGTCTATGTGCATGTGTGCCAGAGGAACCACCTGCTTATCTCTGATCCCCTGACCATACACCATTTCCCCCCCTTTGCTCCCTCACAACAGATGCCCATGTCTGTGTGTATCCGAATATGATGCATAAATAGTGTTATATGCAAGTAATATAATGTAAAAATAGCCATAAATAATAAAAGTGGCCAATAACTGTAAGGTTTTTAACACACCAAAATATATCAGTCACCTCTCACACGACTGAGCACTAATGCCATTGTTATGTGTCAAGTAACCACAGAATACTGTATTGTGGAAAAGTCATATTAATGTATTAGTGTGACTTATGAATAAAGAAAATACTGTATACTGACACTGTACAGTAATATGAAAATATAAAATAAAAAGGATACGAGTGTAGGGCACTTGTTGGCTGTGAGAAGGACGTGCACGTGCCATAATTACATAAGAAACCATAAAATTAGTGGAAATTAATTTTACTGCTCTAATGTATCTCCATATCACATACTGTATTATATAGTACAGTATGTTATAATGAACTTTCAAGGGTACAGTATTAGCTTTGGACTAAGGAACACAATATCATGTCAAAAGGAATGTTTATTTTATCTACTTGCTGACTGGATAAGTTTTAGAGATGCTTATATTTGACAGGGTCTGGGCTGACTGGATAATTGAGGATGGTAAATTTAAGATGATGAACATGATCGAGGGGAGTCCTTGTGGCAATGGTATGCATCGCTCCACAAAGGTGAGTAAAATACACTACAGATTTTATTAAGGAGATAATCACCATAAAAACAATGCCATGAAAACTTAATCCACTTCTTGTGTTTCCTCTACAGTATAACCAAGTGTGTAGTACTGTACAAGATTTACCATTACCAAATGATATAAATTGGATTATTTTCTAGCTAATTGCCAGTCTAGGATAACTGTATGTAGTCACAAAGGGTTAAAAACAAGTTCCCAGGTACTCGGACATGTCATTGAAATCTAAAATTTGAACTACCTGTAACTTAAAAGTTAGAATGTCCTTTATCATCATACCAGATTCCAAAAAGGGGAACATTATTTGGTATGAAGCTTGCGTGAAAAGGCGATAAGACCACCAGTTTCCTTTCCCTACTCGTGTTGACATCCTGAAGTTAATTTCATTGGAGGGCTAAGTGATAGAACACTATACACTCTTGCAGTATTTTATTAGGCATCTAATAAATCACATCCATTGAATTGCATATCACAGTCAATATACAAATCCATCTGGTATCCGATTTTGTGTTACCTGGTCATGGTGTTGGGTCTTGAATGAACCACTACCACATACCTGGGATGGGTATAAAGTTACCATCTTGTAATCTTAAATGAGAAGGTTGGAAGTGGATAGTCACTAAGCATGCAAAATTACTTCTTCATAGGTAATGGGCTGGCTCTTTACTAGAGTAAGTATGAACAACCTTCTACACCCCATACTTCACTTCCAACTTGTTCTATTCTCTACTAATTCCAGAATCAGACATTGAGGCAATTGTGAACAAAATGAAGAATGATAAAAGCTTGTGGGGTTGATCAACTTCCAGCAGAATTTATAGAATAAATGTGCAAGAATGGGATCAAGTGTTTGATTAAACTATGTAATTATAAATCATTATACGTCAAGAATGTGTTCCAGAGTTGAGAACTGTGGTTGCCAGCTTTCATATATGAGTACGGTACTTTGATTGATTGATTGACAATGAAACCATATATCAATAATAAACAATGCAACTTTAATTATTAAAAAAGACAACAATTTGGATTGAATAACTCTCTGACTTTGTCACTTCCATAATCTATAAACAGTAACCTTCAGAAAAGTAAAAATGGTCAACTGAAGATACACACAATAAGAGAACAAAAAATAACCATGGTTAAGGTAAGGCAATGAACATACATCTGGGCCGAGAAAGCCAACCTTATACCTCTTCAATACACCATAAGTTAATAATTTATTTTGCTATGTTAGGCATCATGCATCAGTGATGTAAGTCTTGAGACCATTTTCCCAGGTCTGGGTTCTGGGCATCAGTGGTCTCGGATTTTTCCACTAGACCTTTCAAGACCACAAATTCATTTACGTATTAATTTCAGGTCCGTTGGTAGTTGTCAACTGATTAACTTTGGGTGCAGGTAGGGGAGATACCTCATCTCTCCTTAAGTCACTACCTAGACTGCTAATTCACCATAAATAGGGATTTCCTGGGTCATGGTAAATTTTCTTTGGTGTGACTCTAGTTTAGTTCTGGTAGCAGAACAAGGCCAAGTTTCTGTCACTGGTCAATCTGGCACTGATCATTGTAACTGCTCGGCTTCTACTACTCAAGTTGAGCATGTATTTCGCTGTGGGGGGATAATAATGAGGCTCCATAGATGCCAAACATCAGCAAATGTACTGAGTATGTTGAAGTTTCCCAAGTACAGTGCTGTTTTATGAACACTTTTCATGTTTTAGATAAATAGAAAAATAATATAGTCAGCAAAAAAGTATCTAGACTCCATGGTCCAGTGGAATAAAAAATGAGCAGTAACTTTAGTCGTGTTGATGTATTGGATTGGTTGGTGCCTCTGGCTATAGAAAATCCTTCTTCGTACAATGTTCTTTGATAGAAGCTTATCAAATAAAATCGCAAATAAGATTTTGAATGACATTAACACTGCATTGTTTTTAGAGTAGGTTTATCATATCTTGGGTCCAAGTTTTTCCTCCATAGGAATGTATTTACATTTACAGGTATATACCCAGCTCCTCCCCGACTTACGACGGGGTTAGGGACCCAAATCCGGGTCGTAAGTCGAAAATGCTTAAATAATACATAAAAAATCTAAAATGGGTGACTCTTTTTCTTCTCAGCACCACAAAATTCTCACTTTTAAGCTTACCAGCCATTTTAAAGTGAATTACAAACGAAAATTTTTAGTACACAGCGCAATCACTGACATTGGGACTCGAAAATACGTAATTTGACAAAATTTTGGTACGACTGAGGCGGTCGTAAGTCGAGTAGGTCATAAGTCGGGGAGGAGCTGTACTGTAATTTTGTGTAATGTGTATGGTAATACAGTATAGGTCTTTCTTTTTGCATAATAGTGAGACACAGAACTTTTTAATTATGCATCTGTTTCTGACAAGAGGGAAACTTATAATTATTTAAACAAGGAACTGGAATAAAAGAATTTTAGAAGAGGTCAGACATAATCAGAGAGAGAAATGTGGGATTATTAAATGTGTTTCTTTTGGTGTTGATTTTCACAGGATCTGCATTTTTTTATTTGCACACCATACATTTAAACTTCCCACTTTCCAAGTTATTCCCCCAGAAACTCTGAGGGCTTCCATATATCTACAGAACCCACATGGCCACAGTGTATGTTTGTTTTGAATATTTTATATTTCTTTACATTCTGTACTTTATTATTATTCAAATGTTATACAACTTATTTTATTTATTTTGTTCATGATTCTCTACCAACAATCAACCATAGTTTGTAGTTGAAAATGCACTAATTGAGGTTAGTAAGGTAATATTGTGCCAAAAATATTTGTTTCATTTGATATGGAAGTTATTATTATAGGTATACAGTATTATTTTTATCAACATTCCTGGAAATAGAACAATTCTTGCATCTGGGAGGATCCCCAGGGGACACACCTATTGAAGTCAAAGTGTTAAAGATATAGTATGACATTTATTCACTTTTTTATGTTAACAAAAACAGCTAATGTCTTTTGTTTGTGGTAACACTAAAGTTTTGATGTTATTCCACAACAGATAACTCTTCAGTGTGGACCATCATCTGAATTAGTGTCAGTCAGTGAACCAGATAAATGCAGGTGAGACATACACAGTATTATTTCCTTATTATTGTAGCTTTGATAAATAAATAAGAAATTAATTCACAGTAAATCCCACCAAATCCATGGTCCTGGATGCCAACAATCACCATAGGTTGTAAATACCTGTACATTAATCCTTCACAATTACTAACAGATGTGTTCCTAACACAATGTCAAACATGTTTTAGAGAGATTTGCCAAATGGCTGCTGTTTTAAATACTACCATCTGGTAAACATTTCCTCAAATCTTCTATTTAACTTGAGCCTCATGACAAGTTTTAGGGTAACTTCATGAGAAGTCTTAGGATAACCTCATGACAAGTTTTAGGGTAACCTCATGGCAAGTTTTAGGGTAACCTCATGACAAGTTTTAGGGTAACCTCATGGCAAGTTTTAGGGTAACCTCATGGCAAGTTTTAGGGTAACCTCATGACAAGTTTCTCCTTTGGAATCTGGTATGAAAGTGAAGAAGAGTGTTTTAATTTTGTCTGTTCTTACTGTAGATTCAAGGCAACAAACTGGATCTTAGAACCAGAGGGTTTCACACTTAGACTTGCCTAGTTATACAGTATAGGATTGGTCGATCCAGGCTCAGTTATGATTTCAGGATCAATCCTCTGTATCTAGCTGGCTTTATTTATGCAATTTGCCCAAGTAAGGCATTACAGTAGGTTATGAATTAAGGATTGACCCTTAAATCCTGTTTTATGACTAAGCCTGGATCGGGCATCTCAATGACTGTGTAACACTGATTGTGACCTATGACATGAAAGTTTTTAACTGAAGACAAATGAGGGTTGGTGAGTATGTATGTTAGTATTATGGTCAAATACTTGTCTTCATCTTTGATTAGTAAATGTTATATTCCAAGGTTTCTCTTCAGATACCAATACAGTACTCAGATATGATGGGAAGTATTAAACAAGTTAATTAATTAGTTCTTGGATTGACAAAATTGATAGCATGCGAATTGCCTAATCCATGTTCAGTCTTAAAGTAGGTTTCAGAATCACTCTTTCATACACCCTCTGTATCATAAGAAAACTATCTATTGAAGTTAAAACTGTTGTGTTGTTGTTAGTGATCCTAGTGTTCATGATTTTAACTAAGAAAAATAAGAAAATGGTATTTGAACTATCTTACAGTACTTAAAATGTTTAGCTGGATTATATACAATATTTTAAATTCAGCTTCCAACTTAAATTTTTTAATAATATTTCTAGGTACTTGGCAAAGTTTGAAACTCCTGATGTCTGTGGGGAGAATGCGTTGGTGGTGTATCCACGGCTCCCTGCTGAGCTTCGCCAACGGTGGGATGATGCAGAACAGGATCTACACACTGGTTTACTGACAAAAAAGGTTTAATGTAATGTAGATGTTCATTTTTTATCATGTGCTTGGAATGTTATACAGGATCTTTCATGATCACGAGGGAGGTCCCGTAGATGTCTCACAGTTGCCAAGCTCAATTAATGTGTATAACAGTCTCCCAATATCATGTATTGGATACAGTGGCTGGAGCTGCCAAAGCTCCTATCCCTCAGAAGACATATGGATATATCTTTTTGTAGAAAATAAAGATCTCCATGAGTCAGTCGACCATACCTCCATGGTAGTTTTCATTTACTACTTCAACTCTTCAGTCATCATAGAAAATAGAGATTACTCATATGCTGCTAAGCATAAACATGTTTGCTACCATCCACTTTTGTCAGATCCATATCTGGTGATGCTGTTGTATAGCACAGACTAACCTAACACTTGCTCCAATAATAGGGACAGCTAAGGGTTTTTTTTTTTAGGCACTTGTATGTGGTTTTAATTGCAACCACACAGGCTACATTGTATGACTTTATATCCCTCCACCCAACAACATAAAAAGAGTGAGTGAGTGTGATGCAGAATGTGCTGGGGACTGATCATTCCATATGAAAAGTAATCTTCTCTCCCCTGATCTCCCTTTAATAAGATTGGTGCCCCTGTGAATGGGTTGAATGTGTTTATAAAGATGCTTTCTCTTAAATGATCATTGGCAGCAGTGTTGCTATTTATTGTCTCAATAAGCCACAGTTGGGTGGAAAAGTCATCTTTAGAAGACTTCTGTCTACTACTGACAATGGTGTCAATAATTTGTCTCTGATGTTGCAGGGTTACCACAAAGAACTGGAGAGAATTTTCCTAGCTGCTAGTTATTACTTGTCACCTGATATGAAGTCATCACTTGTGCATAAGGTAGGTTGACATGTTGTTTGAGATTAATATAACTGTATGACTGGTGTGTATTGAAAGTTATCAGAAGTTTGTTTGAAATTTAAAACTACTGTATTGTTAATTTGCCTGTAGTTTTATTGTCATTGTTGTCCTTGAAAATTGAAAGTAATCAAAGTTGTGTGCAATTCTGATTTTCTTTTTAATTTTTGTTTTTTTACTTTGAGATGTTAACCGTCCTCCCTACTACAGTATTTCATGAACTGGAAAATTCACCATTGTGACAATTCATATGACAAGAGTTATGGATTACATCTCTTTTTTTTTTTACCTTCAACAGGCAGCAACAGAATCAAGCAAAACATGCAAAGTTGAATTAGAAGAAGCTCGGTTACGTATAACTGAACTTGAAGAAGAGTTGAGGTTGAAAGAGGAGATAATTCTCGAGTTAGGAGATGGAAAGAGAGAGTAATAAAATAGTTATTCACAATATTTGGATTATATGCATTTTTTATTTTTTTACTCCAGACTGGTACAGTATTCTTGCTTCTGGAATCTATGATTAAGTTGAATACAGGATCATGTGGAGGTAATAAAGGACCTGCAGTCATATTCTATACATAACAGGAATCCAGGTAGGACACTGAAATGCGAATGAGATTGATGATGGCAACAAATGATAAATACTCTATGTTGGATGTACAGTCACCCACAAAAGTCCTGTAGCGTCTCCTCCTGAACCACAAACCCCGAGATTCAGACTAGTAAACCCAAAGCATTAGACATTGATATATTATTTCTCCATAAATGATTTCAATTCATGGGTGACTGTACAGTAAACCCTTGTTATTCGTGGGTTTGCGATTCACAGTAAGCAGATGATGCCTGCGATGCAGCATCTATTGTGTTGTGCTCAAAACTTTAGTGTTTCTGTGTAAAATGGACCCTAAAAGACTGCCTAGTGTCAGTGATGCTAGTTTTATGTGAAAGGCAGAAGTTGGTGATGACCCTGACAAAGAAAGTTGAATTATTAGATAAGTTAAAAGAGGGAACGAGTGCTGCCGCGCCATTTACGAAGGTAAGTAATATTGCCGACTTAATTTTCTCATATGCAGTACAGTATAGGTATACTGTACAGTAAGTAGTGCACTAAGGTAGTATAAGTTGCTATTTGCGGCTTTGCCCAATTCCCTGGAACCTAACCCCCACAAATAGCAAAGGTTTACTGTACATTGAACTCACTAATTTGATACGTAACCTCTACGCCCCGGGCTAGGGTGCCGCTGGCTGTGTCCCCTACACGGGGTAAATCGAGAAAAATCAACTTTTCCAAAAATAATTTTTAACCTTTTTAAATGATGAAACAATAAAAAAGAAGTGAGAAAAACTATATATTGACCTTCTAGAAACTTCCCCTTATATATATATATATATATATACACACACACACACACACACACAGTTGTACCCCGCTTTACGCGGTCAATTGAACCCACAGGGTACCGCGTTAAGTGAAAACCACATTAAGTGAACAACAGAACATATGGGATTAATTCATAGAGACTGGCCCGACCCCCAAACTCCACTTTTTGACGACACACAACTATGTTGTAGTAAAAATTTTATCTTAACTTTATGATGGTATGAACAAACAAGTAATATAGAAGAGGTTAGGTTAGGAAAAATAAAGGTTAAGTAAGGAAAAATAAAGGTTAGGTTAGGAAAACTAAAAGTTAGGTGTAACACTTACGTTAGTAGAAGAGATGGGTCGGCATATGGGGATGGAGGCTGGTTCCGAGGCAGAGGGCAGTGTACTGGCCCTCAGGTGAATCACCATTACTAGGTGCATCACCATCACTATCAATTACAGTTGTCAGGGCTTCCCTGACAAATCCCTCAAAGTCACCTTCACTGTCACTATCACTGGCTCTGGCTGGCTGTGGTGGGTTGCAGGCGAAGAACTCGGTAATGCTTTTTTGACGGCTAGTGTTAATGTTGTCTTGATACACCTTGATGTACGGCTCCATAGCCTGCACCAGCCAGGTATGAAAGACTTCATAGCGGTCATCGTCATTGTCGCGGAAAAGGAAGGACTTCATTTTTTCTGCACACTCCATGGCACCCTTAATATCACTATGATTTAACTTGTGTTCTTCGGAGAATGACGCACCTTCTTCCTCTTCACTGACGTGATCATCTTCCAACATCTCGTCGGCAGTCACTTCAGGATCTCTGATCACATCCAGGATGTCTTCGTTGGTGGTCTCGGAGAAGCCTTCAGCTGTAATATTGTGCGCAGCTTCTCTGGCAAGGTCCACTGCTACTGCAACAGTCTGAACCTCACCAGTCACAGGTTGACTCCTCCTCTCAGCTGGTATGCCATGCAACACATGTCTCCATGCGTGACGAATCGTAGCAATAGACAGCTGATCCCATGCCTCCACCAAGAAGTCTACAGCTTGTTTGACGTTAAACTTCTTCCAAAACTGTTTGACGAGAACTTCTTGAGTCGCCACCTCTTGTTCCTTGTCCTCGTCGCTTTTACTCTCGCTGTCGGTGTCACCCAGCTTACGCAACTCATCCTTGGTGTTGGTAGAGTCGTTCAGGAGCTTGAACTTCTTTGCAGAGTATGCAGCTTTCACATTGCAGATCAACTCCTGGTCCATGGGCTGGATTAATGACGTAGTGTTGGGAGGAAGGAAGACCACTTTTACGTTGGGGTGACGATCCATAAGTAGGGGCGAGTGTCCAGGTGCGTTGTCAAGGAGCAACAAAATGTTGAATGGAACATTCTGTTGCTCGCAGAATTTCTTCACGTCGGGAACAAAACAGTCGTCAAACCAGAAGAGGGACAGAGAAGAGAACACCCACGCCTTACGTGCGGTTAGCCAGTGGACATTAAGCTTGTTCATGTCCATATTCTTGTAGGCGTGCGGCTTGTGGGCTATGTGAATCACCGATAACTTTGGTTTACAGGTACCGGAGGCATTGGTGGTAAAGAGGACGGTGATGCGTTCCTTCTGCAACTTCCGACCCCTTACCTTGCTGGCAGACTGGATAACGAAGGTCTTGGAAGGTAGCTTTTTCCAGAAAAGACCAGATTCGTCCATGTTAAACACCTGGTCGTCAGTGTACTGTCCTTCCTCCATAACCTCACGTAAGAATGGAGGAAAATCTCTAGCTGCCACACGGTCAGCACTCGCTTCCTCACCACCAATGTTGATGTTGGTGATCTTGTTCCTCTTCTTAAACCTATGCAGCCAACCAGAGGAAGCATTGAAGGGTTTGGGCTCTGCAATTCCCAGCTTACGTGACACTGCTGCATAAAGTTCACGTGCGTACTCCTGCACTGAGCGCGTGTCGACCGCCATGTTCTGTCTTGCCTGACGAATCAAGTAACTCACCAGCAAATTTTCCACCTTTGCCAGCACCCTGTTCTGGCAATACTTTATCATTAAAGCACCTGCAGACTTTGTGATTTTCATGTGTTCTTTAATCTTGGCTGCATCCTTCTTAATAGTACGAATCGTAGATTCGTTGACGCCATGTTGGCGCGCGAGATCAGCTTGACGTGTTCCTTTCTCCAAATCTTGAATGATCTGGTATTTCACTTCGTAGCTTAGGCCACGGCGTGTCTTCTTGGGCTTAGGGCGGCTGGGTCCAGGTAAGGAAAGGTTTCTCTGGTGGCGGTGGTGGTCCGGCGGAAGCCATTTCACAGAACAATGGATGCACGTATACACGGGGTGACCTGGAGGGATGAAACTAGCACGGCAGCGTCCTCTTTCCTCCCTCTCTCCCTCCCCGGGTGGACACATCATATTACTTTAAACCAATTACAGCTAGCAGCAGAGGGGGGTAGGGATGCATGGCCAATCACAGTCCGATATGTCATATGACGTCAGTGATAACGCAACAAAGACACACACTGCGCAACCTTACAGCGCGGCTTGCCCAGGCGGAGGCGGAAGGGGAGGGAGGAGGAGGGAGAGGCGAGGCAGGCGGCAGCGGGTGGCGCGAATCTAAAAATAGCGTCTCGAGCTGGACACTCTGCGCGTATATGGGTAGATGAACCGCGTTAAGTGAAAGTTCGGTTCTGGCGAGGCACCGCGTATATGAGAAATCGCGTTAAGTGAAACCGCGTAAAGCGGGGTACAACTGTATATATATAATCTTGATAAAATCACACGGGAAAAGGGAAACAACGGAGCACCTTAGCTTTCATCTTTATTCAAGACATCTTCAGGGGGCAACTGAAGATGTCTTGAATAAAGACGAAAGCTAAGGTGCTCC